>NW_022436991.1:15333828-15398101 GCF_009761245.1 Sapajus apella | reverse complement strand
AGAGGTGCTTCCTGGGGGTGGGGGAATGCAGCCAGTGTCCCCCTCCCCTCTTCCACCCCAGCTCCAGCCCTGGTCTTGTCTTTTCATCCCTCTTCCCCACGACAGAAGCTGTGGCCCTGGCCATGTCATCGTGTTCCTGTGTCCCCTGCATGTACCCCACCCTCCACCCCCTCCTTTTGCGCGGACCCCATTACAATAAATTTTAAATAAAATCCTGTTTCTGGTTCTGGATTGAATGAATTGCCCTCACCAAGCAACTGCCTCCACCCCTAAGGGTTTCTTCCCGGTCCGGTGTCAGTCCAGCCTTGCTCTGTCCTGTGCGGCTGTGGGGTTCTGGGTCCGCCTTCCCCAGGAGCAGCCCTAGTGGCGGCAGCACACATTTAGGGTGGGGCCAAGGCTCCCGAGGCTGTGGAGCGCAAGTTCCAGGTCTCTGGGGAATTCCCAATCGGGACAAACCCAGAATAACCCCTGCGGGTTTGAAGAGGCCCCATTAGAAACCCAAACAGCTGCCAGACTGGAATACCGCCCTCTGTCTACACCCGTGGCCACTACTCAGCCCCCAGCCGCATCCTTCCCTGCTCCCGTCACAGCCCTGAGGGCATGGTGGGCGATGCGGCTGCGGAAAGGCCGAGGAGTCCCGAGCTCTGTGGCTGTTGCCAGGTTCAGAATGAAAGCTGCACCTGTCCCTCATCCTGGGCGTGGGCCACCCTGTGTTTACACGGGCTCCTCTGCCCAGCCCCCTCCTGTTCCAGGCCGGCCCTGCAGCCTCTGCCCTGCCCCTTGGAATTCCCTTTCCTAACCCTGCTTCGTCCTTTCCAGGGCCCCTTTTTTGAGCCCGTTTCTGCTGCTGCTTTCTGCAGGCTCCGTTCTCTTGAAACCCAACCCTGCGCCGCTTCTGCAGCCTCCCCGCGTCTTGCCCCATCTTCCTTGCTCTCCTCGTAGGGGCACCTCCACCCGGTCCTGCCTGCCTCACTGGTCCCGTATCCTCGCAGAACCCTCTTCGTTTTCCCCAGATCCCCGACTCTTCCAGGAATCCCGGTGACCGTTGACGGGAGGGGCCGGGGACTTAGGAAGGAGGCCGCCCCGCCTGGAGGCGCGCGTGGGAAGGGGCAGGGAGGGGGCGCGAGTGGTCCCCGGGCTGGTTGCCTGGGTAACGCGTGGCTCCTTTGGGCTAGCGGGAGGGGCCGGAGGCTCGCGAGGGGCGGGGGCGGCGTGCGGCGGCGGCGGAGGAGCGTAGGGGAGGGGACCGGAGAGGAGGGGATGAGCACAAGGGAGGGGAGAGGAGGGAGACCCGCCGCCTCCCTCCCTCCCTCACTGACTTGCTCCCTCCCGGGCTGCGGCTGCTGTAAAAGCCAGCAGAGGCAGCGGGAGTTGTCCCGAGGCCGGCGTCGAGGTGAGACCCGGGCAGACTGAGGCTGCGGGTAGGAGCGGACCGACCGACGGCCGACGCCGGGCGGGCTGCTTGGGAATGCGGGTGTCAGAGGGCTGGTGGTGGTGCTGGGCGGGCTGAAGCATCGGGAGAAGGCGCCAGCCCACCGAAGGCGAGGGAAGCCCCGGGAGAGGGGCTGACAGGGGATCGGAGGAGATAACCAAGTCCCCCAGGGAGGGGCGGGGGCGTCCTCGCCCTAAACGCGCAGCTAGAAAACCCGCACCGCCTGGGCGCACCGGGAGGAGGGGAGGATGCAGAGGGAGTGGAATGTGAATGTCGGGTTCTCTGCCCAGTCTGCCTTTCGGAGTGTTGGGTGTTTGCACAGCTCGTTGATTTTGGGATACTGGGGCATCGGCTGAGATCTAAGAGTCTGGATCTTGTTAGATGGACCCAGGGAGAGACCATGGAGAAGGTCCTGTTTACAAAAGGGTTAATCTTCCCCAGGGCTCTCCAAGCGGAAGACTTAGAGTAGGAGCACTCCACCCCCAGGGATGTCCCACCCTAAGGCAAAGGAAACCCCAACTTTTCTTACTTTCCCTAGAGGCATTGCAAGCCTGGCCCTGAGACAGGAATGTGGCCCAATTGGGCCTGCAGTGCTGAGCGCCCTCTTCCCTCCTCACCCCAAGCCTGTCTTCTCATCTTCCAGGGTTCGCGGCTGCCTCTGCTATTCCATCCTCCCCATAGGGGTTCTCTCCCCTCTCCCATTTCAAGATGGCAACCACCAGCTCTGAGGTCTCTGAAATGAAGGGGGTTGAGGAGAGTCCCCAGGTTCCAGGTGAAGGGCCTAGCCGTTCTGAAGCTGAAACTGGCCCTCCCCAGGTCCTAGCAGGGGTCCCAGACCAGCCAGAGGCCTCGAAGCCAGGCCCAGATACCACTGCAGCCCCTGTGGACTCAGGACCCAAGGCTGGGCTGACTCCAGAAACCACAGAGACCCCAGCTGGGGCCCCAGAAACAGCCCAGGGCTCAGACCTCAGCTTAAGCCCAGGAGGGGAATCAAAGGCCAACTGCAGCCTGGAAGAGCCATGTCAAGAAACAGTGTCCAAACCAGAAGTGAGCAAAGAGACCATTGAAGACAAGGGGTCCAGGCTTGAGTCTGCAGCCCCACCTGAGCCAGTCCCAGAGCCTGCTCCCCAGCCAGACCCCCAGCCAGATTCCCAGCCCACCCCCAAGCCAGACCTTCAACCAGAGCTCCCTACCAAGGAAGACCCCACTCCTGAGATTCTGTCTGAGAGTGTAGGGGAAAAGCAAGAGAATGGGGCAGTGGTGCCCCTGCAGGCTGGCGATGGGGAAGAGGGCCCAGCTCCTGAGCCTCACTCACCACCCTCAAAAAAATCCCCCCCAGCCAATGGGGCTCCCCCCCGAGTACTGCAGCAGCTGGTTGAGGAGGATCGACTGGGAAGGGCACATAGTGGGCATCCAGGATCTCCCCGAGGTAGCCTGAGCCGCCACCCCAGCTCCCAGCTGGCAGGTCCTGGGGTGGAGGGGGGTGAAGGCACCCAGAAACCTCGGGACTACATCATCCTTGCCATCTTGTCCTGCTTCTGCCCTATGTGGCCTGTCAACATTGTGGCCTTCGCTTATGCTGTCATGGTGAGCCCCATGGGACCCTGGCCCAAGCCTGCTGTGGCTCCCGGCTTCCCATCAGTGCTGGGACAGAGGCCCAGGAGTAACCATGCCTTTCCTCCCCTCTCTCTGCATGGATCCCACCTCCCCAATTCCAGGGCCTTTGTTTGCCTCTCCCTAGGACCTAACCCTCTGAGCCACCACTGCCCTGCCCCTTTGGGTGGGAGGGATATGGAGACACACATGTCACACGGCCTTGCTGACCTGTGCCCTCCTTCCTCTGCCCCTCCTCTCCCCCTTCCTCCCTTATCTTCCCTCCATGGGGCTGGCCTCTCTCTTCTGGATGACTTTTCCACCTGATCCCCTTCTGGGCTGGCTTCTCCTGACCCTGGCCATGTGCCTCCACCCCTCACCCTAACCCCAGTCCCGGAACAGCCTGCAGCAGGGGGACGTGGATGGGGCCCAGCGTCTGGGCCGTGTGGCCAAGCTCTTAAGCATCGTGGCGCTGGTGGGGGGAGTCCTCATCATCATCGCTTCCTGCGTCATCAACTTAGGCGGTGAGTGGGGGCTTGGGACAGGCAGGGGAGGAGTGGAAGGGTTGGCAAGGGCAGCTTTACTAACCCCTGCCCCTGCTTTCTCCTGTCTGTCCTCCTTACCTCTCCTTTGTCGCTCCTTGTCCCCCTGCCCATCTGTCCTTCCCTCTCCTCTCCCACAGTGTATAAGTGAGGGGCTCTGCCCTGAATCCCAAGACTTTTCTTCTTGTTGGGAGCTGCCTTGGGCCCATCCCTCCCCTGGGGGAAGCCCAACTGATGGCCCTGGCCCCCACCCCTAAGGACCAAGGGAGCCTGAGCGGCCTTGTTTACAGCTTCTGTCCTGCTCCTGCATCTTGCCAGGCTCTTCTGCCAACTGTAGGCCTCCCTCATCCCTGCACTGGTTCCAACCTCCCTGCACTTCTGCCTGCATCCCCTGCAGCCTCCTGGCCCCCTATCCCTGCACTTCTGGAAACCTCCCTGCACCCTGGAAACCTCCCTGAACACCTCCCCAACTCTTCGCTCTCAGCCTCCCTGCATCTCTCCCGGCTGGCCTCCCTGCACTTCTTCCAGCCTCTCAAATTCTCTGGACCTCCACCCTGGCCTCCTCCTCCCAACTTTCATTGTCTTGGCATCCTCCCCACCCCCAAGTCCTCTCTTCCTTCCCTTCTTTATCATCTCCCCTTCCCTCTCCGCTTCCCACCCCCTTCCTCTTCCTGCCTCCTCATCTCCCCTAAGGCATCCTCTTCTCCACCCTCCCGGCACCGTTTCCTCTGCAAAAATGACAGCACTTAGATCAGGCTGGGGGGTGGGGAGCAGTGCTGGGAGAGGGCTCCCCAACCCCGGGCTCCGACTGTTCTCCGCTGGGACCGCCCAGGCTCGGACACCCAAGGGTGCCTTGCAGGTCGCAGAGCTGGCAAGCCGGGCCTCGTGTGGGGACTTCTGCGAGGGTGGCGAGCACCGGTTCCGAACGCGCGCAGGGGAGAAGGGAGGGACAAGGCGCTGACCCTTCCCAGGTCAGCTGGAGTTGACTCGCCCACCTGGGCTTTTCAACCCCAGTCTGCGAGTTTTTCATGAAGGTGTCGGGCTAGATTTCTTCACGTGTTTCGTAATGAAAGAATCCAAAAAATAGGACCAAAGCTCCCACTGGCAGGAGCGAGGGCGGGGCGGGAGCTCTATAATTACTTTCTAAGATGACGGGGGAGGTTTGTTGCACGCGACAGCCCGCTGAGGAGGCGGGGACCGAGCCACAGCATGGTTCAGATTTGGCGGGTTTGTTTTTTTTAATTTTCCCTAAAAAAAAAAAAAAAGTCTGGGGGAAAAAGAAACTAAAATTCTTTAAAATATATATATATCAAATTGATTTATCCCTTTTTGTATGCCGGATGTTGCATGAGTCTGAAACACCAATAAACGGAGACTGCATGAGACTCGCCTCCAGTCTCGGTTGGTTTCTGTGTTTGTCCCGCCGGCGAGGCGGTGCTCCCTCTCTTCCCGCAGAACGTTTTTTTGTGTGATATGCGCATGCGCCGTCCCGGTGGCCATCTTTACTATGGGCCGAAGCCTGCGCGCCTACCCGCGCATGTGCAAGCCTTCCCTCGCTTTCCTCTTCAAGTAGCCTTGAGTGGAGCGGAGCCTCCCGCGCCATTTCTGTGCGCCTGCGTACTGTGACCCTGCGCAGCCCGGGAGGCGGGTCTTAGTTCCAGGTGCGTACGGTCGCTGAATTGACGCGGCCTAGAACTGCGAGGTCTGGGGAGAGGGCGCCGCGTCCAGGTGTGGAGAGGGGCGGCGTGGAAGCGAGAAGAGTGGACCGCCCTTTTCTTCCCCTTCTCGGGCTCGGAAAGTGGTTTCTGCGGGGCCCGGGAGTGTCAAGAGTACCGGACCTCGATCCCCGGGGCGGGGTCCTTGGCGGGGACTGAGCGCCCCCTCCCGGGGACGGGCGGTCTGGCCGCGGAGTCCTTTGCGGGATCCTGATTGGCTGAAGACGGTCCCTAACTCCCCCGGGGAGCCTGATCCCTGGGGGACCCTGGCTTCGGACTCAGCATCTGTCGTCGCAGGGTCCCTGCCCTAGGGCCCTATGTCCCTTGCCCGGGGCCATGGAGACACTGCGGCCACCACGGCGGCGCCTCTGTCTGAAGAAGGGGAAGTGACCTCCGGCCTCCAGGCTCTGGCCGTGGAGGATACCGGAGGCCCCTCCGCCTCGGCCGCTAAGGCCGAGGACGAGGGAGAAGGAGGCCGAGAGGAGACCGAGCGTGAGGGGTCCGGGGGCGAGGAGGCGCAGGGAGAAGCCCCCAGTGCCAGTGGGGAAGAGCCCACCCAGGGGGACTCCGAGGACTGGTGTGTGCCCTGCAGCGACGAGGAGGTGGAGCTGCCCGCGGATGGGCAGCCCTGGATGCCCCAGCCCTCCGAAATCCAGCGGCTCTATGAACTGCTGGCTGCCCACGGTACCCTGGAGCTGCAAGCAGAGATCCTGCCTCGCCGGCCGCCCACGCCCGAGGCCCAGAGCGAAGAAGAGAGATCCGATGAGGAGCCGGAGGCCAAAGAAGAGGAAGAGGAAAAGTAAAAGCACACTCTTACACCTTGTCCCGGGGCTGCTCCCTGATGGCAGGAGGAAGTAGGGAGGGGAAAATATGGGACCCAGGAGCCTGGAAAGCGGAGGGAGGGAAGCCAGCGAGGGAGGAGGACTGGGCAGGGGAGAAGCACATGTGTGGGTGGGGGGGAGGACCGCCCTCACCCTCCACTCTGTTCACCTGTCCCAGACCACACATGCCCACGGAATTTGATTTTGATGATGAGCCAGTGACACCAAAGGACTCCCTAATTGACCGGCGACGCACCCCAGGTACAAAGGAGAGGGGAGGGTTGGGGAGGTGAAGAGCCTCGGCTCAGTTACCCCAGATCGGCTCCCCTAGAGGCCTTTGCTTGCTGCCTCAGCTGCCACATAACTTCAGCTACAGGAGAGAGCATTCACCAGTACTACCATCTTTATGACTTAGACTACTACCTCGTCTTCCTTTTTTTGTTTTAAGACAGAGTCTTGCTCTTGTCGCCCAGGCTAGAGTGCAATGGCACGATCTCAGCTCACTGCAACCTCCACCTTCCGGGTTCAAGCAGTTCTCCTGCCTCAGCCTCCAAGTAGTTGGGATTAGAGGCGAGCCACCACGCCGAGTTTCACCATGTTGGCCAGGCTGGTCTCTTTAACTCCTGACCTCGTGATCCACCCACTTCCGCCTCCCAAAGTGCTGGGATTACAGGCGTGAGCCACTGTGCCCAGCCCCTTGTCTTCCTTTAAGGGATGGTTATAATACAAAAAATTAGTCGATTGTGGTAGCCAGCGCCTGTAATCCCAGCTACTGGAGAGGCAGAATTGCTTGAGCCTTGGAGGTAGAGGTTGCAGTGACCTGAGATCACACCGCTGCACTCTAGCCTGGGCCACGGAGTGAGACTCTGTTTAAAAAAAAAAAAAAAAATTACAGATAATTCCTTAAAAAAACTGGTCATTGATTCTGGAAAATTACAAATAATTCTATTATGTTTCCCATTCCCAGAAGTCCAGGTCCTGGCCTTTCAATATTATGTAGCTCGCATCCTCTACTACCATGTACATTTTTAATCACACCAGTGACTCCATTTCCCACCCCACATGCCCTTCTAGAATTTACCCTCAGAGTCATGTCTTTTTTCTTTTTCTTTTTTTCTTTTTTTTTTGGAGAGACAAGGTCTTGCTATGTTGGCCAGACTGGTTGGTCTCAAATTCTTGGGCTCAAGTGATCCATCTGCCTCGGTCGCCCAAAATGCTGAGATTACAGGCGTGAGTCACCACACCCAGCCTAGAGCCATTCTTGATTTCTCTCTCTTACCTGCACTTTCACACCAACAGCAAGTCTTGCTCACTACAAGATGTACATTCCAAGTACCTCTGCTGCTCTCCACTTTCAACACCACATCCCCATCCCAGCCACCATCTTTGCCTATATAGTGCAGTGGCTCCTAATTGGGCTGTCTGCTTCCAGTTTCTGCAACTCAGATGATCCTTTTAAAATATAAATTGTGTCCTCTTTTTTTTTTTTTTTTTTTTTTTGAGACAAAGTCTCTTGCCCAGACTGGAGTGCAGTGGCACGATCTCAGCCCACTGCAACTTCCGCCTCCTGGGTTCAATTGATTCTCCTGCGTCAGCCTGCCGAGCAGCTGGGATTACAGGCACATGCCACCACGCCTAGCTAATTTTTGTAATTTTTAGTAGAGATGGGGTCTTGCCATGTTGGCCAGGCTGGTCTTGAACTCCTGACCTCAAGTGATCTGCCCACCTCAGTCTCCCAAAGTGCTGAAATTACAGGCTTGAGCCCCTGCGCCTGACCATAAGTCATGTCACTTTTCTACTTAAAATTTTCCAAGGGATTCCATCTTGCCAGGGAAGAGCAAGAGTGCCAGCTCTCTGCACTCGTCTCTGAACAGAACTCTGTTCTTGTCCTGGGCCTTTACCCTTGCCGTCCCCCTCCCCCATATGGTCCTCCCTGCTCTTCACATTGCTCATGCCATCCTGTCATTCAAGACCTTCACCACTCACCCTTCCTGAGGGCCAACCCTGAACCTCAGGTCTTCCTAGGCAGAGGCCTGGGGACCTGCATGTTTAACTAGCTCCCCAAGTGACGAGTGAAGTTAAGGCAGGTCTGGTGCACACCGCCTCCATCCCTTCCATGTATCTTACCTTCCCCTTCTCCAGGAAGCTCAGCCCGGAGCCAGAAACGGGAGGCCCGCCTGGACAAGGTGCTCTCGGACATGAAGCGACACAAGAAGCTGGAGGAGCAGATCCTTCGTACTGGGAGGGACCTCTTCAGCCTGGACTCGGAAGACCCCAGCCCCACCAGCCCCTCACTCCGATCCTCAGGGAGCAGCCTCTTCCCTCGGCAGCGGAAATACTGACTCCTGCTGCTCCTGCCTCTAGGGTGCAGAGTCTGTACCTGCTGGGGCCTGGGCCCTCCTTCCCCAGCCGAGACACTGAGAAACTTGGGAAGAAGAGAGAAACCCCAAGCTCCCAAACAGCACGTTGCAGGAGAGGGAAAGAGGAAGAGAGAGAAAAGAGAGAGAGAGAGAGAGAGAGTGTGTGTGTGTGTATGTGTGTGTGTGTGTGTGTGAAAGGAAGAGAGTGTGTGTGCGCGTGCGCACGCATGAGCGCATGTGCGTGTTTTCTATTGAACACCTATTTGGAGACTGGGACTGAATTTTCTGAGTCTGAAATAAAAGATGCAGAGCTATCATCTCTTAAGAGGAGTGACTATAGCTGGAGCCTCAACAGTTTGGCCACACTTGAAGGGAGAGGCAGAACTGTATTCACCCAGATTGGAAAATGAAAGCCAGATGGGCAGAGGTCCCCTCAGTCAGCACCTGCCCTGTCTCGGGCTTTCCAGCCTCTCTCAGCCACACCCCAGTGCCGCCAGCTGGCTCCAAGGCAGAAGCTGATTAGCGGGCAGGGAGTGGTGTGCTTTCAGCTGCAGCAGAGACAGCCCAGAGGACAAAATGAGAACCAGCTGCAAGGGCCCTTTAACTCCCAAGCCCCACCCCTGGGCCAGGCCTGCCTTGGCCTGCCGGGAAGTGAGCCCCAGGGCTGGGTGAGAGTTCCCCATCTCTGGCGTGTGTTGCAGCTAGCTGCACTTCTAGATGTGAGTACGTGGTACTGGCCCCCCAAACCTCAAATCGGGCAGATCTTTGTATCCCTTGAGGCTCTCTTTAACCCTGTCCTGTTTTCAAGGGCCTTGCTTCCGCTGGGGGGCAGGGAAAACCTGAATCAGAGTGGGGAAGGAAGATGGGCGGTGGCTTTGCTTTGGGAGATTTCACTTTCCAATAATGGGAGTTTTCTGGGTTTTTTTTTTTTTTTTTTTTTTTGAGACGGAGTTTCACTCATGTTACCCAGGCTGGAGTGCAATGTCGTGATCTCGGCTCACCGTAACCTCTGCCTCCTGGGTTCAGGCAATTCTCCTGCCTCAGCCTCCTGAGTAGCTGGGATTACAGGCATGCACCACCATGCCCAGCTGATTTTTTGTATTTTTAGTAGAGACGGGGTTTCACCATGTCGACCAGGATGGTCTCGATCTCTTGACCTCGTGATCCACCCGCCTCGGCCTCCCAAAGTGCTGGGATTACAGGCTTGAGCCACCGCGCCCGGCCTAGTTTTCTGGGTTTTGAAGTAAAGGTAGATTAACTCACCGACACTGTCCCCCACTGCCCTGCAACTCTCGGGCCTCTCTCTGATTCAGGGTTCCACATGAGATGTCAGGTGGGCAACCTCCCAGGGTCCATTCAGACCCCATCTCAGAGCTAGATTGGTGCTTGCTCTACTCACCTGCACTGTCCTGGGGACCTGGGCTCTGGCCTGTCACCTTGACCCCCAAGAATGTGACCTGTCCATATTCAGGCCCCTTAACTCTGACAGAGGAGGCTTTCCTACTGCCCCATGCAGATGTTGGCCTCAGCCGATCATTCCGGAAGTCATTAGAGTGATTTCCAGAAGGCATAGAATTTGGTAACCAAGGTTCTTTCCCTTTTTGGGAGGATGCTTAGCTGTACCTACCAGACTGAGATTCTGGGGATCTTAGAGCAGTCCCTTGGGTGGGGGTGATAGGCTGATGGCCCCTGTGTCCTCTGCTCCTTGCCTGGGTGACCCCTGGGTGATGGGGGAAAGGCTGGTTGTCACGTGGAGTATCAGGTGGCTCTCCCAGAAACTCCCTTGGCACACAGAGCACTGGGTTGGCCCTGGGGTGTGGCTGTTTGGGCGGGACAGCCCTCTGTAGCCCTCAAGGCGGGACAGCCTTGAGCAGGTAGGGAGGCCACCCTGAGTGGGTGGCCCAGAGACAGCCTGAGGGCTCCAAGGTAACGGGGTGCTCAGGTTACCTTGGGTGCTGCCCTCCCAAGTCCTGGGGAAACAGAGGCTGGGCACTGGCCCGGGTTACAGAAAACACTCACCTTTGAACTGCCATTGGCGCCATCTGGGAAAGTACCCAGCCCCACCCAGGTCCTCTAGTCCTTGTTCTCGGTTTAGAATCTTCCTGTTTCTGCCTGAGAAGCCACTGCCTCCTAGTTTGTGGTCTCTGCAGCCATGATGCCCAGAGCGGACTTTCAGCTTCATCCTTTGATAACTGCGTGCTTGGGCAAGTTTCTTAACTTTCAGGCTCTTGTGAGGATAACATGAGTTAATTGAGGCCTGACACAGATTAAGCTCATGGTAAGTGGGAGCTGTTACTTTGGGGGCATTTGCCTAGAACACAGGGTCCAGAGGCTGTCTCCCGAAAACCTAGACCCAGTGGGTCAGAAGTGAGGCCTGCAAAAAGCAGCCGGAGTGCGGTTAAGAGTTCCAGGCGGGCATGGGGACTTGAGCCTGTAATCCCAGCACTTTGGGAGGCCCAGGTGGGAGGATGGCTTGAGGCCAGAAGTTGCAGACAAGCCTGAGCAACATGAGGAGACCTCCGTCTCTGATTTGTGTGTGGGGGGAGTTGTTTTTTAAAATATATATATATATATGTATGTATGTATGTATGTGTGTGTGTGTGTGTATATATATATATATATATACACATACCTACATACATATATATATTCCAGCTCAGTCCTACGATTAGGCAAGTTTAGAAAATATTGCTGTAGATGAGGGATTCCGAAGCTTGGTTCGTGGGTCGTATCTGATCCAGTTGGTTCTTGTCTCCAGTGACTGGCGTTAATTGGCAGGAATGGGGGGAGGGAGAACAAGTGGAGGTCTGGGCTGGCTGAGCTGTTCTGTCTCCCCCTCACCTCCTGAAGGCCACCAGGCTGTTCCCCCTCCCACAGAGTGGCCCAGTTGGGCTGGAGCTCAGATACGATTTCCTTGGGAAGAGAAGTTCCTAAAACTGTGTGGCTTTTTAAAAAGGCAATTTATGTGAGACAGATTCTCAATTTCCATTAATGATCTCCTAAAGCGGGTAAACCAGGAAGCCACTGGGTGAAAATAGGCTGTTGGTAATTCCTGAGTCATGTGACTCATTCTCTAAATAGACTAGAATATTTAAATCAGTGAGGAGAAACTCCATGAAGTTGTGTTCCTGTTTATACCAAACTTTACATGCCTTTTTCTGAACCTGAAGCTGTGGGAGGTCTGGGGACAGGGCTGGGTCACCGACCTCACCTCCAACCTCTGGATCGCCGGGACTAAGAGCCCTGGGGTTGGGGACAAAGGAGGCTGCTTGGACCTGGGTAAGGGGATGGGCTGAAGGAGAATAAGTACAGTTCCCTGCTCTTGACGAGCAGCCTGCAACCAGAGCTGGGTGTTTTTGTTTTTGAGACAAGAGTTTCAGTCTGTCGCCCAGGCTGGAGTGCAGTGGGGCAATCTCAGCTCACTATGACCTCTGCCTCCTGGGTTCAAGTAATTCTCCTGCCTCCCTCCTGAGTAGTTGGGACTACAGGTGCCCACTACCACACCTAGCCAATGTTTTGTATTTTTAGTAGGGACAGGGTTTTACCACGTTGGCCAGGCTGGTCTCGAACTCCTGACCTCAGGCAATCTGCCCACCTCGGCCTCCAAATGTGCTGGGATTACAGCCACCATGCCCAGCCTGGAACAGATCTTTATCCTCCTTCCAGGTCCTACTGTGCATCAGAGACCCTCTATCCTCTAATACCTCTGATTTCAGAAAGCAGTCACTTTCTTTTTCTTTTTTTTTTTTTTTTTTTTTTTTTTTTTAGAGGAAGAAAAAAAAAAAAAGAATAAAGGAAAGGAAGAAAGAGGAAGAGGAAAAGGGAGAGAGAACAGGGGTGTTGCTTTATTGCCCGAGCTAAAATGCAGTCTAAAAATGGGTATGTCTGTAATTATGTTTAATAATAGAGACAAAAAAAATAAATAAATAAAAAATAAATGAGGGAAGAAAATAATTAACAAGCAGCCAACCAACATTTCATTTAAACCTGTAAATACGTGTGATGTAGTACTGATAAGAGTGTATATTTTGTGTATTTAAAGTGGAGAGTTCTATGAATGTTAATTAAGTCTACTTGTTCCGGATCTGAGTTCAAGTCCTGAATATCGATGTTAACTTTCTGTCTCATTGATCTGTAAGTCTCCCACTATTATTGTGTGGGAGTCCAAGTCTCTTTATAAGTCTTATATATCTGGGTATTCCTGTATTGGGTGCATATATATTTAGGATCTTTAGCTCTTCTTGCTACATTGATCCTTTTATCTTTATGTAATATCCTTCTTTGCTTCTTTTGATCTTTGTTGCTTTGAAGTCTATTTTATCAGCAAAAATTGCAACTCCTGCTTTCTATTTATTTATTTTTGCTCTCCATTTGGTAGGTAAATCTTTCTCCATCCCTTTGTTTTGAGTCTTTGTGTATCCTTGCATGTGAGATGGGTCTGGATGCAGCATACCGATGGGTTTTGGCTTTTTTTGCCTGTGTCTTTGGATTGGGGAATTTAGTCGATTTAAATTTAGAATTAATAATAATATATGAGTTTAATACTGCCATTTAATGTTAGCTGGCTGTTTTGCCTATTAGTTGATGTAAATTCTTGATTATGTTGATGTTCTTTACTTTTTGGTATTTTTTAGAAAGGCTGATACTGGTTGTTCCTTTCTATTTGTAGTGGTTCTTTCAGAAGTTCTTGTAAAGCAGGCCTGGTGGTGATGAAATCTCTGAGTGCTTGCTTGTTCACAAAAGATTTTATTTTTCCTTCGCTTATGAAGCTTAGTTTGGCTGGATGTAAAATTCTGGGTTGAAAGTTCTTTTCTTTAAGGATGTTGAATATTGGTCCCCACTCTCTTCTGTCTTGTAGGGTTTCTGCTGAGAGATCTGCTGTGAGTCTGATGGGCTTCTCTTTATGGGTCACCTGACCTTTCTCTCTGGGTGCCCTCAGTATTTTCTCCTTCATTTCAACCCTGGTGAATCTGGCTTGAGGGTATGTGTCTTGCGGTTGGTCTTCTTGAGGAATATCTTTGTGGTGTTCTCTTATTACCTGGAGTTGAATATTGTCCTGCCTTGCTATGTTGGGAAAGTTTTCCTGAATAATATCCTGAAGCGTATTTTCCAGCTTGGATTGATTCTCTTCGTCACATTCAGGTACACCTATCAAACGTAGATTAGGTCTTTTCACATAGTCCCATATTTCTTGGAGACTTTGCTTGTTCTTTTTTATCCTTTTTTCTCTAATCTTGTCTTTTTGTTTTATTTCATGAAGTTGGTCTTCGACCTCTAATATCTTTTCTTCTGCTTGATCAATTCGGCTGTTAAAACTTGTGCATAGTTCGCGAAGTTCTCGTGTTGTATTTTTCAGCTCCATTAATTCACTTATATTCCTGTCTAAATTGTGTGTTATTTTTAACATTTCGTCAAACCTTTTTTCCAAGTTCTTAGTTTCTTTGCATTGGGTTAGAACAAGTTCTTTTAATTCCCAGAAGTTTCTTATCATCCACTTTTTAAAGCCTGCTTCTGCTAATGGAACACAGTCTTTCTCCATCAGGCCTTGTTCTGTTGCTGATGAGGAACTGTGATCCCCTGTAGAGGAAGAGGCGTTCTGAGTTTGGGTATTCTCAGCCTTTTTAGGCTGTTTTCTTCCCTTCTTTATAGATTTATCCATCTGTGGTCTTTATAATTACCGTCTTTATAGTTGAGTTTCTGAATGGACGTCCAACTTGTTGATTCCTGGCACTAAAATCTGAGCGACCCACTGCGCCGGCCAAAACAGCGGCTTTAAGATTGATGGTGCTTTTCTGACTCTGCACCAAGAACCGCCGCTCCAAGGCAGCGGCAAAACCGCCTCACCGGCCTCAAGAGTCACGCTGGCGACACGTGGGGCTCCTCCGCTGGGAATCTCCTGGTGCGTGAGCAACAAAAATTCATCTGAAAGTGTGGCGTCCTCTCGTTCTCTGCTCTTTCAGTGGGAGCTACAATCCTGAGCTGCTAGTGATCAGCCATCTTGGAGCTCTCTCTTTTTTTTTTTTTTTGAGATGGTCTCAAAAAAAAAAGTGCGTTGAGAGTGCATGCACTCTGTTGCCCAGGTCAGAGTGCACTTGTGAGCTCCATTTACGGTTCACTGCGGCCTTGACCTTCCAGGTACAGGCGATCCTCCCACCTCCAGCCTCCAAAGCAGCAGGGACCACAGGTGTGTGCCACCACACCTAGCTAGTATTTTTTATGATTTTGGTAGCAACAGGTTCTCCCTGTGTTGCCCAGGCTGATCTGGAACTCCTAGCCTCAAGCGATCTTCCCACCTTGGCCTCCCAAAGTGCTGGGATTACAGGCGTGAGTCACCGAGCCTGGTCAACAGTCACTTTTATTCTCACTTCACTGGAGAGGAAGGCTCAGAGGCTAGTAAGTGGCCCAGGAGCATGCTGCCAGTGCTAAAAACTGCTGGAGTGACATTTTCCCACTGGCTCTCAATCCTGGCTGTATATTAAGAGTCAGAGAGGAGAACTTTTTAAAATTGCAGTGCTTGAACCTCACCCAGTCCAATTAAACAGAATCACCAGAGATGGATGGCTTTAAAAAAGATCTCCAGGCAGGGCACTGCAGCTCATGCCTGTTATCCTAGCCCTTTGGGAGGTCAAGGTGGGTGGATCACTTGAGGTCAGGAGTACGAGACCAGCTTGACCAACATGGTGAAACCCCGGCTCTACTAAAAGAGAAATAGGAAATTAGCTGGGTGCGGTGGTGTACACCTGTAATCCCAGCTACTTGGGAGGCTGAGGCAGGAGAATTGCTCGAACCCAGGAGGCGTAGGTTGCAGTGAGCCAAGATGTTGCCATTGCCCTCCAGTCTGGGCAACAAGAGCGGAAGTCTTATCTCAAAAAAACAAAACAAAACAAAAAAACATTTCCAGATGACTAGTGTGCAGCCTGAGCCGTGAGTCTCGGCTTTAGACCAGAGCTGCTCAGACTTAAACGTGTGTGCAAGTCGTTGGCAGCCAAGTTATAATGCCAGGGATTCAGTGGCTTTGGGGTGGGGCCCAAGGCTGCATTGCTAACAAGCCTCCAGGTGGTGCCACTCTGCTCACTGCAGATGCTGTAGGCAGTGTGGTCACTTGGTCAGTTGCTAGTTAAGACTCACTATGGGCCAGGTGTGGTAGCTCACACCTGTCATCCTAACACTTAGGGAGGCTGAGGCAGGCAGATTGCCTGAGCTCAGGAGTTTGAGACCACCCTGGGGGTGACATGGTGAAATCCCATCTCTACTAAAATACAAAAAATTAGCCAGGCTTGGTGGCATGTGCCTGTAATTCCAGCTACTGGGAGGCTGAAGCATGATAATTGCTTGAATCCAGAAAACAAAACAAAACAAAAAAGAATTGCTTGAATCCGGAAGGCAGGTGGACATTGCAGTGAGCCGAGATCGTGCCACTGCACGCCAGCTTGGGTGACAGTGAAAGTCTGTCTTAAAAAAAAAAAAAGGCCGGGTGCGGTGGCTCAAGCCTGTAATCCCAGCACTTTGGGAGGCCGAGGCGGGTGGATCACGAGGTCAAGAGATCAAGACCATCCTGGTCAACATGGTGAAACCCCGTCTCTATAAAACTACAAAAAATTAGCTGGGCATGGTGGCGCGTGCCTGTAATCCCAGCTACTCAGGAGACTGAGGCAGGAGAATTGCCTGAACCCAGGAGGTGGAGGTTGCGGTGAGCCGAGATCGCACCATTGCACTCCAGCCTGGGTAACAAGAGCGAAACTCCGTCTCAAAAAAAAAAAAAAAAACTCACTCACTGTATCGGCTACTCACAGTTGACCCTGAAGCTCTCTGGGAAGTAATGACTCATGACTCATTTATTTATTAAGTTTTGCTGTTGCCCAAGCTGGTCTTGAACTCCTGGCCTCAAGCCATCCTCCCACCCTCAGCCTCCCAAAGTGTTGTGATTACAGGTGTGAGCCACCCCTCTCAGCCAAGAGCCCCTCTTTTAACTAGATGACGAGCCAGGTTTCTGCTTCGGACAGGCTCTTTAGTTCTCTGCCCATTTAGCCTCATGGTGGGAGAGATGCTGGTGGGATTTTGGGTGAAAGCTGGTTCTGGTTCTTGCAGGAGCCTCACGACACCTGAGAGAGGTGTGATCAGGCAGGACTGGCATCTACACTGAGACTCAACTAGGGCAGGCCTCAGAAGCAGGGACTGAAGGGAGATGGGTGGGTGAGTGGATTTGGGGAGTTGGGGCCAAGCCTGAAGGCTGGGCAGAACCTTTCAAAGGTCAACACAATCCATGCCATTGTCTTTAGAGGGCCCTGATCTATTGGAAGTAAAATCCTCTAACTGCGCATGTCATCTGGAAGGAAACTACAAAAACCTAAATCTGAGACTTGTCAGGAATGTGTTGCTGAGTCAAAGGGTTTTCCTGGCTCACCTCCATGGATGGTGAGGGTAGAAGGCAAGACCTGTCCTAGCTGAACCTGGCAGGTGGTGTAGGCAGAAGGCCCAGGTTTGGGGTATAGCAGGCGGGCGGTCAGGGAGGCGAGGTGGGGTCCCAGTGCTGATGCAGGGGCAGTTGGCGAGGGCTTGGCCTCAGAACAAGGCAGGAGTCCAGCCGTGAGGATGACTTGCTGAGTCACCGGGCTGAGCTGGGCGCGGCACTCAGCCCCCCTGACTGGGCCCAGCTGGGGCAGCAGATGGTGGAGAGGCCTCAGCTGTGGGGGGTATGGGGGGTCATCAGTCAATGAGCCAATGGAGGCTGTTCCCAGAGCCCGCTTCCAACCTTGCATGGCTTTCTAGAGTTCAGATCTTCCCTGGGGGGCCTCAGAGCCCAGTCTGTACCTCCGCTCAGAGCCCCAGCCCTTCCTCTTCTCCCATCTGGTTTCCTGGCCAGGTTTCTGCCCTGCAGAGAACCCACCAAGGGAGCAGTGGAAAAAACTTTGCTTGGCAGTGAAGTCCCTACTTGCTGTTCCATCCCTGCAGCTGGGGTGAAACAAGATTTGCCACTGACCAGTAAACAACCGAGGCTTAAACCGGCGTGCCAGGTCAGATGGGGAGCCCCCGGCACTGGTTACATTCCCTAGATCCCACACTGGATAGGAAAGCTGGGCCTCAGGCACTCTTACCTCCTCTGCAGTCAGACAGGGTGGATGAAGAGCCAGGCTCTGTTCCGAGTGCTTTATGTGCTAACTTGGTTGATGATTTTGTAGATGAGGAAATAGGCATGGGGTGGTCAAGGGACTTGTCCAAGATCACCGATCCCATAATGGTGAGAGCCAAGATCCAGGCATCCTGGCTGGGCATGGTGGCTCCACCTGTAATCCCAGTGCTTTTGGAAGCTAAGGCTGGATGATGATTTAAGGCTAGGATTTTGAGACCAACCTGGACAACAAAGACCTTACACCTACAAAAAATTAAAAATTAGCTAGGTGTGGTGGTATGTACCTCCAGTCCCAGTTACTCGGGAGACTGAGATGGTCCCTTGAGCTGAGGAGTTCAAGGCTGCAGTGAGCCATGATTTACACCACTACACTCCAGCCTGGGCAACAAAGAGACCTTATCCCCCTGGCCCCCTGCCCAAAAAAAAAGGTCCAGATCCAGGCAGTCCCAGCCCTCTGGACTCTAGGAAATTGCCTTTCCAGAACTGCGCCCAGTATTGTAGAGCAACTGGGGAGTGAAATCAAAGCTGGGCAGCACAGGGCAATAGGAAGAAAAGACAAGGTCCCCTTAAGAGTGGCGAGAGGAGGGCCGGGCGTGGTGGTTCATACCTAGAATCCCAGTACTTTGGGAGGCCGAGGTGGGTGGATCACAAGGTGGGGAGTTTGAGACCAACCCGACCAACACCATCTCTACTGAAAATACCAAAATTAGCCAGGCATGGTGGTGTGTGCCTGTAGTCCAACCTACTGGGGGTGCTGAGGCAAGAGAATCGCTTGAACCCAGGAGGTGGAGGTTGCAGTGAGCTGAGATCATGCCACCACACTCCAGCCCGGGTGACAGAAGAAGACTTGTCTCAGGAAAAAAAAAAAAAAAAAGTAGCAACTCTGATTGTTAGACAAGCTACCCTCCTAGAAATGAGGGGAAAGTAACTTTGAACAAAAATTAGCAACAGAAAAGTATTAAGTTCAGATCTCATAAAAAGTTGTAAGATGGGGCCGGGCGTGGTGGCTCAAGCCTGTAATCCCAGCACTTTGGGAGGCCGAGGCGGGTGGATCACGAGGTCAAGAGATCGAGACCATCCCGGTCAACATGGTGAAACCCCGTCTCTACTAAAAATACAAAAAATTAGCTGGGCATGGTGGCGCGTGCCTGTAGTCCCAGCTACTCAGGAGGCTGAGGCAGGAGAATTGCCTGAACCCAGGAGGCGGAGGTTGCGGTGAGCCGAGATCGCGCCATTGCACTCCAGCCTGGGCAACAAGAGCGAAACTCCGACTCAAAAGTTGTAAGATGAAAGAACGAGCAGCAGAATAACCTACCTGTGATGTGGAGTGTGCCAGGAAAACATCCAAACTGTAACCTCTCTCAAAATGAGGCAAGGCAGTAAGGAAACAATATAAAAACATGAAAACAGCCCATCAGAGTTGTAAGCCTTGGCAGTTCAGTTCAGAATGGGTGCCCCAATGATGGGACCATGATGCCTCTCTAGAAAGACAGGACCAGGCGTTCCACCAGGGTTCTAGTCCCAACAGTACCACTAACTTGCTGTGTGGCCTTGAAGGATTCATTGTCCCTATCCGGGGCTCAACTATTTAGAACTCCATTGTCCAATATGGGATCAACCAGACATGTTTGGCAATTTAAATTAAAATCACCTGGGTGTAGTAGCTCACACCTCTAATCCCAGCACTTTAGGAAGCTGAGGCAGGAGGATTGCTTGAGCCCAGCAGTTCGAGACCAGCCTAGGCAACATAGCAGAACCTCATCTCTGCAGGGAAAAAAAAAAAAAAAAAAATTTTTGCTAGGCCTGGTGGCATATACCTGTAATCCCAGCTAATTGGAAGGCTGAGGTGGGAGGATCGCTTGAGGCTGGAGGTTGAGGCTGCAGTGAGCCATGATTGTGCCACTGTACTCCTGCCTGGTCAACAGAACAAGACCTTGTCTCAAAAAATAATTTAAAGATTTAGTTCCTCAGATGCACCAGTCACATTTGATTTTTTCCAAGATGGAGTATTGCTTTGTCTTCCAGAGCCAGAGTGCAATGATGAGATCTCTGCTCACAGCAACCTCTGCCTCCGGGGTTCAAGCAATTCTCCTGCCTCAGCCTCCCGAGTAGCTGGGATTACAGGTGTATGCCACCATGCCCAGCTAATTTTTGTATTTTTAGTAGAGACAGGGTTTCATCATGTTGACCAGGCTGGTCTCAAACTCCCGACCTCAGATGATCCACCTGCCCCAGCCTCCCAAAACGCTATGAGCCACAGTGCCCAGCCGCTAGCCACATTTTAAGTGTTCAGGAGCCACATGTGGATGTGGTTAGTCCAAAGACAGCACAGATTTAGAATATTGCCATCATTGTAGAAGTTTCCATTGGACACTGCTGAGTTAAAGGGTTTTTCAACAAGTGGGGGAGTGCAATGGTGTGGCCGTAAGGCAGTGTGGGGTGATGGGGACTGTGGTAGGTGGGGAAGCTTGTGTTCCATCTGAAGGGGCGGCTGAGGCTTGACTGTAGGCTGTGTTGCTGGTCTTCTAATTCTTCAAGTGAAGCAGGAATTGGGATTTTGTGAAGATTCACAATTTCTAAACAAAAAGTTGAAATTTTACGGATTGTAGGACTCAAGTATAACTCTTCTCTTGGGCTGTATCCAGTCTTTCTTCTGTAATTCATGGCTCCTGCCTGTTTTTCCTAGGCCAGGTCACTCCCTTCTTCCCTTGCATTTCTCACCTGGGGTGGGAGGCTGGGCAGATGGTGGAACTGATGAAAAGCCACTTTTTTGTGACAGTCTCGCTCTGCCTCCCATAATGCTGGGATTATAGGGATGTGGCACTGCACCTGGCCAGATATTTTTGAGGCCACAACCAGACAAAAGAGCCTCCTCATCAGCTGGGTGCAGTGGCTCACACCTGTAATCCCAGTACTTTGGTAGGCAGAGGTGAGCAGGCCAGGAGTTCGAGACGAGCCTGGGCAACATAATGAGACCTCATCTCTAAAAAAAAAAAAAAAAAAAAAAAGACATGGTGGCGTGCACCTGTAGTCTTAGCTATTCAGGAGGCTGAGGCTAGAGGATTGCTTGAGGCCAGGAGTTTGTGGCTTTTGTGAGCTATGATTGTACCACTGCACTCTAGCCTGAGCAACAGAATGAGACCCTGTCTCAAAAAATAAAGAAGCCTGACATGAGTCTCTTAAGGATGAGGCTCTGGAGCACCTAGTAAATGGTTCCATTTGTGTGACTCAAAGGGACATGTCCAAAGTCCGAGGGGTGCTGGGGGCAGGGATGGGGCTTAGGTAGGGTGTGTGGCACTCCACTCAGGATTCAGAAGCAGATGGATGGGATGGGTGAAATATGATCATTATCCCCCTTCTCCTTCCTCTCCACCCCACCCTTGCTCACAACTGCGGGAGCTGAGGGTGAGAGAACTGGGGGTGAAGGGGTGAGAGTGATTTGCAGTGTTTCTAATGCAGTTGGTCCTGTGGAAGCCTCAGTTCCATCTGGGATCCCTTTCACGAGCAGTGGGCCAGGTCTTCACATTCATCCCAGGATTACTGAGAGTGTAGGAACAGGGGCGGGGGTGTAGACACAGCTCATGCAAACATTTCCTTGTGTTTGTTATGGCTGAATCCTAGCCACTGCACTACCTGAGGCGTACAGATATTCTTTGGCTATGGGCTGATGTTTGAATACAGCCAGGGCCTCAGGATTCTCAAAGCCTGCCCCTGCCCCCAGAGGAGCCAGACAGCTCCTCAGAGCCACTGCCTGTTACGTGCTGGACAAGGCCACGTCACTGCCTCCATGGCTCCCCACTCTCCCAGCTTGCTGTATTTCTCCACCTTAGGGACTGGGAGTGCCTTGATCTGAAGCCCTTTGCAGTGCTGGTAGCAGTGTAGGTGAAGTAGTTGATGGGAGTGAGGGAACGGAATGGGCAAGGAAGCCTGGGCCTCTGTGGCTTACTGCATCAAGCAGTTCTTGGCAAAGGTGTGGTCAGGATAGGCTGTGTCATCTTGGGTGGGGTGAAGACGGGGAACATGCGGATATGGACAGGAAAGGGTGCGGTGGCCTGGCTGGAGGAGGTAAGGCCGTATCCCACCAAGGGCCTCTCTCCAGACTCATGCCTGCCCCAGCCCAGGCTCCCCAGGCTCATCCTGTGTCCTCTCCCTTACCTGCCAGTCATCTTCTGGTGAGCTTTGGGCTTAGGAGTCACCATGGCAACTGAAGAGTTCATCATCCGCATTCCCCCATACCACTACATCCACGTGCTGGACCAGAACAGCAACGTGTCCCGTGTGGAGGTTGGGCCAAAGACCTACATCCGGCAGGACAACGAGAGGTAGGTGTTGGGGAGACTCAGGGCTGTGGGGGCCCATGGGTCTGGCTGGCGTGATCATCCTTTTCGTCCTCCCTGTTCCCAAGCAGGAGTGGCCCTCGCTTGGGTGATAGGTTTCTCTCATTTGGTGTCTCCTGTGGTAGTGGAGACCTGGTCCCAAGTCCTCAGGCCTCACACCTCTTCTCATCTTCCTGCAGGGTACTGTTTGCCCCCATGCGCATGGTGACCGTCCCCCCACGCCACTACTGCACAGTGGCCAACCCTGTGTCGCGGGATGCCCAGGACTCGGTGCTGTTTGATGTCACAGGGCAAGTTCGGCTTCGCCACGCTGACCTCGAGATCAGGCTGGCCCAGGACCCTTTCCCCCTGTACCCAGGGGAGGTGCTGGAAAAGGTACCTGGCTTCCTCACTCCCTCTGCACTACCCTACCTATGCTCCACTTGCCTTGGGCTCTGGACTGCCTTTTCTTTAAACATTTTTTTCTAGATGCTGTTAATTTTTTTTTTTTTTTAAGGCAGCGGTTCGCTCTTGTCACCCAGGCTGGAGTGCAATGGCATGATCTCAGCTACCTGCAACCTCCGCCTCCTGGGTTCAAGCGATTCTCCTGCCTCAGCCTCCCCAGTCCTCCCGAGTAACTGGGATTACAGGCACCTGCCACCACACCCGGCAAATTTCTGTAGTTTTGGTAGGGACAGGGTTTCATCATGTTGGCCAGGCTGGTCTCAAACTCCTGACCTCAGGTGATCCGCCTGCCTTGGCCTCCCAAAGTGCTGGAATTACAGGCATGAGCCACTGTACCCGGCCTATACTAAATGGAAAACAAACCAGGGCAGTGGGAGGGGTGGGCAGAGACACTTGCCGGCTGTCACCAGGGGTGGAATTGACTCACTGTACCTCCACTCACCTCCAGCCGCCCCCGTCCTGCACACATGCCTCAAACACACTTGCCTCTTTTCTGAGAACTGCCAGCCCATCTCATCCACTAATTTCCCAGGCTCCAGTGCCTGCCTGAAGTGCCCAGCCAGTCTGGCATTAAATAACATGTGCCAAGGTTAAGCACTTCATTCACCCAGTGCCAGACACTGGTGGGCAGTGCCAAAGCAGCAGTGACAAGCCCAGGCCTAGGCTGTGCCTGTTCTAGGAGAAGCCGTCACAGGCCTGAACCTGCAGCCAGCCTCTTGTCTCCCTTGGCCTCAGGCCTGGGCCTGAGCAGGTGAGCGTCCCACCTTCATTCCCTTACCTGTTCTCCCATCTTTACCTTCTGGCCATTCAATGCTTTTTTACTGACTTTACTAACCCGTGCCACTTGATCCTGAATGCATAATGGCAGGACCTGGGGAGCTTTTAGAGACATTCATGTCCACTTAGGTGCAGACAGTTTTGGGGAAGAAGCGTGTGTGTAGAGAGAAAATGGAGAATGATTAAGATGATACCCCTTAAGGAATCCAAGTGAAGAGTATATGGGGATTTTTGTACTTTAAAATTTTTTTTTAATTGAGACTGGATCTCCTCCTGTTGCCTAGACCGGAGTGCAGTGGAATGATCAGAGCTCACTCAGCCTCGACCTCCTGCACTCAAACGATCCTTCTACCTTGTTCTCCCAAAATTCTGGGATTAGAGGCGTGAGCCACCATGCCCTCTAAGCTTTCATTTTAAAGAACACATTCGGCCGGGCACAGTGGCTTATGCCTGTAATCCCAGCACTTTGGGAGGCTGAGGTGGGCAGAATACTTGAGGTCAGGAATTCAAGACCAGCCTGGCCAACATGGGGAAACCCCATCGCTACTAAACATACAACAATTAGCCAGATGTGGTGGCGTGCACTTGTAATCTCAGCTACTCAGGAGGCTGAGGCATGAGAATCCCTTGAACCTGGAGGCAGAAGTTGCAGTGAGCTGGTATGACAAAGCAAGACTCTGTCTCAAAAAAAAAAAAAAAAAAATTAGCTGGAAGTAGTAACACACACTTGTAATCCCAGCTACTCAGGAGGCTGAGGCGGGAGGATCACATGAGCCTGGAAGGTTGAGGCTGCAGTGAGCCATGGTTATACCACTGCAGTCCAGCCTGGATCTGGATCACACAGAGAGACCCTGTCCCCCTTCCCCCCAAAAGAAGCCAGCTTTTCCTTTGAGCCCCAGTTTCAATTCAAAGGGCCTCTCTAACTTCTCCTTCATCTGAACACCTGAAGAACCTCTCACCCTCGGAGTATCTGTAGTCTGCTGGGACAGAATGGTCGACATCTGTGTGTTATCACCCTGCTGGAATTTAAACTTCATGAAGATGGGATATGTTCTCGCCACCACAACCAGGGTGCCCTGTAGGGAAAGGCGCTCAGAGTGGGAAGCCTCCACCCTGCTCTCTAGCTGGTGTGCGGCCAGTGGGTGGAGTGGAGTCGCTCTGCCCGCTCCTCCAGCCTGGGACCAGGCTCATCAGAGTCAGGTGCAGCGCAGGCTTCACTCAAGACCAGAGTTCAAGTCTTGATTGTTTCTTACTAGCTGTGTGACCTTGGTTATGTCTCCTGATCTTTTATCTTTTTTGAGACAAGGTCTTGCTCTGTCTCAAAAGAGACAGACTGGAGTGCAATGGTACAGTCGTAGCTCACTGAAGCTTTAACCTCCTGGGCTCAAGTGATCCTCCTGCCTCAGCCTCCCGAGTAGTTGGGACTACAGGTGTGGACCACCATGCCTGGCTAAATTTTTTTTTTTTTTTTTTTTTTTTTTAGAGATGGGGTCTTGCTATGTTGTCCAGGCTGGTCTTGAATGTCTGAGCTCAAGTGATTCTCCTACCTCAGCCTCCCAAAGTGCTGGGATGACAGGCGAGAGCCATCACGCCTGGCCTCTACCCCGGTCCTACTTCAGGACATGCAGAGATGGATGCTGTGGACCTGCCTCCAGAGCATCAGGTGTGGCCCTACTGGGGTCACAGCACTGACTGTTCTGTGTCCCCACCTTCCTCCCCACTAGGACATCACACCCCTGCAGGTGGTTCTGCCCAACACTGCCCTCCATCTGAAGGCACTGCTCGATTTTGAGGATAAAGATGGAGACAAAGTGGTGGCCGGAGACGAGTGGCTCTTCGAGGGACCTGGTAAGTTCTGTCTCCGCGGAGCCTAAGTCGGGGTCAGGGGCTCCCTGCCTTCCTGCCATAGCCCCAATACCTTCTGACCATCACCTTCCACGTCTTCTTCCCTCCCCAGGCACGTACATCCCCCGGAAGGAAGTGGAGGTCATGGAGATCATTCAGGCCACCATCATCAGGCAGAACCAGGCTCTGCGGCTGAGGGCCCGCAAAGAGTGCTGGGACCGGGACGGCAAGGAAAGGGTGACAGGTGGGGCACTGAGGGGCAATGAGAGCAGGTGGGCAGGAGGGGCCCCCACTGCAGGGAAAACATAGAAAATTTAAGGAAAGCCTCCTGTAGCCCCAGAGAGGTGCTTTCCTGGTATCTTTTGAAAGCTGTTGAGGGCCGCCCACTGCCATTCTTTCCCCACCCCCGCTTCATGCTGTTTCCATTTGGGCTGGAAAATGATCATGGGGCCTGACGTAGCTTTTCCTTCCCCCACCTTCACAGTGAGCTATGGGTGGTAGCCATGTCTTATCTGATTCTGGATCAACAAAGCACATGTTTAAATACAGTTGACAAATGTGGGCCAGCAGGTACAGTGTCTCACACCTGTCATCTCAGCACTTTGCCTAGGTGGTGGATTGCCTGAGCCCAGGAGCTCAAAACCAGCTTGAGCAACACAGTGAGACCCCGTCTCTACAAATAATTTTAAAATTAGCCAGGCATTTTGGCATATGTCTGTAGTCCCAGCTACTTGGAAGGCTGAAGAGGGAGGATTGCTTGAGCCTAGGAGGTGGAGGCCGCAGTGAGCTGTGATTGCACCACTGCCCTCCATCCTGGGCAACAGAGGTACTACCTCGAGCCACTGCCATTCCCACTTTCTGTATAACAAAACTGGGACACAGAACGCTGGTTGCTTGCCCTGGGTTGTGGCCAGGCAGGGTGAGGCTGGGACCTGCATCCAGGCACTCTGGCTTCTCCAATAAACCCAAGGACATCCACAGCTCTACCAGAGGCAGTTCTGCTGCCTGTTTTAGGAGGATAAAAGTTGGTCTTTGGAGCTTAGAGAAGGCAAAGCACGCTGTCGGCATAGCAGCAACTTGGGCCTCAGGAAGGCTTTTAGGTGCGATGGCTCTCGCCTGGAATCCCAGCACCTTGGGAGGCCGAGGTGGGTGGATCACTTGTGGCCGAGAGTTTGAGACCAGCTTGGGCAACATGGTGAAACCCCATCTGTCCAAAAAATACAAATATTAGCCAGGCATGGTAGCATGTGCCTGTAATTCCAGCTACTCAAGAGGCTGAGGCTTGAGAATCAGTTCAACTCAGGAGGCTGAGCTTGCAGTGAGCTGAGATCACAGCCTGGGTGACAGAAGGAGACTCCATCTCAAAAAAAAAAAAAAAAAAAAAAAGTCTTTTAAAATTCAACTGGGGTGGCAGTTTGTTTTCCTCTGGCTTCAAAAGAGTGAATAAGAGGACTGTAGTCAGGACCTTGAGCCTGGGCCAGTGGCGTCTCTTTGCCAATGAAATCTGCCAATCCCCTGAGTCTAGGCTGTGGGAGAGGCAGGTGGGGAGCAGGCTGGTGGACCCTCGTCACTTACCCTCCACTCTCGGCCCAGGGGAAGAATGGCTGGTCACCACAGTGGGGGCGTACCTCCCAGGGGTGTTTGAGGAAGTCCTGGATTTGGTGGATGCCGTGATCCTTACGGAAAAGGTTGGTGCTCTGGGGGCTGTGGTTTAAGGGACCTGGGGCTAGGGAACCTTCCGAGAGGCAGTGAATAGTGGCAGGATGGCATGAGAGTAAAAGAGAAGCAATAATTTTAGGATCACTTAAAAAAATTCAGAGATTAGATTACCTGAGGAGTATTCTGAATCATCTGAAGGGTGAAATAGTCCTTCCTGGGCCAGGCGAAGTGGCTCATATCTGTAATCTCAGCAATTTGGAAGGCTGAGGTGGGAGAATCACTTGAGGCCAGAAATCTGAGACCAGCGTGGGCAACACAGGGAGAACTTACCTCTACAAAAAATTTTAAAACAAGTTGGGTGTAGTAGAGCACGCCTGTAGTCCCAGCTACTCCAGAGGCTGAGGCAGGAGAATCACTTGAACCTGGGAGGCAGAGGTTGCAGTGAGCCATGGTCATGCCACTACACTCTAGCCTGGGAGACAGAGCAAGACTCTGTCTCAAAAAAAAAAAAAAAAAAAAAACAGGCTGGCCGGGTGCAGTGGCTGACGCCTATAATCCTAACACTTGGGGAGGCCAAGATGGGTGGATCACCTGAAGTCAGAAGTTTGAGACCAGACTGGCCAACATGGCAAAACCCTATCTCTACTAAAAATACAAAAATTAGCAAGATGTGGTTGTACGTGCCTGTAATCCCAGATACTCCGGAGGCTGAGGCAGGAGAATCGCTTGAACCCAGGAGGTGGAGGTTGCAGTGAGCCAAGATCACACCATTGCACTCCCGCCTAGGCAACAAGAATGAAACTCCAACTCATAACCAAAAAATTTAAAAAAGCCCTCGATTGGTAGAAATTTCCTCTGAGACCTGGGAGCATTTGGTGGCTAATGGGGCTCGCAGATCCCCTGAAGTTGGAGGCAGGTCACTCAAATACCCAAATCTTGCTCTGCAGACAGCCCTGCACCTCCGGGCTCGGCGGAACTTCCAGGACTTCAGGGGGGTGTCCCGCCGCACTGGGGAGGAGTGGCTGGTGACCGTGCAGGACACGGAGGCCCACGTGCCAGATGTCCACGAGGAGGTGCTGGGGGTTGTGCCCATCACCACCCTGGGCCCCTGCAACTACTGTGTGATTCTTGACCCCGTCGGACAGGATGGCAAGAATCAGCTGGGGCAGAAGCGCGTGGTCAAGGTGAGGCCCCAGCAATCCCCGCAGAGGATGACCCTGGGAGGCTAATACCCTCGAGTGGCACGAGGCCCTCTGCCCTTTCTCCCTTCTTTCCTTCAGACGCACGTTCTAGGAACACCTGTGCCTTTGCATGCTTAGTTCTCACACACCTGAGATATTGGCCCATTTGATTCCTGGCAGCCTTCAACTTACCCTTCAGACCTGAAGTTACTTCCTCTTCTGGGAAGGCCTTCTGGCTGCCCCCTAGCCCGAGACCCTGAAACTTTCTGATACAGTCATGTGTCACTTAACAATGGGGATGCATTCCGAGAAATGGTCGTTAGATAACTTTGTCTTTGTGCGAAAGAGTGTACTTACGTAAACCTAGATGGCACAGCCTACTATACACCTAGGCTAGATGACGTAGCCTGCCCCGAGGCTGCCCACCTGCACAGCATGTGACTGTCCTGAATACTGCAGGCAGCTGAACACAATGGTAAGTACTTGTGTGTATAACCATAGAAAAGGCACTGTAAAAATGCGGTATAAGGCCAGCTGCGGTGGCTCATGCCCATAATCACAGCACTTTGGGAGGCCGATGTAGGTGGATCACTTGAGGTCAGGAGTTTCAAGACCAGCCTGGCCAACGTCGGGAAATCCCTTTCTACTAAAAATGCAAAAGTATGCTGGGTGTGGTGGCACACACATGTAATTCCAGTTACTTGGGAGGCTGAGGCACAAGAATCACTTGAACCTAGGAAGTCCAGCCTGCAGTGAGCCAAGATTGTGCCATTGGACTCCAGCCTGGGTGACAGAGGGAGACTGTCTCAAAAAAAAAAAAAAAAAAAACCCCAAAGCTCCATTATAATCTTACAGGACCACCTTGTGCAGTCAGTAGTGCCGTGAACTAGCACACGGTGACTATTTCACATATTTTATGTTCTGGTGCTCGCTTCGCTTTGTTATCTTTTGTAAAACAAACCTCTTGGTGTACCCTCTCCCACCCCGTACCTCATCCCCTCTCTGAACTATATGTGGGAATACCAGGAGTTGCCAAACTCGTTCTGTAAAGGGGGCTGGATGGTAGATATTCCAGGCTCCGTGAGTCATCATTTCCGTGAAAGTTCTTCAACTGTGCTGTTATGTCAGGAAAGCAGCATGGGCAGTACGTAAACAAGCGAGTACTGCTGCATTCCTGGAATATTTTATTTGCAAAAACAGGAGGCAGAAAAAGTAGAAATAGGCCAGGGGCAGTGGCTCACACCTGTAATCCCAGCACTTTGTGAGGCCAAGGTGGGCGGATCACCTGAGGTCAGGAATTGGAAACCAGCCTGGCCAACATGGCGAAACCCCGACTCTACTAAAAATACAAAAAAATTATCTGGGCGTGGTATCAGGCGCCTGTAATCCCAGCTACTCTGGAGGCTGAGGCAGGAGAATCACTTGAACCCAGAAGGCAGAGGTTGCAGTGAGGCGAGACTGCACCGCTGCACTCCAGCCCAAGTGACAGAGTGAGACTCTGTCTCCAAAAAAAAAAAAAAAAAAAAAAGTAGAAATAACCCAAATGTACACCATTTAACAAACAGATAAAAAATTGTGGCACATCCATACAATGGAATATCATTCAGCCATAAGAGAGAAATGGCAGGCCAGGCACAGCAGCTCATGACTATAATCCCAGCTCTTTGGGAGGCCGAGGCAGAGGATTACTTGAAGCCAGGAGTTAAGAGACTAGCCTGGGTAACATAGCGAGACTCCATTTTTACTTTTTTTTTGGAAACAATCTCGCTCTGTCACCCAGGCTGGAGTGCAATGGCATGATCTGGGCTCACTGCAACCTCCGCCTCCCGGATTCAAGCAATTCTTCTGCCTCAGCCCTGCAAGTAGCTGGGATTACAGGTGCCTGCCACCACGCCCAGCTAATTTTTGTGTTTTTAGTAGAGATGGGGTTTCGCCATGTTGGCCAGGCTGGGCAAGACCCCACTTTTACAAAACTGTTTAAAAACTGGCCAGACATGGTGGCACGCCGGTAGTCTCAGCTACTTGGGAGGCTGAAGTGGGAAAATTACTTGATTCCAGGAAGTGGAGACTGTATGGTGCCACTGTACTCCAGCCTGAGGCAACAGAGTGAGATCCTGTCTCTAGGAAAAAGAAAACAATGAAATGACATATGTGCTACAACATGGATTAAAATTGATAAACATTATGATAAGTGAAAGAAGCCGGCTGGGTGTGGTGTCTCACACCTGTAATTCTAACACTTTGGGAGGCTGAGGCGGGCAGATCACCTGAGGTCAGGAGTTCAGACCAGCCTCGCCAACATGGTGAAACCCCATCTCTACTAAGATACAGAAATTAGCCAGGCATGATGGCAGGTGCCTGTAATCCTAGCTACTCAGGAGGCTGAGATAAGAGAATCGCTTGAACTGGGAGACGGTGGTTGCAGTGAGCCAAGATCGCGTCAGTGCACTCCAGCCTAGGCGGCTGAGCAAGACTCTGTCTCAAAAAAAAAAAAAAAAAAAGCCAGACATCAAAGACCACATATTGCATGATTCCATTTATATGAATGTCCAGAATAGGTAAATAACGAAAACAGACGAGTGGTGGGTAGGGTGGGTGGGGAGTAGCAGTAACTTCTACTAGGTACAGGGTTTCTTTTCAGGGTGATGATGAAAATACTCTAGACTTCCATAGTAGTGATGGGTGGACAACTTTGAGCATACTAAAACAACTGAATTGTATACTCTAGATGGGAAAATTTCATGTGGATTATAGCCCAATAATTTTTTTAAAAAAACAGGCAGTGCTGGGCATGGTGGCTCATGTCTATAATCTTAGCACTTTGGGAGGCTGAGGCGGGTGGATTGCTTAAGCCCAGGATTTTGAGACCAGCCTAGGCAACATGACGAAACCCCGTCACTACCAAGCACACAAAAATTAGCCGGGTGCGGTGACACGCATCTGTAGTCTCGGCTCCTTGGGAGGCTGAGGTGGGAGGATCGCTTGAACCTGGAAGGCTGAAGCTGCAGTGAGTTGAGATGGTGCCACTGCACTCCAGCCTGGACAACAGAGCAAGACCCTATTACCCCCCAAAAAAGAAAAAAGCGGAATCCAGATTTGGCCTGAAAACCAGAACTTGTCAAGCCTTAGGTTACACCCTCTCTAGAAAACAAAGCCTGGGAGAAAGGAGAAAAAAGAGGTTGATTTTTAATGGTTTAGTTTGTGTGGATCCAGGACCTGACAGTTTATAGAATCTTTCAAGGACACATTTGACCAGATGAGATTTGGCAGGCATTGCGTAGAGCCTCACCGTATTATGATGTGGGGGTGGGGGCGTGCTTCTGGGGCTCCTGTTCTCCACACAGGCCTGAGACAGCACAGGGCTGGGGAGGTGCCATCTGAGGCATCTGCAAGCCTAAAGGCACTAGCACTAACCTCTCGTCTCTCCATTAGGGAGAGAAGTCTTTTTTCCTCCAGCCAGGAGAGCAGCTGGAACAAGGCATCCAGGATGTGTACGTGCTGTCGGAGCAGGAGGGGCTGCTGCTGAGGGCCCTGCAGCCCCTGGAAGAGGGGGAGGATGTGGAGAAGGTCTCACGCCAGGCTGGGGACCGCTGGCTCATCCGCGGACCCCTGGAGTACGTGCCGTCTGCCAAGGTGGAGGTGGTGGAGGAGCGCCAGGCCATCCCTCTAGATGAGAACGAGGGCATCTATGTGCAGGATGTCAAGACCGGAAAGGTAATGGCTGGGGGTGGGCGGTGGTGCTGCCACGTGGCTGTGGCCTTGGCCTTGGTGGCAGCTTCCTCTGGGCACCGGGGAGAGGTGGGTGGGGACTTCAGCAGATGGAGAGCCGCATCGGGTAGGTTGTCTGGTCAGGGGAGGGCACTCCGTGGCGTATTTGCCATCCTTCTGCCTTAAATATCTCGTTTGAAATGTTAGAACCGGCCGGGTGCAGTGGCTCACTCCTGTAATCCCAGCGCTTTGGGAGGCCAAGGTGGGTGGATCACCTGAGGTCAGGAGTTCAAGACCAGCCTGGCCAACATGGTGAAACCCCATTTCTACTAAAAATACAAAAATGAGCCAAGCATGGTGGTGGTCTGGGTAGTCTCAGCTGCCTGGGAGGCTGAGGCAGGAGAATTGCTTGAATCCAGGAGGTGGAGGCTGCAGTGAGCCGAGGTCACACCACGGCACTCCAGCCGGGACAACAGAGCAAGACTCCATCTTAAAAATAAAAAAAATTAGAACCTCCCCTAAGAAGACAAGCAGGAGTTTAGGACAGAGACCCTGTCTCACAGCAGACCTGGTCCCCAGCATAAACGTCTAATGGAGTGGCTGGGGAAAGAAGGACCTCCTCCCCCATGCCCATATGCCAGTAGAATCTTTCATTTTTGCTACTTAAAACCTTGACTTTGATTTCACCTTGGGCCACATCGCCAACCTTCTCTAAGAATCCAAGCTGGAAGTCCAGCTTGGAACCCGAGGGAGTGTCCGTGTACACGGCCTACTTCACAGTCCCTGGGGTGCCCTCCAAACTGCCCCTTCAAGGAAGATTTTTTTTTTTTTTTTTTTTTGAGATGGAGTCTCACTCTGTCGCCCAGGTTGGAGTGCAGTGGCACTATCTTGGCTCACTGCAACCTCTGCCTCCTGGGTTCGAATGACTCTCCTGCCTCAGCCTCTTGAGTAGCTGGGACTATAGGCATCTGCCACCACGCTCAGCTAATTTATTTTTAGAATAGACAGGGTTTCACTGTGTTGCCTAGGCTGGTCTCAAACTCCTGAGCTCAGGCAGTCCACCCACCTCAGCCTCCCAAAGTACTAGGATTACAGGCATGAGCCACCGTGCCCAGCCAGAAAATTCTAGAAATAACATTGAGCACCTTCTCTGTGCAAGGGCTGTTTGAGGTAGATGTGGGAGATGTCATTCACCCTTTCACCCCTGGAGGTAGCCACTCTCAAGTCTACTTGACAGAGGAGGAAATTGAAGCCCTAGGGCTGAGGTAGTTAGCCCACAACGACAGGGCCAGCAGATGGCAAATGCGGGGTGGACCCTGCCCTCCCCACGGAGGCCATGTTTAACCTTGCGCCGCACCTTCCCTGGACGGGCTGTGCTTTGGGGCCGCTGGGCGGGTCTTCCTCCCTTCCACCCTCACTGGCAGCATCCCTTCCTGTCCTCACCCCAAGGTGCGCGCCGTGATCGGAAGCACCTACATGCTGACGGAGGACGAAGTCCTGTGGGAGAAGGAGCTGCCTCCCGGGGTGGAGGAGCTGCTCAACAAGGGGCAGGACCCTCTGGCGGACAGGGGTGACAAGGGCACAGCTAAGAGCCTCCAGCCCTCTGCACCCCGGAACAAGACCCGCGTGGTCAGCTACCGCGTACCCCACAACGCTGCCGTGCAGGTGTATGACTACCGAGCGAAGCGAGCCCGGTGAGCCCCGGTCGGGGCGAGCAGGGTATGGGGGTGGCTCTCCATGGGTCTGGCTCTGACCCCCAGCTCTCTCTGCAGTGTGGTCTTTGGGCCTGAGCTGGTGTCGCTGGGTCCTGAGGAGCAGTTCACAGTGCTGTCCCTCTCGGCCGGGCGGCCCAAGCGTCCCCACGCCCGCCGTGCGCTCTGCCTGCTGCTGGGGCCTGACTTCTTCACAGACGTCATCACCATTGAAACAGCGGATCATGCCAGGCTGCAATTGCAGCTGGCCTACAACTGGTAAAAACAGGGATCAGGCGCGGGGTGCACTACTGAAATCCCAGCACTCTGGGAGGTTCAGGTGGGAGGATCGCTTGAGCCCGGGAGGTCCAGGCTACAGTGAGCCATGATGCCCCCACTGTACTCCAGCCTAGGTGACAGAGCAAGACCCTGTCTCAAACCAAACCTAGTGGGGAGCAGTGGGTGAGGGCTCCTGCTGGATGCAGCCCAGGAACCCCAAGAAAAAGAGGTGCCTGCTCAAGTGCTGGGCTCCTCATGAGAGCAGGACACCTCCTTCAGTCCTGAGGTCAAGAGGGAACCTGGGAAGTCACGCAAATACAGGGAAGCGTGGGCTCACCTCCTGGGATCAGGACTCGGCGACCCAGTAGCAAGACACTACACCGTTAAGCTCCCTTCGTGCCTGCAGCCAAATGCTTAATGCCAGGCTGTTAAAAGATGCAAGGGACACACCCAGCGGAAGTGGGCGGTGCCAGCAGGCAGTAAGAACACATGCTCTTAAACTGACCATCCTGGCCTGTGCCCCGGCCCTGCTGTTTGCAGCCTGTTGACCTGGGCAAGGGACAGGGTGCTTTCCTCAGTTTCTCCGTCAGTAACATGAAGAAGATAGCATTACTTCCTTCACAAAGTTGTTGAAAGGATGCAACGAGCATTAGAACAGTGCCCCAAATATGGTCAGAGCTCAATGGCAGCTATTAGGATTAGGTGAGATAAGTCATGTTCAGAAACAGTGTTCATGACCAGGGACGGTGCGCTGTGAACCCAGCACTTTGGGAGGCTGAGGCAGGAGGATTGCTTGAGGCTAGAAGTTTGAGACCAGGCTGGGCAACATAGCGAGACCCTGTCTCTACAAAAAAATTTTAAAAACTAGCTCGGCATGGTAGCTGCTGTAGACCCAACTACTTGGGAGGCTGAGGTGGGAGAATTTGAGGGTGCCCAGGAATTTGAGGGCGCAGTGAGCTATGATTGTGCCGCTGCACTCGGGCCTGGACAACAGAGGGAGACCCTGTCTTGAAGGAAGGAAGGGAAAAAAAAAGGAAAGAAAAGCTAGGCATGGTGGCTCATGCCTGTAATCCCAGCACTTTGGGAGACTGAGGCAGGCAGATCACTTGAGGTCAAGACCAGCCTGGCCAATGTGGTGAAACCCTGTCTCTACTAAAAATACAAAAATTAGCTGGATGTGGTAGTGGGCACCTGTAATCTTAGCTACTCAGGGGGCTGAGGCAGGAGAATCGCTTGAACCTGGGAGGTGGAGGTTGCAGTGAATCGAGATTATGCCACTGCACTCCAGCCGGGCGACAGAGCAGGATTCTGTCTCCAAAAGGAATCTTTTGGGATTCCCAAGCATGTCCCTCTCCTCTTAGTGGGAAGCAGCCAGTGCCTGGTTGGTGGCAGACAGCTGCTGACATATTCCCAGGCACTATAGCATCATAGTTGAGAGCACAGGCCCCTGGGGCAGCTGCCTGGTCCAGGTTTCTGGCTTGCCACGTGTTTTTTTTTTTTTTTTTTTTGAGATGGAGTTTCGCTCTTGTTACCCAGGCTGGAGTGCAATGGCGCGATCTCGGCTCACCGCAACCTCCGCCTCCTGGGTTCAGGCAATTCTCCTGCCTCAGCCTCCTGAGTAGCTGGGACTACAGGCACGTGCCACCATGCCCAGCTAATTTTTTGTATTTTTAGTAGAGACGGGGTTTCACCATGTTGACCAGGATGGTCTTGATCTCTTGACCTCGTGATCCACCCGCCTTGGCCTCCCAAAGTGCTGGGATTACAGGCTTGAGCCACCGCGCCCGGCTTTGCCACATGTTATATGGCCTTGGGTCAGTCACCTGACCTCTCTGGACCTCTACTTCCTCATCTGCAAAATGGGGTTGATGATCATTACCATCTCATAGGGTGGCTGAGTGGATTAAAGGAGAGCATGTGTTTTCTTAGGCCCTTGTCAGGCATACATTAGCATTCTCCATTGTGAGAGACTCTGCCCACCCATAGAGGGTGGGTGTTGAAGTTCTTCTCCAAGAGTTGCTGGCCGGGTGTGATCACACCTGTAATTCCAGGACTTTGGGAGGCTGAGACAGGAGGGTCACCTGAGCCCAGGAGTTCAAGACCAGCCTGGTCAACATGGCAAGACCTTATTTCTTTCAAAAAAAAAAAAAAAAGAGATTCCTGGGTGAAAGCGGTTTTCTCATTCTGGGCCTGTTTGTTTGTTCACAGGCACTTTGAGGTGAATGACCAGAAGGACCCCCAAGAGACAGCCAAGCTCTTTTCAGTGCCAGACTTTGTAGGTGATGCCTGCAAGGCCATCGCATCCCGGGTGCGGGGGGCTGTGGCGTCTGTCACTTTCGATGACTTCCATAAGAACTCAGCCCGCATCATTCGCACTGCCGTCTTTGGCTTTGAGACCTCAGAAGCCAAGGGCCCCGATGGCACAGCCCTGCCTAGGCCCCGGGATCGGGCTGTCTTCCCCCAAAATGGGCTGGTGGTCAGCAGCGTGGATGTGCAGTCAGTGGAGCCCGTGGATCAGAGAACCCGGGACGCCCTGCAACGCAGCGTCCAGCTGGCCATTGAGATTACCACCAACTCCCAGGAAGCGGCAGCCAAGTGAGTGAGGCCGGGAGCCTGGCTACCCATCATGCCCATGGCAGGCCACTGCCGGGACCTGGATAATCTGGTGTCCCCTATGGACTGCCTGCTGCCGTCCCCACCCCTAGGGATCTATTCCCTAGCTGACAGATCAGGTGACCCACTTAAAATGTGAAACAGGCTGGGTGCGCTGGCTCATGCATGTAATCCCAGCACCATGAGAGGCCGAGGCGGGAAGATCACTTGAAGCCAGGAATTTGGGGCTTCAGTGAGCCATGATTGTGCCACTGCACTCCAGGCTGGGCAACAGGCCTGGGAGACAGACCCTGTCTCAAAAGAGAAAGGAGGTGGGGGAAAAGACATGTATCAGATGCGGCTCCTGCAGCCTCCCATCTTGCATGCGATAAAACCCAAACTCCTTCCTGTAGGTCCAGCCAGCCTCCCCCGATTTGCCTTCCACCCTCCTCCTTCCATGTTCCTCATCCCCGGAACATGTTCCAGCCCCACTGGGTCCCTTCTGCTCCTTCAGTGCACAGCTTGGACCCACCTGAAGGCCTTTTGCACTGGCTGTTCCTGCTGCCCAGAAAGCCCCCCCACCCCCGACCCCTACCACCGGCCCCCAGCTCCCTTCTAGGCAGGCTCCTCCTCCTGGCTTCGGCCCAAAGCTCCCCGCCTTAGGAAGTCCTTTTCTTTCTCTCACAGCTGAATAGCACCCTCTTTGCCTGGTCTCTCCCACTTTACTACCTTCGAAGTACTTGTCACTGTTTGAAATCCTCCTTTTGTGCTTGTTTCTTTCCCATTGGAAGGCAAGTGGCGTGAAAGCAGGGGCCGCGATGACGCCTGCGTTTGCCAGGCCTAGAACTACACTGGCCGGCGGCGCGCGCACCATTCTGGGCTGAGTTGCTTGTGGAGTGCCTCCTAGGGCCGGAGTCCGTCTCAGGCACCAGTTTGGTTGGTGGTCGCTGCCCTTGGCGCTCCTGTTCCCGCTCCGGCCCATGCCAGCCTGTCACGTGCGCTCTGTCTCCTCCAGGCACGAGGCTCAGAGACTGGAGCAGGAAGCCCGCGGCCGGCTTGAGCGGCAGAAGATCCTGGACCAGTCAGAAGCTGAGAAAGCGCGCAAGGAACTCTTGGAGCTGGAGGCTCTGAGGTGGGTTGAGAACTCGAGGAGGAGACTGGCAGGGGCTGAGGATCTTGGGACAGCAGCTGGTGGGCAGCACGCCAGGTTGGGGCGTGGATAAGATGGTGCGCACCTGTGCGTGGCTACAGCATAAGTCAAGGCTGTGGGAGGACTGGGCGGTCTCCCAGGTCTTACCTGACTCTGCTTCCTCCCCAGCATGGCTGTGGAGAGCACCGGGAATGCCAAGGCGGAGGCCGAGTCCCGTGCAGAGGCAGCCCGGATTGAGGGAGAAGGGTCCGTGCTGCAGGCCAAGCTGAAAGCAGAGGCCTTGGCCATCGAGACGGTGAGTGGGGCGGGGGATACCTCAGGAAGGGAGTGGCCTTGAGGCCTGGAAAACCCCATTCCCTCCAGTCCCTGAGACCATGTAGGATACCAGGTCCCCCAGCATAAAGCCCTATCCAAGTACTTTGTAGTTGACAAAGTCCTTTGCCTTGTAGGATTCATTGACTCCATTCCTGGAAGGTAAGGATTAGAACACCCACTTTGCAGCTGAGCGCTCATGCACTGGCCACCTTGGCACAGGCGTCACGTGTGCGTCACATGAATGATCTTACTTAATGCTTGAAATCCCATTAAGAGGCTGGGCATGGTGGCTCACACCTGTAATCCCAGCACTTTTGGGAGGCTGAGACAGGCAGATCACTTGAGGTCAGGAGTTCGAGACCAGCTTGGCCAACATGGTGAAACCCTGTCTCTACTAAAAATACAAAAATTGGCTGGGTGCAGTGGCTCACCCCTGTAATCCCAACACTTTGAGAGGCCAAGGTGGGTGGATCACCTGAGGTTGGGAGTTTGAAACCAGCCTGACCAACATGGAGAAACCCTGTCTCTACTAAAAATACAAAATTAGCTGGACGTGATGGCGCATGCCTGTAATCCCAGCTGCTTGGGAGGCTGAGGCAGGAGAATCGCTTGAACCCAGGAAGTGGAGTTCAGTGAGCTGAGATCACTCCACTGCATTCCAGCCTAGGCAAAAAAAGTGAGACTCCATCTCAATTAAACAAAAATCCCATTAACGTAGGTAGATGGGCTCAGGAGCCCCAAAGGTCACTAGTTAAACAGTGGAAGAGCCAGGACTCACACCTCACTGACTACATGTTTCTAGCTCCATCCCTCTACCTCAGTTCCCTCGAGCTGGCTGGTAGGGGTGACTTGCTGGACAGTTCTGAGGGACCACGTGATCTAAAGGGTGCTGAAAATTTGAATGTCTCATGTGACTGACATGCTTGATAAGTAATTCATTCAGTGGATGGAGGACTTTGGAGATGGTCGGATGATCTGGGTTCAGATTCTGCTTTGGCCAACCACAGTGGCTCATGCCTGCAATCCCAGCACTTTGGGAGGCTGAGGTGGGAGGATCACTTGAGCCCAGGAGGTTGAAGCTGCAGTGAGCTGCGATCCTGCCACTGCACTCCGGCCTGGGTGACAGAGCAAGACTTTGTCCCTAAAAAATAAAAACAAGGCTGGGCACAGTGGCTCACATCTGTAATCCCAGCACTTTGGGAGGCCAAGGCAGATGGATCACCTGAGGTCAGGAGTTCAAGACCAGCCTGGCCAACATAGTGAAAGCCTGTCTCTACTAAAAATACAAAAAATTAGCTGGGCATGGTAGCACACACCTGTAATCCCAGCTACTCAGGAGGCTGAGGCAGGAGAATCACTTGAACCCAGGAGGTAGAGGTCGCAGTGAGCCAAGGTCGTACCACTACACTCCAGCCTGGGCAATAAGAACAAAACTCCATCTCAAAAATAAGTAAATAAAAATAAATTTAAAAAGAGGCCTAGTGTGGTGGCTCATGCCTGTAACCCCAGCACTTTGGAAGGCTGAGATGGGAGAATCATCTGAGGTCAGTTTGAGAGCAGTTCAAGACCAGCCTGGGCAACACAGCAAGACCTCCTCTCTACAAAAAAAATATTAATTGGCTGGCTGTAGTGGCATGTGCCTATAGTCCCAGCTACCCAGGAGGCTGAGGCAGGAGACTCCTTTGAGCCCAGGAGTTCAAGGCTGCAGTGAGTCCTGATCTACATTCCAGCCTGGGTCAAAAAATAAAGAATGGTGGATTTTTTCCCCTTGCAGGAGGCTGAGCTCCAGCGGGTGCGGAAGGTCCGAGAGCTGGAACTGGTTTATGCCCGGGCCCAGCTGGAGCTGGAGGTGAGCAAGGCTCAGCAGTTGGCTGAGGTGGAGGTGAAGAAGTTCAAGCAGATGACAGAGGCCCTGGGCCCCAGCACCATCAGGGACCTTGCTGTGGCTGGGCCTGAGATGCAGGTGAGAGTTGGGAAGGCAGGGAGGGGAAGGCATGTTGCTTTCAGGACCAGCCTGGACTTCCTTGGAACCAGGAAGGAAGAATCAAGGGGCACAACACAACATCTGGAAAGATGGTGGGTGGGGGAAGGAGGGGTGAGAAACCTGTTCCTGCATCTCCGGTCATTTATGCAGTGTCATGCTGCATCAATGTCAGGCACTATACTAGACCTAGCAGTGAGCTGAGGCTCCCGAGGAGACAGGAAATGGATGGGACACCAGTCTGTGACAAGAGGGTCCAAGGCAGTCGAACAGGGTGATCAGATGCAGGAGAGGTGACCCTTCAAACCAGCTGACTTAAGGAGAGTCCCCAAAAACTCTGCAGCTTGGCTCCCTAGAGAGGCAGATGAGGAGCTGAGAGAAGTAGCCAGGGTTTGATGCCCATCTTCTCAACTTCCTCCTGTTCTCACCCTCCAGGTCAAACTGCTCCAGTCCCTGGGCCTGAAATCAACCCTCATCACTGACGGTTCCACTCCCATCAACCTCTTCAACACGGCGTTTGGGCTGCTGGGGATGGGGCCTGAGGGTCAGCCCCTGGGCAGAAGGGTGGTCAGTGGGCCCAGCCCCGGGGAGGGGATATCCCTTCAGTCTGCTCAGATCCCCAAAGCTCCTGCGGACAACCACGTGGTGCCTGTACTGCACCCTTGACCAATAAAATGGACGTTTTTGGGCATTTAAAATTTAAATGCTTTTGTCTTGTCTGATGTTAATTGGGGTCACAAGGGAGCTTAATGGTGGAGAGGGGAGGTGCCCCTGACATCTTTTTTTTCGTTTTTAGAGACTAAGTCTTGTTCTGTCATCTAGGCTGGAGCATAATGGTGTGATCTCTGCTCACTGAAACCTCCGCCTCCTAGGTTCAAGTGATTCTCCTGAGTAGCTGGGATTACAGGTGCGTGCCACCATACCTGGCTAATTTTTTTTTTTTTTTTTTTTTTTTTTTTTTAGTAGAGATGGGGTTTCATCATGTTGGCCAGGCTGGTCTCGAACTCTCAACCTCAGGTGATCCACCTGCCTTAGCTTCCCAAAGTGCTGGGATTACAAGCTTGAGTGACCGTGCCTGGCTGACATATTTAGATAGTTGCAGGAGACTGTTCTCTATAAAGGGGAGAGGACCCCAAGGCAGGGGGATGATGAACTGGAAGTCACCCAGTATGAATGTGGCCCCAAAGCTTTGTGCACTGAGTAGCTGTTGGCTTCCTAGAGCCCGGTAGGGGCGACGATGCCACAGGCAGGGGCATGGGGCCCCCACTAGCAACGTTTCACCACCGGGCCTCCAGGAGCGCAGCTGCCTGGGACTCTCAGCATCTAACCCTTCAGCTGTGGCAGATGCAGCCCAGCTTCCCATAGGGGAGACTCCCTGCTGGTGGTGCTGGCAGCACCAGTGGGCATGCCAGGCTGGCACCCTGTGCTGTATACTTGTACCTTCCTGGGAGGGGGCTATCAGGTTGGGGAGGAGGACCTTGCCCAGAGCAGTAGGAATTGGGCATCTCCTTGGGCTTCTGGTCTGGGTTTTTCAGGAACAATGAGGGAGGGATGCCCTCATTCTACCCTCTCCCCCACAACCAGTAAGGGGCCCTCATTTGAGAGAAGGATCCAGGTGCAGTTAGCCTGGGTACACCAGCCCTTTGCAGGCCAGGTAGAGTTGTAAGTGCCAGGCCCGCCCCATCTCTGCCAAGGAAGTAAAAACATCCTAGGGGCTGAGTGTGGGAACTTAGGCCTGTAACCCTAGCACCTTGGGAGGCCAAGGCACAAGGATCACTTGAGACTAGGAGTTTGAGACCAGCCTGGCCAACATAATAAGACTCCTATCTCTTAAAAAATTCGCCAGGTGTGGTGGCATGCACCCAAGTTCCCAGCTACTCTGGAGGCTAAGCTAAGTGGATTGCCTGAGCCTAGAAGTTGGAGGCTGCAGTGAGCTATGATCACATCACTGCACTCCAGCCTGGGTGACAGAGGGAGACCCTGTTTCTATTAAAAACAACCCCCTAAAAGCCTCCCCAACTCCTTGATCTTCCCTTCCCTGTGATATTTATTGGAAAAAGCCCCATCCCTTCTTAAAGCACCTCCCTCCCTCTCTGCACTGCCCCTGACCAGCTGCATGTTGCTGGAGGAGGAACACCCCTTGGAGCTGACTGATCTTATTTTAAACTCATGGCAACAAACTTTGGGGGAGGTACAGCTCCTCTGACTGCTGCTCTGTCTTGTGTGCGATCTGCTTTGAGACAACCCTTCACACCACCTCTCTTCTCAGCCTCCTACGCCCCTGCCCACTTTCTCTCACCTCTTTGAGAAAATAGAAGCAAATTGGGTAGGGAGGCCCTTCCCAGCAACAAACCTAACAAACTGCTGGCATCTGGACTCTGCCCTCCCTCCTGTTCCCAGCCGCAGCTCCTCCCCATGGACTGTAGGAGGGAGGGCTGCGTTCCTCCACTGATCGCCTTCCTCTCCTGTGCTATCATTGTTTTTCCCTTTGTTTGAGACAGTCTCGCTCTTGTCACCCAGGTTGGAGTGCAGTGACGTGATCTCACCTCACTGCAACCTCCACCTCCTGGGTTCAAGTGATTCTCCTGCTTCAGCCTACCAAGTAGCTGGGACTGCAGTCATGCACCACTATGCCCTGCTAATTTTGTATTTTTAGTAATGGGGTTTTGCCATGTTGCCCAGACTGGTCATGAACTCCTGACTTCAAGTGATCCGCCTGCCTCTGCCTCCCAAAGGGCTGGGATTACGGGTGTGAGCCTCTGTGCCCAGCTGATATGCCGTCAGTTTCTTCTCTGTGCAGCATCGTCATCAGGATATTGACATGCCTACTCTGTCCATAAAAAACAACTCTGTAACCCTATGAGCCCCTCCAACTCCCACCTCTCCTTTTTCTGTCACAGCCAAATTTTTCCAGAGTTCTCTGTGGCCTCACTTTCCATTCCCCATCTCTCATTATCTTTTCAAACCACTCCAGATAGGGCTGGGCACAGTGGCTCATGCCTGTAATCCCAGCACTTCAGGAGGCCGAGGTGGCTGGATCACCTGAGGTCGGGAGTTCAAGACCAGCCTGGCCAACATAGCGAAACCCCCCTTTCTACTAAAAATACAAAAATTAGCCAGGCGTGGTGGTGGACGCCTGTAATCCCAGCTACTTGGGAGGCTAAGGCAAGAGAATCGCTTGAACCCGGGAGGTGAAGGTTGCAGTGAGCTGAGGTTGTGCCATTGCACTCCAGCCTAGGCAACAAAAGCAAAACTCAGACTCAAAAGAAAAAACCCACCCCAGGTATCTTCTGTCTCTGCCCCTTACTTTATGGAAGCTGCTCTATTCGGCGCCACCAGTCATGTCTCGTTGCTAAATGCAGTAGTTGATCAGCCGCTCCATCACTTGGCACAATTGGCCATTCCTCTCATGCTGGGCTTTCCTGATGTCACCTGTTCTAGTTTTCTTTCTTGCTTCTCTCAGACTCTCCTTTGTGGGTTCCCCGAGGCCCCCTTCTCATGCCAACATTCTTGTCCAGTCTTAGGACCTTAGGTGGTCTCTATACCACTGACCTTAGAATCCATTACTCCAGCCCTCACCTTACCCAAGAGCTCTGGGCTTATTTCCAATCTATGCCTTGAGATCTCCACATGGACATTGATTGGCGATCAGGCTTTGATGTGATTTGCTCTCACCAATGAAATGCAAGGGGAAATGACGTCACATGCCTGCTCTTCCCTTTTCCATAAATGAATGTTAAGATATGGAAATGGGCTGGGCACAGTGGCTCACACCTGTAATTCTAGCACTTTGAGAAGTCAAGGCAGAAAGGTCACTTGAGGCAGGAGTTTGAGACCAGCCTGTGTAACACAGTGAGACCCCCATCTGTACAAAAAAATTTTAAAATAACAGGGCATGGTGGTGCATGCCTGTAGTCCCACCTACTCAGTAGGCTGAGGCAGGAGGACTGCTTGAGCCTGAGAGGTCGAGGCTGCAGTGAACTATGATCATGCCACAGCTCTCCAGCCCAGGTGACATAGAGAGACCCTATTTTCAAAATAAAATTTTAAAAAGTCCTCTGGGTTCGTAGGCCGCCCCAGCTGGCTCTTCCTTGCCTCTCCCCAGCTCTCCCAGTCCCCAACCCCCAGGACTTGGTGCTCCAGCCCAAGAGATTTAGATCTGTTTTTTTTTTTCCCTGCTTTGACTGGAGCAGGCCAGGTTGGCGGCGGTGGGGGGTGCCTGACACGCTGGAAACACACCAATAGCTGCTGCAGCTTTTTTTTTTTTTTTTTTTTTTTGAGTTGGGAGTCTCGCTCTGTTGCTGGGCTGGAGTGCAGTGGCACGATCTTGGCTCACTGCAACTTCTGCCTCCTGGGTTCAAGCAATCCTCCCACCTCAGCCTCTGGAGTCGCTGGGACTACAGACGTGCACCACTACATCTGGCTAATTTTTTTATTTTAGTAGAGATGGGATTTCACCATGTTGGCCAGGCTAGTCTTCAACTCCTGACCTCAAATGATCCACCCCCTTGGCCTCCCAAAGTACTGGGATTACAGGTGTGAGCCACTGCGCCAGCCTCGATCTGTTCCAATTTCTGATGTCACTGTAAATGGTTAGAACCAAGGAGCCTGGGAGCCAGTCAGGGACACGAGACCCAGGAGGGCTGAGGGCTCCGTGCTCTGGGGCTGGAGAGTGCTCAGAGGCCCCACCGTGCTGGAGGAAGAGCTGATAGGAAGGAGAAAGAGCTGCAGAACCCAGGGGCCTCTCTGGCCTCCCTGCCTTCCCATGCTGTTCCCTCAGCTAAGAAGCAATCTCCTCTGCACTAACGCTTTCCTCTCCCATGCCTACCAGCCTTCTACACGGGATACCCAGTCCTTTCACCAAACCCTAAGTCAGGTCTTGTGTGTATTCTAATCCCATCCTCAACGAGCACTTTCCTGTGATATTGTAGGGGAAGCAGCCACCCAGTACCCAGTGACTCCCCTGGGCCTCGCACAGGAGTTGAGACTCAGTACATGTCTGGTAAATTTCCGTTCTCCCGGACTCGGGGGCTTCTCGGGCCACTTGGCTAAGCTATTATGCAGATAGAATGAGTAACATCTGCAAAGAACCCCCAGCACAGTCTGGCCTACGGTACCGTAGTTTAAAACCACAGATGGTAGGGGATAGATGCCCAGAACAATGCCTAGTATATTTAACAGGAGCCCACAGACAGGGAACAGTGTTTCTCAACATTACTGGAAGAATCCCCCAGCACTGAAGTTGCAGGCTTCTGGGAGCTTTTTTTTTTTTTTGAGATGGAGTTTTGCTTTTGTTGCCCGGGCTGGGGTGCAGTGGCACTATCTTGGCTCACCACAACCTCCACCTCCCAGGTTCAAGCGATTCTCCTGCCTCAGCCTCCCAAGTAGCGGGGATTACAGGCACGTGCCACCACCCCTGCCAAATTTTTTATTTTTAGTAGAGACGGGGTTTTTCCATGTTGCTCAGGCTGGTCTGGAAATCCCGACCTCAGGTGATCCACCTGCCTCGGCCTCCCAAAGTGCTGAGATTACAGGTGTAAGCCATCTTGTCCAGCCGTCCATCCCTAGAGCTTCCAACTCTGAAGGTCTGCTGCAGGATCCAAGAACTTGCATTTATTTTACTTTTTGAGACATCTTGTTCTGTCGCCCAGGCTGGAGTACAGTAGCACAATCATGGCTCACTGCAGCCTTGACCTCCCAGGCTCATTCAATTATCACTTCAGCCTCTCCAGTAGCTGGGACTAAGGCACACACCACCACACCTAATTCATATATATATATTTTTGGTACAGACGGGGTCTGGCAATATGGCCCAGGCTGGTCTCAAACTCCTGGGCTCAAATGATTCTCCCACCTCAGCCTCCCAAAGTGCTGGGATTACAGGCCAGTCATAAGCCTCCGAGATGGGCTGAAGTTGCTTTTTGTTGTTGACACTGTCTGGCCCTGGCCCCCAGCCTGGAGTGGCACCATTACATATCACTGCAACCTCTGCCTCCTGCCTCCCAGGCTCAAGCTCTCCTCCCACCTCAGTCTCTTGAGTAGCTGGGACCACAGGTGCATGCCACCACACCTTGCTAATTTTTGTATTTTTTGTAGAGACAGGGTTTCACCACGTTGCCCAGGCTGGTCTTCATCTGCGCTCAAGCAATCCACCCAAACTTGGCCTTCCAAAGTGCTGGGATCACAGATGTGAGCCACTGCACCTGGCTCAAAGTTGCATTTAAAGAAATATCCAGCCAGGCTCGGTGGCTCAGTCCTGTAATAATAGCACGTTGGGAGGCTAAGGCCGGAGGATGACTTGAAGGCCAGGAGTTTGGAGCTGCAGTGAGCTAGGACTATACCACTGGCCTGAGTGACAGAGTAGGACTCTGTCTCTAAAAAAAAGAAAACAACAAAAAAAGAGAAATAGAAATATCTACAGGTGGTCTAAGGACACGTTCTGACAAACCAACTAATTGACAGATGAATATTTATTAAGCAGCTACTATATGCCAGGTTCAGGTTGGTCTTATTCTAGAGATAGAGAAGGGAACGAGAAAAGTCTGCCTTCATGGAGTTTACATTCTAGTGAGGGTAGAAAATATCAAGAATATAAATACATGTGGACAGTGACATGAAACAAGTGGGCGGTGGGGACAACACATGAGCGTGAGTGGCCTCTCTCTGAGGTCACTGTGGACAGATGGGGACGCCAGCCAGCAAATTGGAGGAAAAGCACCCAGATGGACATCCTTCCTGAAGCTCCCTCAACCCAGGCCCTGAGCCAAGAATGTCTGAAAGGAAAGCAAGTCGAATAGTGAAGTTCCCGCCTTTATAATCAAGGCTTCCAGGACCAAGGTAGGCAGGACAGAGGCGCCAACAAAGGGGAAGGCTGTGGACGGATTCTTCCCTCCCGAGCACGGTGCCCCAGGCTTGCTCTGGCTGGGGGCAGAGGTCTGATTCCCCTGCTTTTGGGAAACCCAGTCCCCATACCATCTCCCTCACTCAAGCATCCCTAGCATCTCACACTCCAGGGCTGAGCTGGCAGGGTGTGACAGTACCTGGTCCTGGCACCCCAGGAGCACCGCCTATACGGATGGGGCCTCCTTCGTATCCTCCCTGGGGATCCCAGGGGTGGGCCCAGTCCTCAGGATCCCAGAGTATGTGACGTCACTAAAGAGAGGCTGACCCCCATCCCAGCAGGTAGGACAACACATGAGGAAGGCGTGAGACTGGGACCTCCTGGCAGGGGGTGGGGAGCCGTGTGGCACAGCGAGACTCCCAGGGCAGGTCGGCAGCCAGGACTGGGGGCTCCAGCATCACTTCTTCTTGGCACGGTCTGCTGCGTCCAGGGCAGCCATGTTGCGGGCAGCTGTGACCAGGTGGACGACGCTGATGAGTGACTTCAGCAAGGCGATGGGGGCAGTGACCCAGAGGCCCATCCGGAACAGCCCCACGGAGCCAACTGCAGGAAGGCAGCAGGGAAGTTTGGGGACCGAAGGAGGGGGCCTTCGTCTCCCTGGGCAGGCCAGAGCCCCCTCCCATCCTTCTGCCCAGCCCCTCATCTCCTACCTAAAGGTCCCTCAGAGAAATGGAGCAGGTAGAGGAGGCAGTAGAAGAGCTCATTCCCAGCACACAAGGTGAACAGGACAGGCTGCACACACAGCAAACAGGCTAAGTTACCAAGAGGCAGGCGTGTGCCACCCTCGTCCCCCAGCACTAAGGAGAGTACGATCTCAGCATATTGCTTCTTTTTTTTTTCTTTTTTAGAGACAGGGTCTCGCTCTGTCATCTAGGCTGCAATGCAGTGGTATGATCATAGCACTGCAGCCTCAAAACTCCCGGTTTCAGCTGGGCGCAGTGGCTCACGCCTGTAATCCCAGCACTTTGGGAGGCTGGGACAGGCAGATCACCTGAGGTCAGGAGTTTGAGACCAGCCTGGCCACGTGGCGAAAACCCTCTCTACTAAAAATACAAAAAATTAGCTGAGCGTGGTGGTGTGCACCTATAGTCCCAGCCACTCGAAGGCTGAGGCACAAGAATTGCTTGAACCCGGCAGATGAAGGATGCAGTCAGCCAATAACATGCCACTGAACTCCAGCCTGAGTGACACAGCAAGTCTCTCAAAAAAAAAACAAAAAACCTCTTGGTTTCACTTGATCCTTCCACCTTAAGTAGAGACGATAGGCGTGCACCACAGTGCCTGGCTAAGCTAATTCGATTTTTGTGTGTGTGTGGAAACAGTCTCACTTTGTGGCCTAGGCTGGTCTCAAACTCCTGACCTTGTCAAGCAATCCTCCCACCTCAGCCTCCCAAAGCACTGGGATTATAGGCGTGAGCCACCACACCCAGCCATTACTTAGCTTTTTAAAAATCCTTTCAGAGGCTGCCTGTGTTCCTGGAATCAAGTCCACAGTCCAGTCCTGCAGACCTCTCTGGCTTTATCTCCCTCCGGCCTCTCACTCCCTCCTCTTCCGCAGGCCTCATACTTGCTCCCTGGAGTAATTCACACAGGCACCCCCACAACCAATCCTCCTCCTCCACGCTTAAGCTTACAGGCCCCTCCTCCTGGAGGGACTGGGCAGACCCTGCTCTGTGCCTTCTCCTAGCCTAGGGCCAGGGTTCAGCCCAGGACTTCCCACAGCCAAGAGTATGAGGGGTGGGGCGTGTAGGAAACGCTCACCCTTGAGGTGTAGTAGATCCGAAGCACTGGATTCCCAGACAGGTCGATCATCTTGTGACTCTCACTGCCTCGGACCACAGAACTTGGGGAGAAAACAGGAGAACCCCCGAGCTTTATGACCACTACCCTGCATCTGATCATCACGTTAGCCCCTATTGTATGGGTGGAAAACTGGGCATGGCTAAGGACCAGTATCCTGCCCAAAGCCACAGTTACCTATCTGAGGGCAGAATCAGGCTTTAAATGCCACATTCAAAAGCCCCCATGCCCCTTTCTGCAAGCTGTCACCTATTTGGAATCCTAGAATATCCAGCTGGAAGAGTCCTAAGAATTGCTTAATGCAACTGTAAACATGGCTGAAGCTGATTCTAAGACAGGTTTGCCTGGGGCCCTTCTACAAAGCGGAGCTAAAAAGGAGCCCTCCCAGGACGCCTAATGCCATCCCAGACACCCTTCCATCTAGGCTCCCCCGCCCCACTGTCGTGTCTCCAACTGGCCAAGGCCCCCAGAATCGCCACACACCTGTGAAGGTGCAGCCAGTGACTGGCCACATCCAAACTCATGCTGAGCTGGAAGAACAGCGTGGCCCGAGGGTAAAGCAGGGCCAGGTTGACCAACAGGCACATGGTGGAGCAGCGGTCCGTCAGCATGTCCAGCATGGCCCCAAACCGGGTTCCTGGAAGATAGGGGCTAATTAAATGGGCAGGGGCTGTTAGGGTACAGTGGACGCAGGACAAGTGCCCATATTTGGTTTATCACTCTGATCCAGGGTGTAAGTGAAGACTCAAAGTGTCCACCAGCCTGGGGAGGAACGCAGGCTGGAAAACAGGCTCTGTGTGAGGTCAGTGGGCAAAGGTCACCATGACATGGACTAAGAAGGCCTGAGAGTGGAGGGAACAGGGTAGGAGAAAGGAAAGCTGTGTCTGCAACTCATCAGCGCCAGAACCAAGACTCCAGGGCTAGACCAAGAAACTTGATGCCTCAGGAGAAGCCTTAGAAGTGGGTCTGGAGAACAGATTAAAAAATTAGCCAGGTGTGGTGGCCCATGCCTGTAATCCCAGCACTTTGGGAGGCTGAGGTGGGCAGATCACACGGTCAGGAGCTCAAGCCTGGCCAGCATGGTGAAACCCCGTCTCTACTAAAAATACAAAAAATTTGCCGGGTGTGGTGGTGTGTGCCTGTAATCCCAGATACTCAGGAGGCTGAGTCAGGAGAATCACTTGAACCCGGGAGGTGGAGGTTGCAGTGAGCCAAGATTGCACCACAGCACTCCAGCCTGGGCAATAGAACGAGACTCTCTCAAAAAACAAAAAGAGGCCGGGCGCGGTGGCTCAAGCCTGTAATCCCAGCACTTTGGGAGGCCGAGGCGGGTGGATCACGAGGTCAAGAGATCGAGACCATCCTGGTCAACACGGTGAAACCCCGTCTCTACTAAAAATACAAAAAAAAAAAATTAGCCGGGCATGGTGGTGCGTGCCTGTAATCCCAGCTACTCAGGAGGCTGAGGCAGGAGAATTGCCTGAACCCAGGAGGCGGAGGTTGCGGTGAGCCGAGATCGCGCCACTGCACTCCAGCCTGGGTAACATGAGTGAAACTCCATCTCAAAAAAAAAAAAGAAAAAATCAACCCTCTAGAAGCCATCACCCTTCCTTCTCCATCCTCCCTCTACACATGCCTTCTGGAACCCAACTGCTTATGCAGGGCACACAGTAGGCCTCCAGTAAACACCTGTTGAATGGACTCCCGCCCCCCCCCCCCACCCCTGAGATGGAGTCTCCCTCTGTTGCCCTGGCTAGAGTGCAGTGGCGCGATCTCAGCTCACTGCAACCTCTGCCTCTTGGGTTCAAGAGATTCTCCTGCCTCAGCCTCCTGAGTAGCTGGAATTACAGGCCACCATGCCTGGCAAATTTTTGTATTTTTAGTAGAGACGGGGTTTCACCATGTTGGCCAGGCTGGTCTCGAACTCCTGACCTCGTGATCCACCTGCCTCCGCCTCCCAAAGTGCTGGGATTACAGGCGTGAGCCACTGTGACTGATTAAATGGACTTGTATTCAGAGATATCTTCAGCAGCACCACGGCCATGTCATGTCTTGCTGATCCACACCTCTCACAAGCAGTGAGTTCTCAAGAGCTAGCTTAAATCCTTTTTGCTACAAAATCAGTCCATTCTTGCTGGGCGCAGCACTTTGGGAGCAAGGCAGGAGGATCGCTTGAGGCCAGGAGCTGGAGACCAGTCTGGGCGACACTGCAAGACCCAGTCTCTACACAAGTTTAAAAATTAGCCAGGTGTGGTGGCAAGTGCCTGTTGTCTCAGCTATTCAGGAAGCTGAGGTGGGAGGATTACTTGAGTAGAGGAGATGGGGGCTGCAGAGGGCCATGATCGCGCCATTGCACTCCAGCCTAAATGACAGAGCGAGACCCTGTCTCAAAAACAAAAAACAAAACAAAAACCTCAGACCATCCTGTTCTGCTTTTTTCAGAGATGAGAATGACAGCCCTCTGACCCTGAGGTCCCAAGGAGGCAGGGGAACGGGGCAGGGGGTTGTTGGGCCCCAAGGCTGGCTGGGAGGGGTGTCTGTCACCTTGATTAAGAGCGCGAGCAGCGTGTCCATCGAAAGCGTCCAGCAGGCCGCTGAGCAGGTAGAAGGAAGAGGCCGTGAGGGGGCAGCAGGGCATGAAGTAGAAAGAAATGATGGCGAAGATAATCCGGGCATAACCTTGGAACAGGACGCGGGGAGACAGGGCGGGATCAGGGAGCCCGCCAAGGCCCCTGGCCCTCCCTTCCGATCCGGGGCACCGGGCAGCACTCACCGATGAGGTTGGGCACGAACAAGAAGATATTTTCCTCTGACATCGCGGCGCCCCCCTTGCCGCCCCGGGACCGCTCTGGAGATGCCAGCGCTGTCCTGGCCTCGCCGCGCGGCCTCAGCCCCCGGCCCGGAGCATAAACCGAGCCACTTGCGCCCTGGACCCCGCCGCCCTCACCCGGCCCCAGATGCTGAAGCCCGCAGCAGTCGGGAGCACGGGTCGGCCCCAAGGCTAGCCGGGCGCAGCGGGCGCGCGCAGCCCGCCCTTCTGACCTGCAGCCCCCTAGTCTCCGCCCGCCCCGCAGACGCTCCCGCCTCCAGCTGCGGTCACCGCTGCTCCAGATGCGCGGGGCTTCCGGGAACCTCGCCCTCCGGGCCAGTCGTGGCAAAATTGGAGAGAGGAAAAAAAAGGCTTTAAGAAATAGTTGTGGCCCCTTTAAGACCTGTCTGCTTCCTCTTCCCTTTCTTCCCTCCGCCCCTTTCCCTTGGCTCGTACCAAAACGCAGAAGGGGAGACGGAGGAAGGAATTATCGACGTCGAGCAAAGGTAGGGAAGGAAAAGGAAAGCACAAAAGAGAAGGAGGCCGGTAAAAATCTCTGATTTTTCTTTTGAGGAGGATGTAACTTCCTGAGACAATGATAAGGCGATAAAATTCCCCCCTCCTGAGTCTCTGCACGCCCGAGAAGTCAGGAGTTTTGGTGCAGCCCGCACTGTTCTCCCCGCCCCCTAAGTCTCCAGCCGCCTTTGCTCTCTCAGGCTCCAGGTGGCTAGAGAGGCTCCAGATCGCCCTGCCGCCGGGTTGCTTCTCGCTTGCCCCTTGTGGTGGGAGGATTAGATCGCAGGCTCCCCACCTGCGTCATCCTCTCAAGCTTCTCAATCCTCTGGTGTTTGGGGTCACTGCCCCCAAGGAGGCACCTGGAGGGGTATGGAGGGGAGGCTGGAGGACCAAACGGGGCGCGCTAGGAAATGTCTCTGTCTTTAGTTCTAGAACCCCTGATCTCCTAGCAACGAGGCTGCGGAACCTCCGCAGATCCCGAGGGTTTATAGCGGCCGGTAGCAACACGGAGCCGGCTCCCCCTTTTCCAGCCTTCCTCCCCATCTCCCATTCCCTGTCCTCCGCGACCTATACCAGAGGTCCTTAGGCCTCCCGTCTCCCCTTCTGCCGAGTAGCCCAAGGTTGCCACCCATCTGCCAGGTCTGGGGCGGCAAGTTGGCTGCCTTGGCTTGGGAAAGGGCTTGGGAGGGAAGAAGGAAGGCGAGGCCCCACCGGGCGAAGGGGTGGAGGGGTGTGGGAGGTCCCCTCTCTCCTGAAGATATAAGGCAACATTTTTTTTTTCTTGAGAGATGGAATGAGTTCTGGGGAAAGCGGGCCGGTTTCTCAGGCCTCCACTGTTTCCAGGGGGATGGCGTCCACTCCGATGGGGAATGAGGGGGAGAAGAAGGACAGCTGGCCGTCTCAAGCTGCACCCTCCTCGAGAGGAGGTTCGGTGAGCGCTGCAGGGGACCGTAGAGGTGGGAGTGTAAGGAAGTGAAGGCCTCCCAGGCAGAGGTGCCCGTCCCAGGTCTGAGCCGTTAGCCTTGAGATTCTAACCTCAACGCTGAGTCCTGAAGCCCAGACCCATAGCCCTCAGCACTAGGCCCTGATTCTGCAACACCCCCCAATCCACCTCCCCCAGATCCAGAGCCTTCTAGCTAAATCTCAAGGCCCAGTACTCCAAGACCAAGCTCCTTGGACCCAGAGGTCCCAGCCAGGGAGCTCCCACACCCAGCACTCCCATATGGGAGCTCCCACACCCAACACTCCCATATGGGAGCTCCCGGGCTGAACCCCTCCGCCTTTTCCTTTCCCAGGCTTCGTTATCTCGTTCTGAGGAATACCTGTCCCGGATCAGTGCAGAACTCACGGAGGAGGCTTTATTTATGGCTTGCTGCCATTTGAACCCTGTGCCCATCAAAAAAAAGCAGACACAAGACCAAGCGACTCAGATATCCACACAGGGTAACCCCCTGCCTCAGGATCACTGTCTAGAGAAGCGCCGCCCCCTCCTCCCATGCCTGGTTCCAGCCCCTGAGCCCTCCCACCCCTAGCTGAGCCCTCCAGAAATCTGTGCCCATCTCGCCCCTCTCACAGCCAGCTCTAGGACCTGCAAAGCGCCCCCTCACCCGCTAACCCAGTGCCCACTCCTCACTACTGGCCGAGAACCCCCTTAGCCCCATCTGCCCTGGCCACGTTCACTTCCTGGCCATGGGGATAGTCCTTTCTCTGACTGGGGCCTCTATTTCCAGCATTCTTCACCAAGACCCGAGGCACAGACACCCGGTGAGTGAGGCTTCTAGGGAGATGCTCTTTGTCCAGGGAGAGAAATGAGGAGCCTGGAGGGGAGAGAGCGGGGTTTCACAACATCCCAGCAGGGCAGGGGGATTTTTGAACTGTGTACTTCCATTCTCTCCTGCCCTGATCCTCAAATTCAGAATTCTCAGCCCTCTCCTTTCTCTTCCACTATCTCCAGCTCCGACAGAAACCGTACCCGCACCAAGTCACACCTCCTGCCAGCCCCTCACGAAAAGGTACATGCAGGGTCCGTGGATGCCAAGGCTATTTGATGTTAACCAAACCTTTTGAGTTTGCACTATATGTTGGGCCCTGTCTTAGGCACTTGAGACACAAAAATGAATGATACAGTCTCAGCCCTTGAAGAGGTCACACTTCAGTGTGGGGACAGACAAGGAAATGGCCAATTACAATACAGTATGGATACGTTTCCATAATAGAAATGGAAGCAGTGAGATTGTACTCTTATCCCAGCCTCGATTTGGATAGGAGGGAGAGGACCCAATGGAGCTTCTTGAAGGAGGTAGCACCTAAAGAAATCATTTTCTGCTGGGTGCAGTAGGTCATGCCTGCAGTCCCAGCACTTTGTGTTCCAGTACTTTGAGAGGCCGAGGTGGGCGGATCATGAGGTCAGGAGTTCAAGAGCAGCCTAGTCAGCTGGGTAAAACCCCGTCTTGACTAAAAGTACAAAAGTTAGCTGGTGTGGTGGTGCAGGCCTGTAATTCCAGCTACTCGGGAGGCTGAGGCAGGAGAATCGCTTGAACCTGGGAGGCAGAGGTTGCAGTGAGCCAAGATCACACCACTGCACTCCAGCCTGGGCCACAGAGCAAGACTCCATCTCAAAACCGATCAAAGCAAAAACAAAACAAAAAATTAGGCAGTTGTGGTGGCACGCGCCTGTAATCCTAGCTACTCAGGAAGCTGAGGCAGAGAATAGCTTGTACCCAGGAGGCGAAGGTTGCAGTGAGCCGAGATCGTGCCACTGCGTTACAGCTTGGGCCACAGAGTGAGACTCTGTCTCAAAAAAATAAAATAAAAATTAAGCACTTACTATGTGCCAGCACTGCTTGAGGGCTGGGGTGTTGCAGTGAGCAAAACAGAGTTCCTGCTATCGAGGTTTAAAAAATTAGCTGGGCATCCAGCAATCCCATTACTGGGTATACATCCATAGGATTATAAATCATTCTATTATAAAGACATGTATGTTCATTGCGGCACTGTTTACAATAGCAAACACCTGGAACCAACCCAAATGCCCATCATTGGGCACAAGGAAAATGTGGCACATATACACCATAGAATACTATGCAGCCATGAAAAATGATGAGTTCGTGTCCTTTGTAGGGACATGGATGAATCTGGAAACCATCATTCTTAGCAAACTGACACAAGAACAGAAAATCAAACACCACATGTTCTCACTCATAGGCGGGTGTGGAGAAATGAGAACACATGGACACAGGGAGGGGAGCATCACACACTGGGGTCTGTTGAGGGGGAATAGGAGAGGGACAGCGGGAGGTAGGGAGGTTGGGGAGGGATAACATGGGGAGAAATGCCAGATACAGGTGGCAGGGGGATGGAGGCAGCAAATCACATTGCCATGTATTTACCTATTCAACTATCCTGCATGTTTTGCACATGTACCCCAGAACCTAAAGTGCAATAAAAATATATATATTAAAAAAAAAAAATTAGCCAGGCATGGTGGTTCACAGCTGTGGTCCCAGCTACTCCGGAGGCTGAGGTGGGAGGATCACTGGAGCCCAGGAGGTTGAGGCTGCAGGAAGATATGATTGTGCTGTACTCCAGCCTGGCTGACAGAGGGAGACCCTGTCTCGAGAAAAATAAAAAAGACATGAGCCTCGGGTCTAAAGAGTGAAAAGGCTCTTTTCTCTTTGATGGAGCTCTTCCTAACTGCCTGTTTGGAAGATGAGTCCGCCCCTCTTTGATGCTCCTGGCCTCTCATGCTTCCCCCTTTTATCCCTAGAACATGCCTCAAAACTCCTCTTTTGCCACTCGTTAACCACTTCCGTTTGCGGGGACCTCGTGGTCATAAGCAGTATCATCCTGAAGCCGTCAAATTTCTCTGGATTCATCACCGGACCCTCCAGCCTCAGCCAGCAAGGACACCACCAGGAATGAAAGGCTTTAATAAAGAGACAGGGATCCTCCCTTCCCCCAGCTCATGCAGTGCTCCGGTGTGGTTTCTCTGGGGTAGAGGTGCAGGAGAGGGTCCTTTTTTTTTCCCAGATGTGGATGCTGGATGCGGGCATATGATTGGGGTGTTTTGTTTTTTTTTTTAATTGGTGGCCGGGTGCGGTAGCTCACACCTGTAATCCCAGCACTTTGGGAGGCCGAGACAGGTGGATTACAAGGTCAGGAATTTGAGACCATCTTGGCCAATATGGTGAAACCCCGTCTTTACTAAAAATACAAAAAATGAGCCTAGTGTGGTGGTACGCACCTAAAATCCCAGCCACTCAGGAGGCTGAGGCAAGAGAATCACTTGAATTTGGGAGGCGGAGGCTGCAGTGAGCTGAGATTGCACCACTGCATTCCAGCCTGGGGCAACAAAGTGAGACTCTATCTCAAAAAAAAAAAAAAATTGGGGGCCGAGGTGGGCGGATGATGAGGTCAAAAAGATCGAGACCATCCTGGCCAATATAGTGAAACCCTGTCTCCACTAAAATACAAAAATTAGCTGGGTGTGGTGGTGCTCGCCTGTAGTCCCAGCTACTCAGGAGGCTGAGGCAGGAGAATTGCTTGAACCTGGGAGGCAGAGGTTACAGTGAGCCGAGATTGCACCACTGCACTGGTCCAGCCTGGTGCCTGGCGACAGAGTGAGACTGTCTCAAAAAAAAAAAAAAAAAAAAAAAAAAAATTTGTGGAGACAGGGTCTCATTGTGTTGCCCAGACTGGTCTTGAACTCCTGGCCTCAAATGATCCTCCTGCCTCGGCTTTCCAAAGTGCTGGGATTACTGGTGTGAACCACCATGCCCGGCCTGTTGACACAGATGAGCTTATGGGTCCAAATCCAGCGTCCTGGCCACACTCCAGCACCTCAAGGTCTAGGCCTGTGGCATCTGGCAGGACTCCTCTTGCTTCTGAGGAGCCACCTCTGCCACCACCAATGGGGCTGGGGACACTGAGCTACGGTCTCTCCTATCTGAGCTTCAGGCTTCATGCCTGTGAGAACATACCACACCCATTACTAGCCAGTAGGCTTCGTGCAGTTTGCATTTGGCAATGCAGATACTTAATTCATTTTAGCATTTAGTATTTGCATTGCTAAATGCAAACTGCACTAAGTTTGGCCATTTATTGGAGCCTCCTGAGGAAGTCAATTCCCATCTCTGGGCCTTAGTTTCCTTATCTGAAAAATGGGATTAATAAATGATCCCTGTCCCATAGGGTCCTTTGAAGAGTTAAAGACAAAATGCAGTCGGACATGGTGGCTCATGCCTGTCATCCCAGGGACACACTGGACAGCGAGGCAGGAGAATCACTTGAGGCCAGACGTTCAAGACCAGCTTGGGTAACAGAGTAAGCCCCATCTCTAAAAAAGTAAACAAGTTAGCTAGGTGTGGTGGAGCACACCTGTAATCCCAGCTGCTCAGGAGGCTAAGACTGGAGGATCACTTGAGCCTAGGAGGTTGAGGCTGCAGTGAACTATGATGGTGCCACTGTACTCCAGTCTGCACAACGGAGACATGGTCTCTAAAGAAAAAAACAACGTAGGTAGGCCAGGCGTGGTGGTTCACGCCTGAAATCCCAGCACTTTGGGAGATCGAGGTGGGCAGATCACTTGAGGTCAGGAGTTCGAGACCAGCCTGGCCAACATAGTGAAGCCCCGTCTCTACTAAAAATACAAAAATTAGCCGGGCATTGTGGTGGGCGCCTGTAATCCCAGCTACTAGAGAGGCTGAGGCAGGAAAATTGCTTGAACCTGAGAGGTGGAGGTTGCAGTGAACCGAGATTGCGCCATTGCACTTCTGCCTGGGCGAAAGAGCAGAACTCCATCTTGGAAAAAAAAGAAAAAAAACCAACATAATGCATACAAAGTGCTTGCTATTATTGAGAGCAGTTTGCCCCATGTTCTCCTAAAAGTCCACCCCTTTCTGGATATTTCACCATCCTTTCAAGTGTCCTAAAAATGTTTAATTGCATTTAAATATAAAATTTTAATTAGGCCAGGCGCCATGGCTCACACCTGTAATCCCAGCACTTTAGGAGGCTAAGGTGGTCGGATCACCTGAGATCAGGAGTTCGAGACCAGCCTGGCCAACATGGCAAAATCCAATCTCTACTAAAAACATAAAAATTAGCTGGGCCTGGTGGTGGGTGCCTGCAATCCCAGCTACTTGGGAGGCCAAAGCAGGAGAATCACTTGAACCCAGGAGATGGAGGTTGCAGTGAGCCAAGATCATGCCATTGCACTCCAGCCTGGGTGACAAGAGCAAAACTCCAACTCAAAAAATAATTTTTTAAAAATTACATAGGCTGGGTGTGGTGGCTCACACCTTTAATCCCAGCACTTTGAGGGGCCAAGACAGGTGGATCACGTGAGGTCACAAGTTTGAGACCAGACAGGCCAATATGGGGAAACCCTGTCTCTACTAAAAATACAAAAATTAGCCAGGTGTGGTGGTGCACGCCTGTAATCCTAGCTACTTGGGAGGCTGAGGCAGGAGAATCACTTGAACCCAGGAAGCGGAGGTTGCAGTGAGTGGAGACGAAGCCACTGCACTCCTACCTGGGCGACAGAGCAAGACTCTTGTCTCAACAAAAAAATTTTTTTTAATTACATAAAATTTAGTTAATTTGGAGAAAAACTCTTTAGACAAACAGGCTATAAATTCCTGATAAGGTTCAAAAATAGATATAGTGGGTCGGGTGCAGTGGCTTACTCCTATAATCCCAGCATTTTGGAAGGCCAAGGTGGGCGGATCACCTGAGGTTGGGAGTTCAAGACCAGCCTGACCAACATGGAGAAACCTCATCTCTACTAAAAATACAAAATTATCTGGGCGTGGTGGCGCATGCCTGTAATCCCAGCTACTCGGGAGGCTGAGGCAGGAGAATCGCTTGAACCCAGGAGGCGGAGGTTGCAGTGAGCCAAGATCTCACCATTGCACTCCAGCCTGGGCAACAAGAGTGAAACTCCGTCTCAAAAAAAAAAAAAAAAAAAAGTGGAAAAGGATACCCCCAAGGATATAAAGCTCAAATTGGTATATGGGTCACAGATACGCCTAAAATGCTAAACAGGTTGGGGTGGCGGGGAAGAAATGGTGTACTTGAATGGATACAAAAATTCTCCAAAGGGGGTTGAATTTTAAGCAAACTGGTCATAAAACAAATTGAAAAGCCAGGCTTGGTGGCTAATGCCTGTAATCCCAGAACTTTGGTAAGTCAAGGAAGGATTGCTTGAGGCTAGGGGTTTGAGAGCAGCCTGGGCAACATAGCAAGATCTCTATTTCTAAAAAAAATTTAAAAATTAGGCAGGCACAGTGGCTTGCACCTGTAGTCCCAGCCACTCAGGAAACTCAGGCGAGAGGATAAGTTTGAGGGTGCAGTGAGCTGTGACCCCACCACTGCACTGCAGCCTGGCTGGCAGAGCTAGGCCCTGTTTCTAAAAAGAAAGAAATTGAAAGCTGTTTGCCTCCTGCCCAGCAGTAAGAGAAGAGGAGTGGCTCCTGTCAGTTCTCTCCCAGCTGGAAGAGGCTGACAAGGTCAAGGCCTGGTGGAGAGGCCACTGCAGCCCGGAGTGGGGCTGGTGGCAGGGAGGGCTTCACAGAGGCTGAGCCTACAGCCAGGCTTTTTGACCCCAGGCCAGGCCCCCACCCCCGGACACTGCCCTCTGCCCACTTTTGCATTTCCCTCTTTTTTTTAAATTGGTCCCCTTTCCCCAGCCCTCTCTCCAGAGAGGTGGTCACTGAGAGCTCGGGGCCCACCTTCCCACACCCCACCGGCCCAATTACAAGTGGCGATTTTCTGTTTATTGCTCAAAAACAAGAATTCAGAAGCAAAGGTGGAGAGACTGTGGGGCGGAGAGATGGCAGGAAGGGGGCAGGGCCTTGTCCCAGCTCTCCCCTTCATCCTTCTTCTGACCCTCCTGGCCGGAGTCAGGCCCAGGGCCAGGGCATAGGGGAGTTGGGGGGCCTTCGTGGCCAAGGGAACAGTAGAGCTATCGGGGACAGTCACTGAGGGGTGCCCTGGGCAAGAGGGGCCGCAAGATTTGCAGGGGAGCAGAGTTCCCCTCCCAGGATCCAAAAGCCAGTAGGGTGGGGGGCAGGCCCCTCATTTGGCAACTGAGAAGAGGCGGCTTTGGGCGGCAGGATGCTGGTTTATTTACTGTAGGATCTCCAGGGCCATCAAAGCCCCCTCGTGGGACGGGGAGACTATTTACACAGCCAGGGAGGAGGGCAGCCAGGAGGCAGAGACCGGTCCCATACTTCTCCCTGCCCAGAATGAGGAGGGGAGGGGCGTCCTGGGTCCTGCAGCTGTAGTCTTGGGGTTCAGATGGAAACTTCATATTCCCGAGTATCCTGAAGACAGAGAGATTAGGTCAGTTGTTGGAGTCTGATGGGGGTAGAAGAGGCAGCCAAATGGGAGAACAACCCTGAGTTTTTTTATTTTTATTTTTAGAGTTGGGGTTTCACCATGTTGGTCAGGCTGGTATAGAACTCCTAACCTCGTGATCCCCCCGCTTCGGCCTCCCAAAGTGCTGGGATTACAGGCATGAGCCACCGCGCCCGGCCCGACCCTGAGTTTTAAAGTAACGTTGACCACTGGGGGCTGTGGAGGCCACAGGGGCTGAATCTGGCCAGTGAGTGTGTTTGGTTCACCCTACAGCATTGTAAAATGACACAAGAATCTGAATTTCTGGCTTGTTTTGAACAACTGGAAGATCTGCCAATTAAGCCTCAGTTTCCACTATGGGGTAGAGCCGTATCCTTGAGATGAGGCACAAGCCCTCCACTTAGCCACGGTCCTATTGCTCCCTGTTGTCCACATGTGGCTCACTGTGCTCACTGACGGCCCCTGTGGACACCCGAGTTTTGAAATTCCCAAGACAGAGATTCCAGAGACCTTTCGAGGTTTGGAGTCCTGGGAGAGCCTAGTGGTGGCTCTCCAGGGGCAGGGGAGGTGCTCACCCCGGCTTCATACAGTGGGTTGCTGAAGTCCGACTCCACGGTGATGGGGCTGTAGGAGTGGGAACCCGAGAAGCCGAAAAGGGACTTTCCCTGAAGCCTGAGAAAGGGAGAGGACAGAGGAGCTTATCAACAGGTGAGCCTCTGAGCTCCCCTGACCCGGGCTCTGATGCCAGGCCAGCAAGATGTCTGTCCTGGCCGGCAGCACCCAAGCAGGCTACTTACTTGGTGTAGTATATGTAAACGCCACTGCCGAGGACAATGACCAAGCCTAGGGGCAGCAGGATGGCCAGGGCCAGGTTCCCCCCCTCCAGCTGCCGAGACGGGTCTGTGGTCTGGGTCACTATGGGAGGAGGAGAGGCCGGTGAGCTGCAGGTGGGCCCCGTCCTGGGCTCTCCCAGCCTCCTGCCCTGGGCCTTAAACCCTGGGCCTCACCCCTCCAAGGCCTGGCCTCCTGCCCCAGTCTCTGCTTTGCCCTCCCATCCTGGCCAGTCTCGGTCTCCACCTGTGCCCTCACTGACCTTCCAGTTTTCGGTTGTCCAGGAGCTCCTCATAGGCAACTGCAGGGAGAGGAGGGGGAGGGGATGGGGTCTGAGCCAGGGAGGGGAGGAGGCTGGAAGGGCCCGGAGCCCGGTGGGGCTGGGCTGGACAGCCTGGTTCTCTCTGCCCTCTTCTCAACCTCAACTTTCTCTTTCCCTTGGTCGGGCAGAGAGAGAATGACCAGCACAGGGCCTTTGTCCTCTTTCTCCAGACCCCTAAAAAGTCAGGGTTCCTGGACAGTCTGAATTTGTCAGAGATAGGGAAACTGAGGCCTATCCAGAGAAAGCAAGGAACTTCCAAGCCAAGGCCCCCTCTACGACACCCCTGAGCGAATCCCATGACCTCACACGACCCAGGGCTTCTGGACACACCCGTGAGGACACGAGGCCACAGGAGGAGAACCGGGAGCTCTGTGGGGTTGCCCATTGCTCTCGAATGTGCTAGCTGACTCTCCCAGCCCTGTTACTCCCCGGACACTGGTGTGCCCCTCCTGCCCTGTCTGGCCAGGCACCTTTGCAGAGCGGGGGCTGGCTGGTCCACTGGGAGGGGTGGCCGGGCACACAGGTGATGGTGACCTCGCCGATAAGCTCAAAGCCCTCATAGCAGAAGAAGCGCAGAGACTCGCCCGCCTGGTAGTGGTGCTTGTACAGCGTCTGGTAGCCATTCTCGGGAACCCCTGGGTTCAGGCACGGCTCGTACTTCACTGCGGGGAGCATGCCAGTCACGTGCCAGCTGCACTACTGGGCACGGGGCAGACGGGCTCTCCCAGGGCTACCCAGCCACCCTCCCAGGGTGTGCCCTAGACTCACAGGCGCATTTGGGGACCCGGTCGCTCCACTTGGGTGTGCCTGTGTCCCGGCTGTAGCAGGTGAGCATGGCTGCCCCCTCGAGGCTGTACCCTGGCAGGCAGCGGTACTGTACGTGGGAACCAACGGGGAAGCCTGCGTCTGAGGCAGTGCGGTGCCCGTTGGTGATCTCACCAGGGTCGGCACAAGTCATGACTGGTGGCAGAAGAACAAGGGCAGGGGGAGCGAGGGCTTAAAAGACCAGTCTGGGCCACATAAGGAGACCCCCATCTCTACAAAAAATTTAAAAATTAGTCAGGAGTGGTGGTGCACCCCTGAGGTCCCAGTTACTCTGGAGGCGGAGGCGGGAGGATCGCTTAAGCCCAGCAGGTGGAGGCTGCAGTGAATGGTGATTGCCCTACTGCACTCCAGCCTGGGTGACAGAGTAAGACCCTGTCTAAGAAAAATAAAATAAAATCTCCTAGAATCCTAGGGCTGGGAGAGGCCTGAGCCTCGGGCCATTTCCCCTGAACACCTCTGCACACACATGCACTTCCCAGCACTTCCTCAGAAGGAAGAAAGCATGAATTGGAAAAACTTAAAATGCAATGCGGTGCATTTATTTTCAGACCAGAATGACAGACTTATTTAATTAAATATTTATTTTTTATTTAGAGACGGAGTCTCGCTCCGTCACCTAGACTGGAATGCAGTGGCACGATCTTGGCTTACTGCAACCTCTGCCTCTTAGATTCCAGCAATTCTTCTGCCTCAGCCTCCCGTGTAGCTGGGATTACAAGCATGCGTCACCACGCCCGGCTTACTTTGTACTTTTAGTAGAGACAGGGCTTCCCCATGTTGGCCAGGCTGGTCTCGAACTCCTGACCTCAGGTGATCCACCTGCCTTAGCCTCCCAAAGTACTGGGATTACAGGCGTGAGCCACCGTGCCCGGTTGACAGAGTTAATTGTTTAAAAAAATTCAGTGTATGTTATATTTCAGGCTTCTTTTAGAAAACAGGTTGCTTGCGGCAACCCTAAGCCCCTATCCTGGGTTGAAATTCAAAATATTTAACCACCGTACCAGAGCATACCAGCCAAATCCCAGCAGTATGAGCCCAGCATGGCATATCATTTGCACAACAGCAGCTGCCCTCTTTAGAAGGGGCCCAGCTCTCCTGTCTCCCACATTCTCATCATGCCCAGCCCAGTACACACATACATTGCCTGCCTGCAGGCATTTGAGTTTACCACCCTGTTGTGAAGGAATCATAATCATAGCCATTTCTGGTATATAAATCGGAGCCAGGCATCCTGCTAAATGTTTTAAAAACAAATATAATTCTTTTTTTTTTTTTTTCTCTTTTTTTCTGAGACAGAGTCTTCCTCTGTCGCCCAGGCTGGAGTGCAGAGGCACGATCTCGGCTCACTGCAACCTCTGCCTCTTGGGTTCAAGCAATTTTCCTCAGCCTCCCAAGTAGCTGGGATTACAGGTGTTCGCTACCATGCCCAGCTAATTTTTGTATTTTTAGTAGAGACAAAGTTTCACCATGTTGGCCAGGCTGGACTCGAACTCTTGACCTCAGGTGATCCACCCACCTCAGCCTCCCAAAGTGCTGGGATTACAGGTGTAAACCCCCATGCCTGGCCCCAAATATAATTCTTTGTTTTGGAGACAAGAACTTGCTGTCACTCAAGCTGGAGTGCTTTGTCAAGTGAGGCTGCTCACTGCAGCCTCAAACTCCTGGTCTTAAGCGATTCTCCCACCTCAGCCTCCGGAGTGGCTGGGACTACAGGCACACACCACCATGCCTGGGTATATTTTTTATTTTTTGTAGAAAAGGATCTCATTATGCTGCCCAGGCTGATCTCAAACTCCTAGGCTCAAGTGATCCTCCCACCTTGGCCTTCTAAAGCACTGTGATTTCAGATGTGAGCCACCACGCCTGGTACAAACATAATATTTAATCCTGTTTACCCTGAAAGGGCAATGTCACATTGGCAATGCCAATGTCATCTCCCTTGGAACCCAGGGCTCAGGGCAGTCAAAGAACTGAGGCCCATGGTCACTCAGCCAAGGAATGGCAGAGCTGGAATCTGCACAGGTCACAGCCATGGAGCACTGGACAGGGACTCAGAGATGTGGGTCTTGGCACACCTTCAGGCTCAATCTGCTGCCTTGGACAGGTTCCCTCCTGAGCCCAAGGCAGCAGGGCCAGCTGAACTCTTAGGCCCATCCAGGCCTGATAGCAGCCTGTGAATCCTTCCAAGGGTGGGGAGTGTCAAGCCCAAATCTGGCTTCTTGAAGCTTCTCGCCTTTGTCCCACCATTGCTTCCAGATGCCACATAAAACTACAGCCCCATGTCCTTGCGGCTGGCTTCCCAAAATTTGGAGAAAGTGACCAGCTGTCATTCCTTTCTGCTCTTTTTTTTTCTTTTTCT
>NW_022436991.1:15176261-15333728 GCF_009761245.1 Sapajus apella | reverse complement strand
TTTTTTTTTTTTTTTTGAGGTGGAGTCTCACTCTGGTCATGCAGGCTGGAGTGCGGTGGCTCAATCTCAGCTAACTGCAACCTCCACTTCCCGGGTTCAAGTGATTCTCCTTCCTCGGCCTCCCAGATAGCTGGGATTACAGGTATGTGCCACCACGACCAGCTAATTTTTGTATATATATTTTTTTCTTTTTAATAGAGACAGGGTTTCTCCATGTTGGTCAGGCTGGTCTCGAATTTCCAACCTCAGGTGATCCGCCTGCCTCAACCTCCTAAATTGCTGGGATTACAGGCATGAGCCACCGCCCCTGGCCTAATTTTTGTATTTTTAGTAAAGACGGGGTTTTGCCATGTTGGCCAGGCTGGTCTCGAACTCCTGACCTCAGGTGATCTACCTGCCTCAGCCTCCCAGAGTTCTAGGATTACAGGAGTGAGTGCTAGGAAAACGTGAAGTCGAACTCTTGATCTTAGGTGGTCCACCGTGCCCGGCCCCTTTCTGCTCTTCCAAAAGATGCACATTCCCAGCTCCTTTAAATGTTACCTCCTCTGTGAAATCTCCTGCCCCAGCCCTGAGAAAATGAGCCCACTGCTCTCCCAACGGCCCTTTTCCACGCCCAGACAGCATCCGCCCTGTGAACTTTCCATCTGCGCTTCACAACCTGAGTCCTACTCCACTGATGGGGAAACCAAGGCTCAGAGATGCTAAGTGCCTTGCCCGAAATCATCCACTGATCACCAACCTGCCTATTCCTCCCAGATTGCGAGCTCCAACAGGGCATGCAGGGGCTCGAACCCCCTTCTCCTAACCCCAACCCAGCACAGGGCTTCAGTGACGGCATTCGAATAAACCAAGGGCTCTGACAAGCCTTGGTCCTAGCAAAGTGGCTTCCCAGAATTTCAACCGAGAGGACTGTGGAATTGGGGCGGGGCGTGGGGCAGGAAGGGTGGAGCCAAGCGTGGACGGGGCAGAGCCCAGTGGGAACCCCGGCAGAACCCTTTCAGGGGCGAAACTCAGGCGCCGTAGAGGCGGGGTCAGGATGGGACGAGGAGTGGGGCATGAGACGAGGAAACACAGAGCTTAGGTCGGTGCAAGAAAGAGGAGGGATGCAGCCCGGAAAAGATGAGAGGGTGACCCAGAGAGGACACAGAGGGGACGGTTTCGGGGCACCGGGGGGGGGGGGGAGAAATGAGAGCTAAAGGACACGGGGGCGGGGCCTGAAGAAAATCCAGCAGGACCCTGAGCGAAGGGATCGAACCCAGACGGCACGAGGACAGAGATAAGACAGGGCAGGGGCGGGGCCCACAGAGCAGGGGCGGGGCCGAGGGTCTGGGGGCCGGGCCGGCTCACTCTTTTGGCAGGCGGGCGGCGCGGAGCTCCAGGACAGGTCCCACTGGCAGGTGAGAATGTCGGAACCCAGCAGCTCGTAGCCAGGCTCGCATTGGTAGGTGAGCACAGTGCCCCGGATCAGGTCCCCGTGGGACGCCGTCCTCCAGCCCCACTCCGGAGGTGGCAGCTCAGGGCACGTGTCATTCCTCGGGACCTCTGCAGGGGAGGAAGGGCTAGTTTGGAGGCTGCCGTTTAACTCCGGGAGCCCTTTCAGCCTCGGAGGCTTTGCTCCGTGTCTCCTCCCGAGATCTCTCTCTCTAGGGATAGGGTTTCCTCTGTCGCTCTGGAGTGCAGTGGCACAAGCATAGCTCACTGCAGTCTAAACATCCTGGCCTTAAGTGATCCTCCCGCCTCGGCCTCCCAAGGACCTGGGATTACAAGCCGCAACCGGCCACCTCCCGGGATCTCTGCCCGACCCATAAGGCAGGGGCGGGGCCCGACCCCTGCCCATCCTGGGACTCTATCCCTCAGTACCTTTGAAGTGCAATACGAAGCCCTGGCCCAGGCCTGGATTTGGGGGCCCGGGAGGTGCCTGAAACTGCAGTGTGAGGTCGGGCCCAGAGGAGAGGAGGCGGCGGCGCGGTTGAGGTCCCCGCAGCTGGGCCAAGACTCGGGCGCTGGGACCGTCCCCGTCGAACAGAGTCAGCATGTCCCCTTCCCGCACATTCAAGCTGCAGGGGGTGGGACCAGACAATGGGGCGGGACTGCAACTGGCCCCTCCCATCCAGCGCTGCCCAATCCCCAACTCTGCTCATCGGTAGCCCCTCCTACTCTCCAGCCCCGCCCATATCTTCCTATCCAGGTCTGGGGCCGCCTCCGTTTTGACCAATCATGGCTTCTCCTATGCTAGTGCCTCAGGGTTCCCCCCATTCTATGGCTCCTCCCATGTCCTACTATCCAATCCCTAACCTTGCTCATTACTAACTCCGCCCACTGTCCAGTCCTCCCCCATCACCATGGGAACCACAGACTAGCCCACCTCCAGCTCTGGCCAATCATAGACCACATTTGCTACCACCCTGCACAACTCTAGGCCCCGCTGGAGTACCGGCTTTGAAGCCACGCCCACCTCAGCTTCAGCGCAGTCTCAGGACCCTCTCTTACCGATTCAGCTCACTGGATTCTCCCCAGACCTCCCCAACTTGCTGGTGATAATGTAGTTTGGGTGTGTGTCCCTGGAAATCGCTCCAGGGGCAGCCTCAGAAACCTCCAAAGAGTGAGAAGCACCAGGCCAGAGCTGCTTGTTCACAACAGCCCCTAAGGAAGGCTGCATTGTCCTATTTATGTGTCTGAGGTTGCCCGGCTAATACGTGATTTGAGCCCACTCCCACTTCTATCCTGAAACCTTTGTGCACCAGCCTATCCACCGAATTCTGGGTAGATAACGGAAGAGTCAGGCAGGCTCAGAATGCAGGCTAGTGTGTTGGGATACCACACTTTGCTGAGCCCACACCCGTCGCATACCCAAACATACATCTCAACTTGGAGCAAGATGCGCTTCTCTTCCTGGACGTGCAGGCCCCACACGCAGTCCTGGCCTGGGCTATAGCTCTGGGGCCAGTCGGGAGAGAGGACCACGCCAGCTGGCTCCGACAGCTCCCCTCCACACATGGCTAGGGAAAAAGGGGTGTCAGATTTGGGACCCAGGTGAGCATGCCATCTCCACTTCACCATGGTCCTCACCACTCCTGATTCGTACACCACATCACCTCGCTTGTTTTGTTTCCTACTATCTATGACCCACCTTTTCTTTTCTTTCTTTTTTTTTATAGATGGAGTCTCACTCTGTCGTTAGGCTGGAGTGCAGTGGCACGATCCCAGCTCACAGCAACCTCCGCCTTCCCAGGTTCGAGCGATTCTCATGCTTCAGCCTCCTGAGTAGCTGGGATTATAGGCACACGACACTACGCCCGGCCAATTTTTGTATTTTTAGTAGAGATGGGGTTTCACTAAGTAGGCCAGGCTGGTCTCAAACTCCTGACCTCAGGTGATCCACACACCTCAGCCTGCCAGAGTGCTGGGATTACAGGGGTGAGCCACTGTGCCCGGCCTGATCCACCTGTTTCTTTCTTTCTTTCTTTGAGACAGAGTTTCACCTTTGTTGCCCAGGCTAGAGTGCAATGGCACAATCTTGGCTCATCCAACCTCTGCCTCCCGGGTTCAGGTGATTCTCCTGCCTCAGCCTCCCGAGTAGCTGGGATTACAGGCATGCACCACCATGCTCGACTAATTTTGTATTTTTAGTAGATACGGGGTTTCTCCATGTTGGTCAGGCTGGTCTGGAACTCCCGACCTCAGGTGATCCGCGCACCTCAGCCTCCCAAAGTGCTGGGATTACAGGCGTGATCCACCTGTTTCTTGCCACATCTAGGTCCTGTTGTGCTCAATATCCAGTCCTACTCTTAACAAAGCAGGAGCTACCCACTCTCCCTACCCACTCTCCAGCCGGCCCAATCTGTGACTTAACCCAACAGCAGTTCTCGCTCTTGAAGACATGTGGGTTGTGACCCCTGCATTCAGTAACAAGCCCACCAGTTATTCTGCTAAGAAAACAGTCTCTGAAGGGACAGGGATTTACCCAAGGCTTGGGTCAATTAAGTCTGGATATGTAGCTGTCCTTCCTGAACGGCCTTGCTGGGATCCCCAGTTCAGGGGGTGTCATGGACTAAAGGACCTGCCTGCGACAAGGAGGGCTCACCTTTGCAGGCTGGCTCTGTGTCGTTCCAGTGAGGTTCGGTGGGATCCACACATTCAATGGCATTGGGGGGCCCAGGGGGCTCTAGGGCATATCCTGGGAGGCACGAGAAGGTTGCCAGTGTCCCTGGACGAAACTCAGGATCTGTGGTAGTGACGTTTCCATGTGCCAGGAAGGGGGCGAAGCAGCGATCCTCCTCAAAGGCTGGGAAGGAGTCAGTCATAACAATTAAACATTAGGACAGGCCTCAAGGGATCTCAAATTGGGGATGTGGGCTGAATTGGGGTGTTGTTTGATTGATTAATGGGCTTTTTTTTTTTTTTTTGAGACAGAATCTTGCTCTGTCACCGAAGATGGAATGCAGTGGCATGATCTCAACTCACTGCAACCTCCACCTCCTGGGTTCAAGCGATTCTCCTGCCTCAGCCTCCCAAGCAGCTGGGATTACAGGCATGGGCCACCATGCTTGGATAATTTTTTGTGTTTTTAGTAGAGACAGCATTTCTCCATGTTGGTCAGGCTGGTCTCGAACTCCTCAGGTGATCTGCCTGCCTGAGCTTCCCAAAGTGCTGGGATTACAGCTGTGATACATTGCACCTGGCCAATTTTTGTATTTTTAGTAGAGACAGGGATTTCACCATGTTGGCTGAGTCTCAAACTCCTGGCTTCAAGTGATCTGCCTGTCTCAACTTCCCAAAGTGCTGGGATTACAGACATGAGTCACTGTGCCCGACCTGGGTTTTTTTATTTTTTATTTTTTTAGAGACAAGGTCTCACTCTGTTGCTGAGGCTGGAGTGCAATAGTGTGATCACAGCTCATTGCAGCCTAGATCTCCTAGGCTCAAGCGATCCTCCCGCCTCAGCCTTTCCAGTAGCTAGGACTACAAGCATGCACACCCCACCAAGCAGCTCATTTTCTTATTTATTTATTTATTTATTTTGATAGAGATGGGGTTTTACCATGTTTCTCAGGCTGGTCTCAAACTCCTGACCTCAGGCCATCCGTCCTCCTCAGCCTCCCAAAGTGCTGGGATTACAGGCGTGAGCCACTGCCCCGGCCTCGATGGGCTTTTAAAAACTGAATGCCATTGGGTTTAGCACTCTCTCTCCAGATTGTCAAAAAAATTCTAACACTCCTCTTTCACATATGTGTTTAGCCTCCCTGGCCTCTGGAGGGAACCCCCTGAGCTAGCCAAATCCCAGCCACAGTTCTATCGAGAGGAGGTCCACAGACCAAAAAGCCACTTGCTCAAGGTCACCCAGAAGACAATGGCAGAAGCAGGTTTGCCCAGATGGCTTGATTCTCAGCCACAGATACTTGGCTCTGAAAACAGCAGAGATGGGCGGGTAAGGGGAGGGGTGCCTTTGGAGAACTGGCTGGTGTAGGTGTATTCTCTCCTCAGAAATAACAGTTGGATTCTGATCATTCCTTGCTGTTGCTAGAACCCAAAATTGCAGCTAATGCAAAAGTTACTCAGTTTTTACTTCAGTCTAAGTCAGCAAAAGTGAACATTTGTAGAGCATTTGAGTTTCTGCCCACTTGATCATATCTTAGCTGCAAAACTCCCTGTGAGGTAAGACTTAGGTGCCTATGATACCAATGAGGAATCCTTTCTTTTTTTTTTTAGATTTTTAAATTTTTATTTTTTATTTTTTGAGATCGAGTCTCGCTCTGTCACCCAGGATGGAGTGCAGTGGCATGATCTCACTTCACTGCAACCTTGACCTCCCAGGTTCAAGCAATTCTCGTGCCTCAGCCTCCTGAGTAGCTGGGATTACAGGCATGTGCCACCACGCCTCGCTAATTTTTGTGTTTTTAGAAGAAACGGGATTTTGCCATGTTTCCTAGTCTGGTTTCAAACTCCTGGGTTCAAGTGATCCACCTGTCTCAGCCTCCCAAACTGCAGGGATTACAGGCATAAGCCACTGCATCCAGACTATTTTATTTATTTTTTAAAATGAGGCCAGGTGCGGTTGCTTATGCCTGTAATCCCAGCACTTTGGGAGGCCAAGGTAGGTGGATCACTTGAGGTCAGGAGTTCAAGACCGTCTCTACTAAAAATGCAAAAATTAGCTGGGCGTGATAGTGCAAGCCTGTAATCCCAGCTACTCAGGAGGCTGAGGCAGGAGAATCGCTTGAACTCAGGAGGTGAAGTTTGCAGTGAGCCGAGATCATGCCATTATACTCCCGCCTGGGTGACAAGAACAAGATTCCATCTCAAAAATATTTTAAAAAAAAAAAAAATGAAATGAGGCCTTGCTCTGTTGCCTAAGCTGGATTGCAATGGTGAGATCACAGCTCACAGCAGCCTTGACCTCCCAGGCTCAAGTGATCCTCCTCCCTCAGCCCCCTGAGCAGCTGGGACCACAAGCGTGCACCACATCTGTCTAATCTTTTTTTTTTTTTTTTTTTTTTTTTTTTTGTAGAGACAAAGGTCTCGATATGTTACCCAGGCTGGTCTCAAACTCTGAAGTTCAAGTGATCCTCCCATCTTAGCCTCCCAAAGTGCTGGGATTACAGGCGTGAGCCACTGTGCCTGGCCACAGTGAAGAACCTTAAGCTCATAGAACAGCAATGGCCTACAGCTATGGAACCAGGTCTCAAAACTTGCCATTTTCACTAAAAGACCTGTGCTGTTTGCACTTTAACACTCCCAGAATCTATTCTACAATTGGTTTTTGCAGATCCATTGTTCTATTTCAGTGTTACTTAACGTGCAAGGTATCATGTCCAAATCCTACCCATCCATCAGGGCCCAGTGCCATTTCCATTTCTCCCGTGATCCATATCAAGCACTAGACCCTCTCATCTCTGAGCATTTCACCTTTTTGGTCTCTCTCCAGCAACTATTTATACAGCTCCTCTGTTTCAGCCACAATGAAATTCCATTTCCCAAACATACCAGGCATTTCTCTACTTCCTCACCTTTGCTCACATCCTCCCTTTTGCCTGAGATGCTCTTTCTCAAAGTTCCCCTCTTTCCTTTCCTTTTCTTCTTTTCTTTTTTTGAGACAGGGTCATGCTCTGTTGCCCAGGCTGGAGTGCAGTAGTGCAATCATAGCTCATTGCAACCTCGGGTTCAAGTGATCCTCCCACCTCAACCTTCCGTGACGAGAGGTGTGTGCCACCATACCTGGCTGAATTTTTAATTTATAGACACAGGATCTTACTATGTTGCTCAGACTAGTTCTGAAACTCCTGGCCTCAAAAAATCATCCCACCTTGGCCTCCCAAAATATTGGGATTAGAGACATGAGTCACACAACTGGCCCCAATCTTCCTCTTTTAAAATATCCTCTGTTGGCCAGGCAGGGTGACTCATGCCCATAATTCTAGCACTTTGGGAGGCTGAGGCAGGAGAATCTCTTCAGCCCGCAGTTGGAGACCAGCCTGGGCAACATAATGAGATGCTGTCTCTACAAAAATAAAAATTAGCTACGCATGGTGATGTATGCTTATGGTCCCAGCTACTAGGCAGGCTGAGGCAGGAGGATCACTTGAGCCCAGGAGGTTGAGGTTGCAGTGAGCCATGATCCGCTACTGCACGACAAAGCAAGACCTGTTTCAATAACAATAATATTAAAATACCCTCTGTCCTTTAAGGCCAAGCTCAAATGCTTCTTCTCCATGATCACTGACTTCCTTGTTTCTACCTATCCGCATTCATGTCCCCTTCTTCTGGTAACAGCACCCCGATTTCAATTTTGGGACGCATGCCTTCCCCACTGGCGGTCCACGAGGTTGAGTTGGAGCCCACCAGGGAAGGCCACATGAGGCAGATAAGCCAATCCCAATACTGCCTTCTCCTAGCTCAGTGATTGGCTCAGGCTAAGGCCAACCAGCACCTTAGCCAGGTCAGTGAGCGCCTATCCCGGCATCTCTGCTGAACTCTCAGGAAATACGTGAGCGTTCCCTCAGATGAGGTTATTAAGTTGGTGGTACAGGCTGGGCAAGGTGGCTCATTCTTGTAATCCTGGCACTTTGGGAGGTCCAGGGGGCGGATCAGTTGAGCCCGGGAGTTCAAGACCAGCCTGGGCAACATGGTGAAACCCTGTCTCTACTAAAAACCCAAAAAATTAGCTGGGCGTGGTGGTGCGTGCCTGCAGTCCCTGCTACTCAGGTGGCCAAGGCATGAGAATCGTTTGAACCTGGAGGAAGGGGCTGCAGTGAGCCAAGATCATGCCACTACACTCCAGCCTGGGCAACAGAGGGGGACTCTATCTCAAAAAAAATTAAAATAAATAAAAAATAAAAAATAAGTTGTGGTATGTAAGTTAGCAGCCATGTCCATCACACAGGGAAAGCCTGCCTGAGAATGAAGCCAACACAGAGGAAAGAACTGAGATACTGAGATAACTAGCCTTTGGTTGTGTACCTGGATGCAGGCATACATGAAGCTTAAACAGAGAAGGCTGCCTCGGAGAAGGAGAAGGGGGTCCCTAGAAGAGATCCTTGCAGTTTTGGGGCAGGGAGGCGAGTCAGGTTTCAGGAATCCAAGCACGGAGGTGAATAGGCATGGAGTTTGTGCTTCCAACTATGCTTGGTGTCAGGAAGAGGGGAAGGTTTGGGGGCTGGAGTCCGGTGGGGACGTGGGTCACTTACCTTCAAATCGGAGGCTTAACAACAGGGGATTGGCAGGTGTCTCTGATAGCAGCTCCACATAAAGGGACTGGGCATCACTGATGAGACCCCGCTCGGGGACATCGTCCATGTCCGAATCATAGATCACAGGGGATAGGGGGCTGCCCCCTGAGCGCACCATCAGCCTGGGATGGAAAGAAGGGTGACCAGGAGCTCAACCTGCCTCACAAGCTGCCTCACCCCTTCCCTGCTCTCCTAACTTATTTTCATAGCTGTTGTCATCACACATTAAGTATATGCCACGCACTCTCCTAAGCCCTTACACTTTCTGTCTCATTTAATTTTCACAAGAACTCTTGAGTCAGATACTTTTATTATGTCTTATTTTATAGATGAGGACACTGGGACACAGGAAGATCAAGTCACCTCCCCAGGGTCACAGAGCAAGTAGTGGCAGGGCTGGGATACCAGGTTACTAGGTAAAGGATGGTAATGACGATGAAGACAGCAGACGCTCGGCCGGGTACAGGGCTCGGCTCACACCTGTAATCCCAGCACTTTGGGAGGCCAAGATGGGTGGATCACCTGAGGTAAAGAGTTCAAGACCAGCCTGGCCAACATGGTAAAATCCTGTCTCTACTAAAAATATAAAAATTAGCCAGGGATGGTGGTGCACGCCTGTAATCCCAGCTACTCAGGAGGCTGAGGGAGGAGAATTGCTTGAATCTGGGAGGTGGAGGTTGCGGTGAACCGAATTCATGCCACTGCACTCCAGCCTGGGTGACAGAGCGAGACTCCATCTCCGAAAAAACAAAAGTAGCTAGCAGACACATTTATAGTGCTTATTGTCCTAGGCACCATTCTAAGGACTTCACATGATTTTTTTTTTTTTTAGTGGAGTCACCAGGCTGCAGTGCAATGGTGCGATCTTGGCTCACTGCAACCTCCACCTCCTGGGTACAAGCCATTATCCTTCCTCAGCCTCCTGAGTAGCTGGGATTATAGGCACCTGCTACTGTGCCCAGCTAATTTTTGTATTTTTTAGTAGAGACGGGGTTTCACCATGCTGGCCAGGCTGGTCTCGAACTCCTGACCTCGTGATCCACGGGCCTCGGTCTCCCAAAGTGCTGGGGTTATAGGCATGAGCCACCATGTCTAGCCTTACTTTACATAACTTCATGCATTTATCTTCACAGAAACCTGAAGAGGGAGGTACTGTTATCTCCATTTTACAGACAAGAAAACTGAGGCACAGAGATGTTAAGTGATTTGTCTAAGGTTGCACAGCTACACTTCCCAAGAACGGCTTAGGACTAAACTGTGACGCATATCTCAACCACACTCCTGCTGTGTCTGAGTCCCCACTTAGCCTCCCTACTTCCCTGAGGTGGGGACTTCTGACCCAAGACCCAGACCCTCACCGGTCATTGTCCTCATCCAACGAGACCCTCTCGAAGTGCAGGTGCAGCCGGCGCCCCTCAGCTGCTTCAATGACCCAACGGCAGGTAAGGTTGGGCCCTGCAGCTCCCCCAGGCTCTGGGGACACAATTCGGCCCAGTGTGGCATTGTGGATGGTACCACCACAGGATGCTGTGGGCAGAAGAGGGGCAGGTTAAGGCCAGCCTGAGGTGACTCGTCCTTCTCCTTGGTGCCTTGGCCCGTTTTCAGAGCTGTTATGTCCCACCCTTGGCTGGGACCTGGCCCAGGGCTGGCCTCTGTCCCATGAAGTCACCCCAGAGGACAGGACCTTCTCCAGGCCATGAGCCAGGAGAGAAACCAGCCCTGAAACAGGAGAACCCCAGGATTGACACCTCCTATGATGGAGACACCACTAAAATGAAGACTCTCCAGCTGTTGATACCCTAGGATGGGGAGTTACAGGGATCCCTAAAATTGAAAGCCTCAGTTGGGAAATCTTCAAGATGGGACTTTCAGAATGAAGACGCCATGGGATGGGAATCCCAGGATGAGGCTCTCCAGGATAGAAGCCCTCTGAACATGAACCCTAAGAATGGCTTTCTCTAGGATGAGGTCGCTCCCCCAGAGGGGACCTCCAGGATGGTGACTCCCAAAATAAAATCTCCAGTGGGAACCCTGAGATGGAGACCACCCAAAGATGGAGATACCCCAAGGAGAGAGACCCTCTGTATAAAGAGTTCTGGCTGGAGACCCCAGAATGGGGGCTCCACAGGGTAGATGGACCCCTTTCAGTATGGGTTTTCCCCAAAGATGGACACCCCAGAGATTGGACCCTCCCAATGGGGTTACCAGGACAGATGCCCCCACCTACTGTGGCAGGAGACTCTCACCCATGCAGCTGGGGGTTTCACCATTCCAGGATGGGCGGGTGCCATTGAGGCAGATGAGGGTCTCCTCTCCCTGCAGCTGGTAGCCCGAATCACAGTGAAAGGTGGCAGTACCCCCAGGGTGCAGGTCCGTCACACTCACATCCCCATGGGCTGGCCGGGGAGGGAAGCCACAGCTCAGGAGGTAGGCTGCACCAGACAGAGCAGAGGGGAGCAGGACTCACTTTCCCATGCCACTCTCTCGTACCAATCCCCCAGCACTTCCCCACTCTCCTTCCAGGCCAGCCCGCCAGGGGCACACACTGGCTCTACACTGGCCCACATACTGAGGAATGAGAGCTCCTCACACTGGCACCTTGCCTCCCAAAGAGGAGATTCCAACATCCCTTATCTCCCCTACTCTTTGTAATTTACCCTTTTTGGCCCCCATTTTATAGATGAGGTATCTGAGGTTCAAACAAGTTATTCTAGACCCCACTACTCATTTACTGTGTGACCTCAGGCAAATGAATGAACTACGAACTACTGTACTCTGAACTTCAGCCAGCTCTAATAATAGCAGATGGTATCTATGGAGCTTTTGAGGCACACAGAGAAAGATTATATGACCTGGCTGAGTGCAGTGGTTCACGCCTGTAATCCCAGCACTTTGGGAGTCTGAGGTGGGTGGATCATGAAGTCATGAGTTCGAGACCCACCTGGCCAACATGGTGAAACCCCATTTCTATAAAAACACAAAAATTAGCTAGGCATGGTGGCAGGTGCCTGTAATCCCAGGTACTCAGGAGCTTAGGCAAGAAAATCGTTTGAACCCAGGAGGCAGAGTTTGCAGTGAGCCGAGATTGCACCATTGCACTCCAGCCTGGGCGACAAGAGCAAAACTCTGTCTCAAAAAAAAAAAGATTATGTGGCCTGTTTTGCAGATGTGGACACTGAGGCTCCAAGTTATTAAACATCTCTTTGCATTTCTCCCCCTTCCACACACACAGCAATTCTTCCACCTAGGTAGCCGTGGTATACCCTCAGCTTCCATGCAGAAGAAATCATCTGAAATTTTTTTTTTTTTTTGACACAGGGTCTCACTGTGTTGCCCAGGCTAAAGCGCAGTGCCATGATCATAGCTTACTGGAACCTTGAACTCCTGGCCTCACATAATCCTCCTGACCCAGCCTCCCAAGTAGCTGGGATTACAGGTTTGTACCACCATGGCCCACTAATTTTTTTTTTTTTAATTTGAGATGGAGTGTCACTCTGTAGCCCAGACTGGAGTGCAGTGGTGCGATTCTGGCTCAGTGCAACCTCCACCTCCCGGGTTCAAGCTATTCTCCTGCCTCAGCCTCTGGAATAGCTGGGACTACAGGCACGTGCTACCACGCCCACTTTTTGTTTTTTTAGTAGACATGGGGTTTCACCATATTGGTCAGGCTGGTATTGAACTCCTGACCTCATGAACCGCCCACCTCTGCCTCCCAAAGTGCTGGGATTACAGGCATGAGCCACTGTGCCCGGCCAGCCCCACTAATTTTTAATTTTTTGTAGAGATGATGTCTCAGTAGGTTGCCTAGGCTGGTCGTGAACTCCTGGCCTCAAGCAAACATGAAACTTCTTGAGGAAATTTGACTATTTTGTCTTCACTTGTTTATTTTTTTTATTGAGGAGGCATCTCACTCTGTCATCCAGGCTAGAGTGCAATGACACATGATCTCGGCTCACTGCAACTTCTGCCTCCTGAGTTCAAGTGATTCTCTGCCTCAGCCTCCCGAGTAGCTGGGACTACAGGCATGCACCACCACTCCCAGCTAATTTTTGTGTTTTTAGTAAAGACAGGGTTTTACCATGTTGGGCAGGCTGATCTTGAACTTCTGACCTCATGTGATCTACCTGCCTCTGCCTACCAAAGTGCTGGGATTACAGGGGTGAGCCACTGAGCCCAGCAGCTATTTGGTCTTTAAACGCCTTAATACTCAGTGGCCTCTAAATGAATCCCCCAGTGAAAGTAAAGTGCAAGGGAAAGCTTTGCTTTTCTTGAGGAACTTGTTTACCTTCTCCTTTCTTTCAGTGAGAACTATAGGATTTCCCTTTTTGCACTTGTTGCCAGGAAGCTTGGAACCAGATGAATGTTTGTCCCTAGCAAAAATGGTCAAGTTTTTTTTCAACTCTGATAAGCATTAGAGTTGGTGCTATTTTTTCTTACTTATTCTATATAATTGCATTGCTTGCCTACTTTTTGAAAGCCTCCTGAAATTCTTGTAGAAACAGATGGGAAATGTCAGGCGTGGTGGCTCACACCTGTAATCCCAGCACTTTGGGAGGCTGAGGTGGGCGGATCACCTGAGGTCAGGAGTCCAAAAACCACCCTGGCCAACATGGTGAAACCCCATCTCTAGAAAAAAAACAAAAACAAAAACAAAAAACACAGATGGGAAACAAGCAAACAAACAAACAAAGAGTCACTTGTTAGTAAACGATTTTTTTTTTTTTTTTTTTTTGAGACAGAGTCTCCCTCTGTGTCCAGGCTGGAGTGGTGTGACCACAGCTCACAGCAGCCTCAACCTCATGGGCTCAAGCGATGCTCTCACCTCAGCCTCCTGAGTAGCTGGGACTACAGGCATGTGCCACTACGCCCCAATACTCGAAAAGAAAATTAGGCCAGGTGCGGTGACTCACACCTGTAATCCTACCACTTTGGGAGGCTGAGGCAGGTGATCACCTGAGGTCAGGAGTTCGAGACTAGCCTGGTCAACATGGCAAAACCCCATCTCTACTAAAAGTACAAAAATTAGCTGGGTGTGGTGGCGGGCCCCTGTAGTCCCAGCTACTCAGGAGGCTGAGGCAGGAGAATCATTTGAACCCAGGAGGCAGAGGTTGTAGTGACTCAAGATCATGCCACTTCCCTCCAGCCTGGGTGAAAGAGTGAAACTCTGTCTTAAAAAATAATAATAAAATAATGATTTCACCATTTTGCCCAGTCTGGTCTCGAACTCCCAGACTCAAGCAATCCTCCTGCCTTGGCCTCCCAAAATGCCAGGATTACAGGTGTGAGCCACTGTGCCCAGCTAAGCTGTGTCTTGTAGGACGGGCAGGTTCTGGTTAGCAGAGGGCTCTGGAGACACTGGCTTGGCTGGGCCTTTGCTTTTTCTGTCTCTCTGGCCCTCAGTGATTCTGTAAGAGATCTGGTTTCTCCCTATGTCAAAATTCAACAAATATTTCCTTGGTTGGGCCCTGAGGACAAAGAGGTGAAAAAGACCCAGGCCTTGTCCTCAGAAGTCCATTGTCTACTGAGATAGACATAAGAACAACCTTCTGGAACACAGTGGTTTCAATACATGGTAGCCTTTGTAATGGCTGCCCATGGTCAACAGAATCAAGTCTGAATGCTTTAGTTTGACATTCAAGTCCCTTCCACAGTTAAATGCAGCCCAGCACATTCTACTTCTTTTCTTTTTTATAAATTTTTTTTTTTTTTTAAAGACGGGGTTTCACCATGTTGGTCAGGCTGGTCTTGAACTCCCAACCTCAGGTGATCCGCCTGCCTTCGCCTCCAAAGTGCTTGGATTACAGGTGTGAGCCACCGCGCCCAGTGCTCCCAAGACCAGTATAGCCTACACAACACAGTTTTGTGACTCCTCAAGTTTCCACCTCCATATTTTTGCTTGTCCCCTCCTCCCCCTACTTTCTCATCTTTTAAGAGATCAGATTAGGGGGCTTACGTACCACCTCTTCCAGGAAGCCTGCCTGACTCTACATCTCTCCAATAGTTATTTGCTCTCTTATCTATACACAATCCTGCATGCATGATTTTGTCATCACATTAATCACTGTTTTGTTATTGTTGTTGTTGCTGGTGTTTTGAAACAGAGTCTCACTCTGTCACCCAGTCTGGAGTGCAGTGGCTTGATTTCGGCTCACTGCAACTTTTGTTTCTCAGGTTCAAGTGATTCTCCTGCCTCAGCCTCCTGAGTAGCTGATATTATAGGTGTGCACCACCATGCCTGGCTAATTTTTATATTTTTGGTAGAGACCGGGTTTCACCATGTTGGCCAGGCTGGTCTCGAACTCCTGACCTCAGGTGATCCACCCGTCTCGGCCTCCCAAAGTGCTGGGATTACAGGCATGAGGCACTGTGCCGGGCCAAACCATGGTCTTTTACCACTGGCCCAAGCCTTATTTATTTTGTGTCCTAAAAGGCTAGTTATGAGGTCAGGAGTTTGAGACCAGCCTGGTCAACATGATGAAACCCCATCTCTACTAAAAATACAAAAAAATTAGACGGGCATGGTGGGACACACCTGTAATCCCAGCTACTCAGGAGGCTGAGACAGGAGAATCACTTGAACTCAGGAGGCAAAGGTTGCAGGGAGCCGAGATTGTGTCATTGCACTCCAGCCTGGGCAACAGAGCAAGATTCTGTCTTTAAAAAAAAAAAAAAAGGCCGGGCGCGGTGGCTCAAGCCTGTAATCCCAGCACTTTGGGAGGCCGAGGCAGGTGGATCACGAGGTCAAGAGATCGAGACCATCCTGGCCAACATGGTGAAACCCCGTCTCTACTAAAAATACAAAAAATTAGCTGGGCATGGTGGCGCGTGCCTGTACTCCCAGCTACTCAGGAGGCTGAGGCAGGAGAATTGCCTGAACCCAGGAGGCGGAGGTTGCGGTGAGCCGAGATTGCGCCATTGCACTCCAGCCTGGGTAACAAGAGCGAGACTCCGTCTCAAAAAAAAAAAAAAAAAAAAAAAAAAATGGCTAGCCTGGCTGATCAATGGGTGTAGCCGAGAGGCAGCATGGAATGGTGCAAAGACCACTAGACTTGTTGTCAGGTAGGCCCGAGTTCGTTCCAGCTCCAGAACTTACTAACTACATGACTTTGAGCAGGTGACTTCATCTCTAGGGGCCTCTCACCTATTAACAGCAATAATAATTCCTATCAGTGAGGATTTGGCCTGAAAATTAAATAAAAGAAACACGCAAAGCACCTGGCACATAGAAGCTGCCGAGAAAATGTTAATCACCCACCCCTCAGCCTCAATTAATGAATGACTGGGAGCCAGGGACTCGGGGATCTGGTGTCTGGCTGCAATAAACGTGCAGGTGGCTGAGCAATCTACATAACCTTTGAGTCTTTTTCTTCCTTTGAGAGATGCAACCAACAATGGCCACTCTCCAGGTTGCTGTGAGAAGCAAATGAAACAACGACTGGTGAAAGGGCTTTGGAATGGGAAAGTTTGCTGCACTTGGGGTGAGGGGTGAGGGAGCCTTTGGCTTTTCAGAGAAGCTAATGAGGCCACTCTGGACCAGAGGCCCCAGCTAGTGCAGGTTGGAAAGGGCTGAAACAGGGCCTCGGTCCCAAAGGTGCCCGGCACAGCTGCAAAGCAGGAAAGACCGAGCAATGAAGGCCAATTTATGCAATAGCCCTGCTTCCCCAAATGTTCCACTTAGCCTAAGGAGTCCTATTTTCAATGCCCTGGGGAAGTGGCTGCTTAAAGGAGCCAGTGGGGGGCCATATCTTCAGATATCGCAATAGCTGAAGTCCAGCACTCGCCCTGGCCCTCCAGGCAAGCTCTTGCTCCACAATAACCAGGTCCCTACTGCCAAATACGTGCCCCAGCTCCCTGCCCTCCCCCACCCATCACGAATAGGCACCTTTGCTATGCGCGCACACACACACACACACACACACACACGAGCCCCTGGGGCAGGTCCTGAGCAGAGGCCTCAGGAGAGGCTGGAGAGGACGTGAGAACAGGATTCAGGGTGTATCCCGGATGAGGCAAACAAGGCATCTGCAGTCAGCAGAGCTTGCAAGGAGGGCAGAGTGCATGACAGCAGCCAAGGCCATGCAGTGATGTGAAGGGGACACTGACCCGACACACTGTTCTTGCTGTCTCCATGAAGCGTAGGAAGACAACAGTCTCATGCACACACGTATGCTAGAACATACCCAAGTTGCAAATCTGAGGCTCTCACTTTCCTGCTTAAAACATTTCAAATTAGGCCTGGCGCAGTGGCTCACACCTGTAATCCCAGCACTTTGGGAGGGTGATGCAGGTGGATCACTTGAGGTCCTGAGTTCGAGACCAGCTGGCCCATATGGGGAAACTCTGTCTCGACTTAAAAATAGAAAAATTAGCCAGGTGTGGTAGCAGGTGCCTGTAATTCCAGCTACTTGGGAGGCTGAGGCAGGAGAATCACTTGAACCCGGGAGGCGGAGGTTGCAGTGAGCCAAGATCATCACCACTGCACTTTAGCCTGGGTGACAGAGTAAAACTGTCTCAAAAAAAAAAAAAAAAAAAAAAATTCAAATGTCTCCCTGTCACACCTGCAGGTTGAAGTAATCTGAACTCCTTACTGAAGCAGATAAGGCTCTTTATGGTCTGAAGCTGACCTGCCTCCCAGCCTGCTCTCTGGCCTGTTTCTCCTTCATCTCTTTCTGTGTTTTTACGGTAATAGCAGTGACTGACAGTTTTGAAGTCTCTCTGTGTACCACGTACTGTTTTGTTTTGTTTTTGAAACGGAGTTTCGCTCTTGTCACCTAAGCTAGAGTGCAATGGCACAATCTTGGCTTACTGCAACCTCCACCTCCTGAGTTCAAACGATTCTCCTGCCTCAGCCTCCCAAGTAACTGTGATTATAGGTGCCCACCACAATGCCCGGCTAATTTTTGTATTTTTAGTAGAGATGGGGTTTTGCCATGTTGGCCAGGCTGGTCTTGAACTCCTGACCTCAGGTAATCCATCTGCCTCAGCCTCCCAAAGTGCTGAGATTACAGGCATGAGCCACCACACCAGGCCACACACTGTTTTAAACACTTGATACGTATTAATTCATTTGATCTTCCCCATAATGCCAAGTATTGTTATCCCTATTTTTCAGATGAGATCATGAGGCACAGAAAGGTTAAGTAACTTGTCCCGGATCACACAGCTAGGACAGTTCTTTCATGCTGAACTCCTTCACCTCATCTGGGGGTCACAACTTCTCTTGCTGGGTCTTGGAGTGTGCTTTTTCATCCACCTAGCCATCTGCCTCCCTCCTTCTCTCCCTCCCTCACACCCTTTCCCTGGCGAATTTATCCTTCGGGTCTCAGCTTAGTCATCATCTCCTCCAAGAAGATGTCCCCATGTTCTTTGGGAGAAATTTAGGTCCCTTAGCTATGTGCTGCCCCCGCTGGTGTTTCCTCCATCATATTCCTTATCTCCTTGAATTATAACCACCCTGCTGACTCTTCTGTCTTCCTACCTAGATTGTGTGCTCGTTGAAGCCAGATTTATACCTGGTGTGTTCGTTCCTCCCCCAAGGCTAACACAGGGGCTGGTATGAAGCCAGCAGTCGATAAACATTTGTTGGGTTCAGTGGATGAATTGCCCCTTGGACATGTGCACGGATCTGTGAGTGTGTGAGATAAATGTGCCTGGGTCTCCTCTGAGGGCCCTGCCCCCCAGGGTTGCAGAAATGAGGAAAAGCTCCCCTCAGCACCCCGTGCTTCCGTGGTCCTTGGAGATGTCCCCTGTGTGCAGTATGGCCCCTGCCCTTCCAGCAGCACCCTCAAACTCCTCACCCTGATAGTGGATCCTGAAGCCACCGCCCCTTGGGACCCGTGGGCTCTGGAAGTGCAGAAGCAGCCGGTTGGTTGGGCTCCGAAGAACTTGTCCTTCTCCAAGCATGGACGAGTTGGCCAGGAGTCGGGGGGCCAGGCCTGGGGATCCCCCACCAGCCAGCACCAGGAGCTCCTCCTCCTGCGACAGGTTCAGTGTCTGCACCTAGAGAAGCCAGAGACAGACCCACCAGGGCAAGTCAGCCAGGGGTCTGCCTTTGAAGCCCCTCTCCTGTGCCTTTGCCCTGTGTGTAGCAGCCAAACGGCACCGTGCTGCTGCCCAAGTTGTAGAAATCTAGAAGAGTTTCTGAGGTCACCTGAATCATCAAACAGGTCCTTTGGCTCCCAGGCCAAACCTGTGCATACCCACAGGCCCAGAGGAAAAGGCTTGGAAGCCACACAGTCACATGCTTTGGTCCAGTTACCTGGATCTCAATGCCGTAGCCAGGGTAGACATGGATGCTGTAAGTGCAGTCGAGGAGTCCCAGGGTGCGGCTGGCGGGGCTCCCCAGATCTGGAGACTCCACATACCCTTCGCCCTCGGAGATGTTGTTATTACACAGAACTGAGGAGATACAAATGGCCGGGATGGAAGGAAGCTCTTGCCCTCCCAGCCAAGCAACTCTGAAGGCCTTCATCTGCCTTCCCCTCAGCATCTCTCACCATTTTTTGTTTTGTTTTGAGACAAGGTCTTGTTCTGTCACCCAGACTAGAGTGCAGTGAGGCAATCATGGCTCATTGCAGTCTCAAACTCCTGGGCTCAACTGATCCTCCCGCCTCAGCCTCCTGAGTAGCTGGGACCACAAGTGCGCGTCACCACGCTGAGCCAATTTTTAAAATTGTTTGTAGAGATGGAGTCTTGCCATGTTTCCCAGGCTGGACTCACACCTGCCTCAAGCAATCCTCCTGCCTCAGCCTCCCAAAGCACTGGGATTACAGGTGTGTGCTGCTGCACCCCCTCACCATCTTTAAGCAATGCTCCCTCTCCCACCTGAGCCAGAACTCCCTTCCCCAACTGTAATATAGCTGAAACACATGGAACGCTGTCTGCTATGTAGTAAGGGTACAGAAATGCTTCCTTTGTTATTATTAATCAGAAGTCCTCCCGTCTGTACCCAGGACTCCTTCCACAGTTCCAGCAGCCTCTCTCCCATCCTTCCCTAGCATGTACCTCACTGGTGCTCCCACCCCCATCCCCTTGCTGTTGCCTCACCTGGGCTGGTCACTGTAGTGGTAACAGTTGTCGTGGTGATGATGGTGGTTGTGGTCTCCTCCTCTCCTCCCACAGGCCCAAGGGGAGGCCCTGGGGAGGCAGAGCTGGGTGGGGGCGGGGCTGTGGTTCCTGGTGGTGGAGTCAGCAGCTCTGGTGCGGTGGGTCCGGCCCCCCTGACTCCCTTAGGGGTGACGGCAGTTGTCAGAGGCCCTGTCCCTGGCTCAGTGGCCCGTGGCAGGGAGGGCACCGCGAGAGTCTGGCCGGCCGGAGGGGTGGCTAGTGTGGGGTCCAGTTCAGATCCTGGGACAGTGGAGGGAACGTCAGAGCACAGGAGGAGCACATGGAGGACCTTGGGTGGGGAGCAGGGCTAAGGGAAACTAGGGGTTCCCCTGCCGTACCCCCAAAGCCTCCCCTACAAGGTACAGCACCCCACTTTTCCCTTCCCCACCCCAACCCCTCACATCCTCCCAAGGCTTCCACAGCCCGAGTTCCCCCTGTTTCTATTTCCATCCCTTCTCTCCACCCAGCCCCTTCCACCCTGATGCTTCTCTCCATGAGCCTCTCTCTGCCCCCTGGTCAGATCATTCAGATCGGGCTCTCTCTCTGGTTATCTCCTCTCTCCTCTGTCTCACTCTCTCTGGAACTCTTTATTTCCTCGTTTCCCTGTTTAGTATTCTGATTGCAGTCTGATTTCATGATTCAAGATCCACTAGTTTTTGTGTTTCATTCTCTCTCCCTCTGTCTTCCACCATTTCCCTGACTCTGGTTCTCATTTTCCATCTCCCTTTCTATGTGTCTGTTTTTCTGTCTGACCATCTCTGAATCATTCTGTCTCTGCTTCTCTGGTTCTGTCTGTGCCCAGGTTTGACTTTCTCTGACGGTCTCGTTCTGTGTCCCCTGAATCTTACCGGCCTTCCTGCAGGCTCTTGCCTCCTCTGCAGTCTCTCTCTGCCTGCTCTTCTCCAGCCTGGCTCGCCATCTCCCTGAACCCATGTCCCTCCCTCCACCTCTAGGCCACTCCTGCCACTCTGGGGCCCTCACCCGGCAGGTAGCCCATCTCTGGTCCCTTCCTCAGCAGGGCCCCATGGAGCAGTTCAGCCAGGGCCTCGGAGGCCACCGTGGGGGTCTCACTTCCAGGCTCTGGCAATATCTCCTCCTCCTTCAGGGGCAGACCTAGGAGGAGAAGTTGTGTGAGCTTTTCCACTCCCCCACATCCCTTCCTTCTCCAGAGAGATCTTTTCTAGAACTCTCCCTCCCTCCTCCATCAACTGGGCCTGCAGGGGCTCAGAGGGTCCCAGGCTCAGCTGAGAGCCAAGATCGGAGGAGGGGCTCCCAGCTGCCCTCACTCTCACACTCCCACATCTCTTCTCTCCCCTCCCCTCTCCTGGGGCTGGGTGAGCCTTTAGTGAACACCTTAGCGCTTATGAACCCTGGACAGCACCAGCAAGGCAGAAGGGGTGCTGGTACTGCCTTCCCTTTCACCTCAGTGGTGATCTCCCCCAAGCCCTGGGGCTCTGCAGAGGGTCTGGCAGCACCTCCCAGCCCTTGCTTCCGCAGTGCCCGGCTTTCTCTCTGGGCTTCTGTCTCTGCAGTGTGGCTGTCTTTTCTCTCTCCCACCCCACCCCCTCACTCTGTCTCTCTCTGGTCCTCTGCAGTCTCTGCCTCCTTCCCTGGAGTCTCACTGGGGTTCAGAGTGGAGGACTGAATATCTGGCCTCTGAGCGCTGCCTCTGCTAATCTGTCTTTGTCCGTACATCCAAGAACATTTGTGTGTGCAGAGCCTGGCATCTCTCTCAGCACCTCCATCTCCCACCCAGGTCCCTCCGTGCTTCTGCCACCTCCGCAGACATCCCCCCAACTTTCCCAGCCCTCCTTCATGGATCTAGCCCCTGAGACGCTACTAACAGCTTATCTCATTAATTTCCCTGGCTTCTCACTATTGAGGGTTAAGGGGCTTCGGGTTCAAGCCAGAAATCTCTGGCTTGCCCCTTTCCCAGCAGCTGTGCCTCTCCCCTCCCCCATGAGCTCGGAAGACCCAGGATGTTAAGAGAAAGGAGGGTGGAGGACCCCGCTGGGTGCCTTCCTGGGGCCCACCCCCACACTCTCATGTCCTTACCCTGGATCCAGGGACAGCTCAGCAGAATTAGGAACAGCAGCTGGGGAGGCGGCGGGTGCTGGACCCTGGGAGTCCCCATGGCGACTCACCCCGATCTCTCTCCTCTGTGCCTAAGTAATGTGGCTGCCACCTTTCCTCCGTCTCCTTCTATCTTTCCCTTTAAATCTTTTTCCCCCCCTCGGTAGGAGTCAGCAAAGAAAGACAATTTCTCTGCCCCTTGGGATGGAGGGGCCGAATTGGGCAGGGGTCGCCTGGAGCCCACCCCCCTTTGCTCAGTCTCCTCTGTCCTCTGCTCCAGGCTCTGTGGTAGAGGGGGCGCGGCTCCGGCTGCAGGGGGTGGGGCTGAGAGGGCCGAAGGGGCCGGGTGGCCTGGGTTACCCTCCTGTTCAGGCGCCTGGGTCCACCGGGCTGGCTGGACCCCAAGCTAGGGGACTGAGGAAGAGGAAGGCAGCTTCTGGGGGCCTAGGGTGGGGTCGAGGATTGGGGGGGTCCCCACTGGGCTCTAGCGGGGCTTGTCGGGGAAGGGAAGGGGTGGGTTGGGGAACTGGGAGAGCCGAGGCTCGGGCACTGGAGCTGAGGGAGGGAGAAGCTGAGAAAGGTATCGAGCCCACGTCAGATCCTGGGGACGGGCGAAGGGAGGGGCCTGGGATTTATTTGACGGGGAGGGAGGAGGAGGAAGTGCAGATGGAGGAGGGAGGGATCACACGAGCCAGGGCTGTAATCCTCACTCCCGCGGCCCCTAGGGGAGGCAAAGGAAACTCTCTGGTCCCAGCAGTAATTAGCCCCCTCCCCCTGCCATTCCAGCACATCTGGAATCTGAATCTCTTCTTCCCAGGGCTCCGAGGGGCTGCAAAGCTTGGTTCGCCCCTGCTCGGCCCCCCATTATGCCCCCTGTTCACATCCAGACTCCCCACGGGGCTTCCCTTCGCCTTTTATAGCAGCTCGGGTGGAATGGGCTCTCCTTCCCCCAGGAAAATGGCCAGCTTCAACGATTGTGAGAAGTCTCGTGGGTGACTGTCCGGGGTTTGGGAAGGAGAGTTAGACCCCTCCTCTTCCATACACCGTGACGCGGGCCAGCTAACAGGCGGCCTCGGCTCTGATTTTCCCTCTCGAGCACTCTTTTCAGCACCAGCGGCGCGCGGACAGCTCCCCTCGCCCAGCCGGGGCGGGTCCGGCCCGGCGCCGCCCACGATTGGCTGAGGCCGCTTTCGGTGTCCGCCGGGCTCGCGGGCTCCCGGACTGGCCCAGGGCCAGCGGGAGTCACAGGCCGATCGACCGAGGGACCGGCTGCCCGACGGACTGGACTTGGCGTCCTTGCCCGCAGTCCCGGGCGCTTGCCCGGCTGTCAGCCCGAGCTCGCCCCGCCCCACGGGCCCCGCCCCTTCTTTCGCACTGCGGGGCGGCTGGAGGATGGCACCGTGGCCCCTGCGCCCCACGTGGCGCCCTTTCCGGGCTGGGGGGGCTGGAGACACAACCTGAGACGACTCTCCCCCCCCCCGGCCCCCGGCTGACTTGCAGCGCCACTGGGAGGGGTCGGGGGTGGCTGAGCTGAGAGGGCTCCGGGAAGGAGTGACGTCAGGGTGAGTGGGAGCCAAGGAAGGAGCGAGTAGGAGAGAGGGAGCGAGAGCCAGGCAGGACCGCAGGGTCGGGACAAGTGAGGAGCGAGGGCAAGGAGAGGGCAGGAGAGAAAGAAGCAGGGAGGCAGGAAAGAAAGAAGCTGCCACGGAGGAAGACAGGCTGCGGGTTTTCGGGGCTGCAGGTCCAGGAGGGGTAGGAACAGCTGCCCAGGGGAGCTAGGAGGAAGCGGGGAGGGAGAGAGCGAACGAAAAGCGGGGGCGGGTGGGGGGAGAAGGAAAAGGGGAGACTGAGAAGGGAGAGAGAAGCAGAGGGAGAGAGAGGAGGCTGCTGAAAGGAAAAAGAAGAGGGAGAGGAGGCGACAGAGGGAGAGGAGGAAGAGGTAGAAGGAGAGAGAAGAGAGGAGAGAAAGGGAGCGGAGGGTTAGGAGGTGCATGAAGGAGGGGAGAAGGAGCTTCAGAGTGGAGAGAGGAGAGAGGACCGCGGAAGGAGAGAGCCCAGAGTGGAAGGTGGAAGGGAAACAGCCCAGCGGGGAGCCAGGGGACAGCCATGGAAGGCACAGGTGGGGACCTGGGAGGACAGAGGAACTGGGGTCTGGAGGACGCTCCAGGCCTCTTGGCCAGGGCCTCCCTGACAATGCTCCCGTGGCCACTGCCTCTGGCCTCCTCGGCCCTCACCTTGCTCCTTGGGGCCCTCACTTCTCTGTTCCTCTGGTACTGCTACCGCCTGGGTTCCCAAGACATGCAGGCCCTGGGGGCTGGGAGCCGGGCTGGGGGTGTTCGTGGTGGGCCTGTGGGATGCTCGGAGGCTGGCGGGCCAAGCCCAAGGGGTCCTGGGGAGCCCGGGGAAGGACCTAGGACAGAAGGCCTAGTGAGCCGGCGGCTTCGGGCCTACGCCCGGCGCTACTCCTGGGCTGGGATGGGTAGAGTGAGGCGGGCAGCTCAGGGTGGCCCAGGCCCCGGGGGAGGGCCAGGGGTCCTAGGCATTCAGCGCCCAGGCCTGCTTTTCCTGCCAGACCTGCCTTCAGCCCCCTTTGTGCCGCGGGACGCCCAGCGGCACGACGTGGAGCTCCTGGAGAGCAGCTTTCCTGCCATTTTGCGAGACTTCGGGGCTGTGAGCTGGGACTTCTCAGGGACTACCCCTCCGCCTCGGGGCTGGTCCCCACCTCTGGCCCCCGGGTGCTACCAGCTCTTGCTGTACCAAGCAGGCCGGTGCCAACCCAGCAACTGCCGCCGGTGCCCAGGGGCCTATCGGGCACTGAGGGGACTTCGAAGCTTTATGAGTGCCAACACCTTCGGCAACGCCGGCTTTTCCGTCCTCCTGCCTGGGGCCCGGCTAGAGGGCCGCTGCGGGCCCACCAATGCCCGGGTCAGATGCCATCTGGGTAAGTAGCTGCCGCCTACTGACCACCTTTTTGCCTCCATGATTTTCCCCCCAAACCCTCCTCTCCACACAGAGCTGTCTGCTCTCTGGTTCTCACTCTCTTCTTCCATGGCTCCCCATTGCCGCCCAAGGCAGCATTTCCTGAGCCTCTGTTATCTGCACACCATCTTCATAGGCTTTGCCGTGGTCCTTGCCACCTGTCCTACATTTCTTCACCTTGGCTATCCCCCGACCTTTTGTTTTACTTGCTTATTTGAAAGTTTTTTGTTTTTTTTGTTTTTTTTTTTTTTGAGACAGTCTTGCTCTGTCACCCATGCTGGAGTGTAGTGCACCATCTCGGCTCACTGCAACCTCAGCCTCCCGGGTTTAAGCGATTCTCCTGCCTCAGCCTCCTGAGTAGCTGGGATTACAGGCGTGTGCCACTGCGCTCAGCTAATTTTGTGTTTTTCATAGAGACGGGGTTTCCCCATGTTGGTTAAACTGATCTCGAACTTCTGACCTCATGACGCACCCGCCTTGGCCTTTCACAGTGCTGGGATTACAGGTGTGAGCCACTGCACCTGGCCTAAAAGAAATTGGGGAGTTCAAGAACAGCCTGACCAACATGGAGAAACCTCGTCTCTACTAAAAAAAAAAAAAAAAAAAATAGCCAGGCATAGTGGTGCATGCCTGCAATCCCAGCTACTTGGGAGGCTGAGGCAGAATTGCCTGAACCTGGGAGGCACAGGTTTTGGTGAGCTGAGATCGGGCCATTGCACTCCAGCCTGGGCAAGAGTGAAACTTTGTCTCAAAAAAAAAAAAAAAAATGCTGGCTATGGTGGCTCATTCCTGTAATCCTAGTACTTTCGGAGGCCCCAAGGTGGTTGGATTACAAGGTTAGGAGTTCAAGACCAGCCTGGTTAAGATGGTGAAACCCCATCTCTACTAAAAATACAAAAATCAGCCAGGTATCGTGGTATGTGCCTGTAATCCCAGCTACTCAGGAAGCTGAAGCAGAGAATCGCTTGAACCCGGGAAGCAGAGTTTGCAGTGAGCCAAGGTCCTGCCACTGCACTCCAGCCTGGGTGACAGATCGAGGCTCCGCCTTAAAAAAGAAAAAAAGAAAAAAAAAGCTTTAAACAGTCTAGAACATTCTAGTCAAGTGCTCTACTCTCTCTAAGCCTGAAGCCTACACTGTATATTTTAAAAGGGAGCAATGTTAGGGGGGTGTCAAGTTACAGTAGCACCAAACTTTTTTTTTTTTGTTTTTTGAGACAGGGTCTCACTCTGTTGCCCAGGCTGGAGTGTGCAGTGGCACAGACGTGGCTCACTATAGCCTTGACCTCCTGGGTTCAAGTGATCCTCTTGACTCAGCCTCCTGAGTAGCTGGGACCACAGGTGCCTACCACCATGCTCAGCTAATTTTTTAAAAATTTGTGTAAAGACAGGCTGGACCCAAACTCCTGGGCTCAAGTGATCCTCCTGCCTTGGGCTCCCAAAGTGCTGAGATTACAGGTGTGAGTCACTGCACCTGGCACTTTTTGATGCTTTAAAGACTCTGGAAAAGGAAATAATTTTCTGTTATTTGATGCCATGACCTTGTTTTGCCCTAAATAATCCCCTGCGCTGCCAGCTGGATGTGTCCTACACTTCAGGGCACACTGACCTCAGGATCAGTTCCAGATCCTTCCTCTCCTCCCCTCTCTCTGTGCTCTAAATCATGAAAGCCTTCTGGCTAATCCTAGCAGATGCCACACATGCTGTTCTTTTCAACCTAGAATCCCCTTCCCCCTTACCACCTCTTGACAAACTCCCATTCAGTTGCCAGGATTCAAATGTTCAAGTGCCACACCTCCTCTGGGATGTCTTCCTGTTGCCCCATCATTTGAGTTGGCTGCTCACTTTCCTCACCACACTCAGCCATGTGGTCCTTGGGCCAGGATTGTCTTTAATCTTATACCTTGTGGGGAGACAGAGCCTATCACACAGTAAGCTCTTGAGTCAAACTGTCAGAAAACCCAGGAGGAAACATCATTTCCTCCAGGAAGCCTTCTCTTTTCTCTAAAATGAGGGGTTGCAGCCAGGCACTGCGGCTCATCCCTCAAATACCAGCACTTTGGGAGGCCAAGGCAGGAGGACTGCTTGAGGCCAGGAGTTCAAGACCAGTGCTGTCTGTATAAAATAAAATAAAATAAAATGATGGGTCTGGCCAGGCACAGTGGCTCACACCTGTAATTCCAGCACTCTGGGAGGCTGAGGTGGGCAGATCACTTGAGCTCAAGGGTTTGAGACCAGCCTAGCCAACATGGCGAAGCCCCATGTCTCTATTGCAAATACAAAAATTAGCCAGGCGTGGTGGTGCGCACCTGTAATCCCAGCTACTCTGGAGGCTGAGGCAGGAGAATTGCCTGAACCCGAGGCAGAGGTTGCATTGAGTCGAGATTACACCACTGCACTCCAACCTGGCGACAGAGTGAGACTCCATCTCAAAAAAAAAAAAAAAAAATTAGCCCTGCATTGTGGCGCATGCCTGTAATCCCAGCAGTTTACTCAGGAGGCTGAGGCACAAGAAACACTTGAACCTGGGAGGCAGAAGTTGCAGCGAACTGAGATCACACCACCACACTCCAGCCTGGGTGACAGAGTGAGACTCTGTCTCAAAAAAAACAGATGGGGTCACACTACCCATGGCAGCATTTCCCCAGTCTCCTAGCACCTCCTCCTCCAGGACTGTATTGTGATTATACTGTGGCCGCCTTCTGGAAAGAAAGGAGGGACGACCACAAAACCTGGCATTTAAGACCCTTAGAGCTGCTGACTGGCCAGGACGGGCCCCTGGGTTGGAGGCAGGAGTGCTGGATGCCCGGGTCTCTTCTTACAGGCCTGAAGATCCCTCCTGGCTGTGAGCTGGTGGTTGGCGGTGAGCCCCAGTGCTGGGCTGAGGGGCACTGTCTACTGGTGGACGACTCTTTTCTGCACACAGTGGCTCACAATGGTAACAGGGTGCCCATTCTACAGGGGGGCGGTGAGGGTCTCAGGAGCAAAGGAGCGTAGACTAGAGGGCCACAGAATCAGGCCCAACAGACTTCCTGTCCTACCACCACCATCTTCCAGCTGCATGACCTTGAACAAGTCACAGAACTTCTCCAATCCCCTCGGGTCCTCACCTTCTTTATGAAGTGACTGCAAGGATTAAATAATGTTAAGTGCACAGAAAAGCGGTTACTAGCACAAGACTCTGGGTTCCTGTTCTACCTCTTGCACTTGGGCAAGTGACTTAACCTCCTTATGCCTCTGCTGTTTTGTATAAAATGGGGTTAATTATGGTAATACAACATAGTTTGTTTTGATGATTAAGAGTTGATACCTAACAGCTGGGCGAGGTAGCTCACGCCTATAATCCCAGCACTTTGGGAGGCTGAGGCGGGTGGATCACCTGAGGTCAGGAGTTCGAGACCAGCCTGGCCATGGTGAAACCTCATCTCTACTAAAAATACAAAAATTAGCTGGGCATGGTGGCATGTGCCTATAATCCCAGCTACTCGGGAGGCTGAGGCAGGAGAATTGTTTGAACCTGGGAGGTGGAGGTTGCAGTGAGCCGAGATCATGCCATAGCACTCCAGCCTGGGCGACAGAGCAAGACTCCATCTCAAGAAAAAAGATTTGATACATATAAAGAGTTAGTTAGAACAGGGCCTGCAACTTATTTACTGTTTGCTTTTCTGGTCTTTGGTGAGTGATCTGATGTGGAAGTACCTAATGTCAGTGGCTCTGCTGTTCCTGTCCCATGTGCCCTAGGCTCCCCCGAAGATGGGCCTCGAGTGGTCTTCATCGTGGACCTCTGGCACCCCAACGTGGCAGGGGCCGAGCGCCAGGCCCTCGACTTTGTCTTCGCACCAGACCCCTGAAGGAAGGTGCTCCCACACTCCTGGGCTGGAGAGACGCTGCGCTCAGGGACGGCTTCATGGTAGCCAGTCCATACTGCGGGGGGGTGGGGGGGGGGCGGAGGGTGGGCACTGGCTAGTGAGCACTGAAATATAAATTCTGAATCTTCTCCTAACTCCTGACTACTTCCTTCCCAGGGAGAGGCTGGGGCAAGGCCTCATGTCCTCCCAGTACAACCAAACTAGTACCTCCTCTTTTTTTTTTTTTTTTTTTTTTTGTAGAGTCAGGGTCTTCTATGTTGCCCAGGCTGGTCTTGAACTCCTGGACTCAAGTGATCCTTCTGCCTTAACCTCCTGAGTAGCTGGGATTACAGGTGTGAGCCACCACGGTTGGCTAGATACCTCCCGACACAGGAATCTCCCTGTCTCTCTCTCCAGGAACCAGCACCAGTTCCTCAACTCAACTTTATTCCAATAATTTAATAGAAAATTAAAATAATAAATAATATGAAACAGACTGAGAATGCTGAGCTGGGCAGGCCCAGGCCAGTCTAGTAGAAAGTTAAGGAGGTAGGGAGGATGGTGGGGAGGACGGGGCAGACTACCCTGCACAACGCAGGAGGCGGCTCAGACTGCGGTGGTGTTGGGAAAGGCAGGCCGGACACTTTGGCATGGAAGATGCACTGAGAAAAGAGAAAGGGAATTCTAAATCCCCCTCAACCAGCTGGAGAGGGAAGGACACAGGATGGGGACAAGTGTTGGCTTCGGAAGGCTCTGAGCAGCAGGGGCCGGAATGTACCATGTTGTTAGCAATGGGGTCAAGATGGATGGAGAAGGGCCAAAGTGAGCTGTGCCATGCAATGAAGGGACAGAGAAGGACCCACGACTTGACCAGCAGAGCCGGGGCAAAGGTCTGGGAAGGGGAGAGAAAGAGAGGGAGACTGGGTCCCAAGGCAGTAGGAAGGCAGGGGGAGGGTCAGAGGTCAGTCCTTGAAGACAATTTGTTGCCCATGAGGGCGCTCATCATGGGTGATGTGGCGCCGGACATGGATCCTGCGGACACGGTGCTCTCGGTTCTCTTCATCCTCCCCGCGGCCGGCCCCACCAGCTCCAGCTGCTCCTCCTGTGGCCTCCAGGAGGGCTGGGTCTGGGCCCCGGGGAGTCTCGTAGATCAGGATGTTCAAGGTCTCCTCAAAGATCCGGGCCTCTGGAAATTCCACCTGCAAAAGGCCAGCCAGCCCCAGCTCCTTCCCTCTGGTGCAGTCACATAGGGCCATCCCCCTGCCCAGGGCTCCTGCACAGATGCACCTCCTAGCCCTGCAATCAGGTCCTTGGGCCTGGCCTGGCCTCTCTGCCACTCTGCCACTCCTTTACTCGGCAAAGTCATACTTCAAGGCTCAGCAGAGCCTTGATGTCAGGCAGGCAGAATTTGTTTTCTCTCCTTCATCTCCTGCCCTGCCTAGTCTCTTGGTATATGTTTGCATTTGACAAATACTGAGTAAGCACACCACACCAGGTATTGTTTTAGGCACTGCAAAAACATCAGTGAACAAAACCAGGGTCCTGTCCTCAGGAAGTTACATTCTGGTGGGAGGACTCAGTCATATACTTCAGAAAATATAAACTAGCTGGTCATGGTGGCTCATGCCTGTAATCCCAGCACTTTGGGAGGGATAGCTTGAGGCCAGGAGTTTGAGTCCAGCTTGGGCACATGGGGAAACCCCATCTCTACCAAAAATACAAAAAATTAACTAGCTGTTTTCCCAGCTACTTGGGAGGCTGAGTTGGGAGGATCACTTGGGCATGGGAGGCAGAGGTTGCAGTAAGCAGAGATTGCACCACTGCACTCCAACCTGGGTGACAGAGTGAGACCCCATCTCGATAAAAATAAATAAATAAATAAATAAATAAATAAATAAATAAATAAAATATAAACGAAGTCAGATGATGATGTTTAGGAACAGATACAAGCTGGGTATGGTATCTCCTGACTGCAATGCCAGAACTTTGGGATGCTAAGGCAGGAGGATCGTTAGAGCCCAGGAGTTCAAAGCCAGCAAGGGCAATGTAGCGAGATCTCATCTATGTAAAAAAAAAAAAAAAAAAAGGGGGGGGGGGGGGGGGGAGAGAGAGAGAGACAGAGCAGGAAAAGATGTGATGGCCAGAGCCAGGAGTGTTAGAACTTTTAAGAGGGACTCCAGGGAAGGCCTCACTGAGAAGGTGACATTTGACCAAAGAAGTGGGGGTGGGGACTAGGCGCACAGCTAGAAAGGGCAGCCTGGGAAGGGCTAGAGCCAGCATGAGAGCTGTGAGTCAGGAGTGTACCCAGCGTCTTACAGGAATATATTACTGGAAAATCAATGCAATTGAGGCAGAGATGAAAGAGAGTGGAAGGGGATGAAGTCGAAGAGGTGACTGGAGCGTTCCCTTGTGTGGCCTTGGAAGCATCTAACACAGCTCTTAGCAAACTGTTTTCGTTCTTTGTTTCTGAGACAGGATCTGACTCTTGTTTAGTAGGCTGGGGTGCAGTGGTGTGATCATGGATCCTTGCAGCCTCAACCTCCTGGGCTCAAGTGGTCCCCTGCCTCAGCCTCCCGAAGTGCTGGGATTACAGGTGTGAGCCATGCACTCTAATTACTAATTTATCTTCCTATCTTCCCATTTACAGAGGATGTTTCTTAGAAGCTGGGTCACTGATTCATTCATTTATTCAATAAATGTTTCCTAGCTTCCACTGTGTGACAAGGGCCTGGCTAACTCTAGGGAGAAAGGAAAGAAAAAGACATGGCACTGCCCTCAAGAAACTAACACCCAACTGCTGACACAACCCCCTCCCCTCCACCCACACACAATAATAAACACTGTCAGGCCGGGCGCAGTGGCTCACGCCTGTAATCCCAGCACTTTGGGAGGCCAAGGCAGGTGGATCACCAGGTCAAGAGATCAAGACCATCCTGGTCAACATGGTGAAACCCCATCTCTACTAAAAATACAAAAAATCAGCTGGGCATGGTGGCACGTGCCTGTAATCCCAGCTACTCAGGAGGCTGAGGCAGGAGAATTGCCTGAACCCAAGAGGCGGAGGCTGCGGTGAGCTGAGATCGCGCCATTGCACCCCAGCCTGGGTAACGAGAGCAAAACTCCGTCTAAAAAAAAAAAATAAATAATAATAATAATAATAAACACTGTCTTTAGCTATGAAGGGAGTGTGACCAACTTTGGGGTTGTTGGGTTGAAAGTTCATGAGTGAAAGTGACCCAAAGAAAGTGATGCTTAGCTTGAGTGTTAACATTAAGTACAAGTTCATTAGGCAGATAGAAGGAAAGAATTCCAAGAAGAGGCAACAGTGTGTGCAGAGGTAAGGAGGGGTGAAACAGCACTGGGTGCTTAGAGGCTTGCGGTGACTGGTGTACCTGAGGCACATGGCTCACAGTAAGCCTGGAAGAGACCACGTGAGGAAGGGCTTGTACTTTGCTCAGCACTTCATTCACCTTGATTTCCAGCCTGGTGCAGTACATAGCACAGAGCAGGGGCTTGGGGAATATCTGCTGATGATTGCCACGTTAATAACTCAGGCTCTACAAACTCAGAGGATGTTCTAAGAGACATCTGGTCCTGAGGTTTTAAGAATCTATTTTTGGCAGTGGACCTTTCTGACTTTTTTTTTTTCTTTAATTAGGGCCTCACTCTGTCTCCTAGGATGGAATGCAGTGGCATGATCATAGCTCCCTGCTGCCTCAAATTTCCAGGCTAGGCCAGGTGCAGTGGCTCCCCCCTGTAATCCCAATACTTTGGAAGGCTGAGGTGGGCAGATCATTTGAGGTCAGGAGTTCAATACCAGCCTGTCCAATATGGTGAAACCCTGTCTCTACTAAAAATACAAAAATCAGCCACGCATGGAGGTGGGTGCCTATAGTCCCAGCTACTTGGGAGGTTGAGGCAGAAAAATCACTTGAATCCGGGAGGCGGGGGTTACAGTGAGCTGAGATCACACTGCTGCACTCCAGCCTGGGAGACAGATGGAGACTCTGTCTCAAAAAAAAAAAAAAAAAAAAAAAAATTCCGGAGCTCAAGCAATCCTCCCGCCTTAGCCTCCTGAGTGGCTGGGACTACCCGTGCATGCCATCACACCACCACGCCACCACAACTGGCTAAATTTTTTGACCTGTTACAGAGATCGGGTTGCGCTATGTTGCCCAGGCTGGTCTTGAACTCCTGGGCACAAGTGATCCTCCTGCCTTGGCCTCCAAGAGTCTAGAAATTACAGGTGTGAGCCACTATGCCTGGTCCCTTCTAAGTTTCTAATGACAACAATGGACCTCCTATACAGAAAAATGCATATACCCCCATAACCTGCACACTAATTCAGGAGTTGCAGACAGCCTCAAAACCCATCCAACAGGCCTAGGCTAAGCACCCTGCTCTAACCCATGACCCCAACTTCACTGAGAAACAGAGACCCACAGGGATAAGGTGGCTTGCCCGATGTTGCACACCCAGACCCCAGGATCTGGTTCCTGCCTCCTGCTTTTGTCCAGGGTCCTGGTCCTACCCACCCCCAGCCCCTCGTGCAGGCTCTGCAACCCCTCTGACCTTGGTCTGCTTCTTCTCCGTGGCATAGACAATGGAGGTGCAGCACACCTCGGCGATTTTGCGGCCCTGCCCGTAGAAAGACCAGCAGCAGATCTCATCCCCCAGGACATCCTTGAGGAAGAGTAGCCGCCCATGGAAGCGCAGGGCCAGCTTGTCGAACAGCTCGATGTTCTTAAGTAGGTTGTCGTCTGAGGTGCTGAGGACCAGGGGACCAGGAGGCCTTAGCACAGCTGGCACCCCTCCCTCTGTAGCCCCAGGACCAGGGCCTGGATGCATCCCCAGCCCTCTGCTCCTGCCCAGGATTTTGGTGCCCAACAGGGAGCCTCCTCCGCCCCTGGAGCCAGGCTAAGTGGGCCTCCGAAGGGAAGCTACATGCGCTGAGCAAATCCCAGCACAGCACAGTGGCTCCTGTGGGGGCCCTAGAGCCAGGCCACCTCCCTGGGGGTCCTGGTGCCCCCACCTTTTTTTGTTTTTTGAGATGGAGTCTTGCTCTGTTGTTCAGGCTGGAGTACAGTGGCATGATCTTGGCTCACCACAACCTCCGCCTCCCAAGTTCAAACAATTCTCCTGCCTCAGCCTCCCAAGTAGCTGGGACTACAGGCACGCAACACCACACCCAGCTAATTTTTGTATTTTTAGTACAAATAGGGTTTCACCATATTGGCCAGGCTGGTCTCGAACTCCTGACCTCATGATCCGCCTGCCTCAGCCTCCCGAAGTGCTGGGATTACAGGTGTGAGCAACTGTACCCAGCTGGCACCCCCACCTTTTAAACTGGGGGACAGTAGGCAAGTTACTTCACTTCTTGGTGCCTCGACCTCCTCATCTGTAAAATGGAGCTCACAACAGTCCTGACCTCAAGGGGGAGGACTCTGCCAGTTCCTAGAGAGAGAGCACTTGGGACAGGCTCGCCATTATCATTTTGTGCTCACCCAAACCCCAGGTTACTGATGACTGAGCTGAAGCTGAGAAGTGGAAAGGACCTGCCCAGGGTGCCAGGGGTAAGAGGCAGAGCTGAATCTGCGAGCAGGCAGGCAGGTGTTCTTGTAGGCCCCCCATGTGACCAGGGCCCTTGCCCTGGGCAGAAGCAGGGCTGTGCTGCATCCCAGGGTCCCGCCCAGTACCCCGCACCCCCGCGGTCACCTGGTGTAGGAGTACTTGTTGTTACTGCGGTTGTGCAGGAGCTTCACCACGGGCTGGTGGGGGAGAGAGGATGGAGGAAAGGGGTGAGACTGCAGGGAGAGGACCCCAGTGAGCCTCCACCCTACAGGGCTCAGGGGCCTCACCTTGGAGGTGCTGGCCAGGAGCTGCTGCTCCTCCCGGGGAGATGTCACCGTGGGGATGAGGCACAGCGGGGACAGCGTCTCCCTTTTTTGCTGGGGAAGAAGCGGAAGGTGGTTAACAGCATGACCAAAGCCACGTATTCCCCATTTAAAAGCCTTTAAAAGCTGCTTGGGAACAACTGCAGACTCCTCAGTGGTCTGCAGGGCTCTGCAGGCTCCGGGCTCCGCCGACTCTCTGCCACTCTCCCTTTGTTTGCTGGGCTTTGGTCCCACGGATGCTTTACTGCTTCACACATCCAGCTTGCGCCTACCACAGCTGCAGGCTGTGCCCCTGCCAGGCATGCTTCTTTGCTCAGCTGTGAGAGTAGCGGGTCTGTCATGCCATTCAGATCTGCAGCTCACACAGTGCCTCCTCAGGGCCAGCCCTCCCCAGGCCCCCTGGCTAAAACACCCTCCTCTCCATCTGCCTTTTATCAGTTCATTTTCTACACAGCACTTAGTGCTTGACTTTTTCTAAAATTTTTATGTATTTATGATCTGTCTCTTCCCACCTATCAATAACTACCTAGTAAACAGCTGATGCTCTGTATTTGTTGGATGAATGAACATATTTGTTGAGTGAATAAACCTCATTGGGTGGGGTGAGATTGGAGAAAGAAATCAGAAGCAAATGCATGGGCTTCTTTCTCTTCTGTCTTCTAAAATCTTCATGCCAAAATCTCTCTCACTTCTCCCAACCTTGAAAATTCAATGTGCAATTCTAATGCAAATTCCAGATTTTTTTTTTTAGAAACTCATAAGACTCTCTAAAATTAACACAGAAGAATAAAAGTCTACAATTACTTAGGTCATTTTTTTTTTTTTTTTTTTTGGGAAAGGGTCTTGCTATCACCCAGGCTGGGTGCAGTGACGTGACTATAGCTCACAGCAGCCTTGACCTCCTGAGCTCAAGCCATCCTCCCATACTTATGTCAGTTTTTAAAAAGAAGGGCAGAGGAAAGGCTGACCCTGCCAGATATTAAGATAGGCTGCAAAGCTGCAACAGTGAGAACAGTGTCAGTTCCGGAACAGAAACACAACAGAGCGCTCAGAAACAGACTGCCGTGTCTGTGAGGACTACGATTTTTAAAAAGACACCACAAACGAGCGAGGCAAATTATGGAGTACCAATTTGTTATCTATCACCATGTAACAAACTGCCCCCAATTTAGCAGCTTAAAATATTTATTTATTACTTCTGTTTCTGAGGGTCAGGAACTCAGCAGTGGCTCGGCTGGGTGGCTCTGGCACAGGGTCTCTTGTAAGGTTGTGGCCAAGATGTCAGTGGTGCTGTGGGCATCTGCAAGCATGACTGCCCCTAGAGGAAGCATTCTGAGAAAGCTGTTCATGTGGCTGGCAAGTTCGCGCTAGCTGCTGGCAGGAAACAGCGAATCTCTGCTTTGTGGATCTCTCCATGGGGTTGCTAGAGTTCCTCACAGCATGGCAGCTGGCTTCTCCAGAGCGCATAATTCCAGAGAGGGCAAGGTAGAAGCCTCATTCTCTACTTTTTTTTTTTTAAGATGGAGTCTTGCTGTGTTGCCCAGGCTGGAGTGCAGTGGCGTGATCTCAGCTTACTACAACCTCCGCCTCCCAGGTTCAAGCGATTCGCCTGCCTCAACCACCCAAGTAGCTGGGATTACAGATTATGTGCCATCACGCCCAGCTAATTTTTGTATTTTTAATAGAGACAGGGTTTCACCATGTCGACCAGGCTGGTCTCAAACTCCCGACCTCAGGTGATCTGCCTGCCTTGGCTTCCCACAGTGCTGGAATTACAGGTGTGAGCCACGGTGCCTGGCCCCTCGTTGTCTTTTACCACCTAGGTCTGTCGGCCCTATCCAGTGTGGAAGGAGATCACACATGGGAACAAGCCCCAGGGGATGAGAACCATCAGGCTGCCTTGGTGACTCGCTTCACAGGCCACTGCTGGCCCTCAGTGATTTCCTCCCTCCCACATGCGAAATACATTCACCTGCTCCCAGGATCCCCCATCATCCCATTACAGCATCAGCTCAAAATACAGAATCTCGTCATCTCAATCAGGTCAAGGTGGGGATGTGGCTCTAGTGAGCAGTTCCTTAACTACAGCTCCTTAAATGCATTTCTTTTTTGGGGGAATGGAGTCTTGCTCTGTCTCCCAGGCTGGAGTGCAGTGGTACCATTTTGGCTCACTGCAACCTCCGCCTCCCAAGTTCAAGCAATTCTCCTGTTTCAGCCTCCCGAGTAGCTGGGACTATGGGCAAGTGTCACCATACCCAGCTAATTTTCGTTATTTTTAGTAGAGACAGGGTTTCAACATGTTGGTCAGGCTGGTCTCGAACTCCTGACCTCAGGTAATCCACCTGCCTTGGCCTCCCAAAATGCTGGGATTACAGGTGTGAGCCACAGCGCCCAGCCCTTAAGTGTATTTCCTATCTGCAGACCTGTGAACTAAAGAGAAAGGTTATCTCCTCCACACACCCAGTGTGCAGTGGAAGAGGCAGGCGCAGGATAACCAGTAAGGTAGGACACTCCTGCTCAAAAGCGGGGGAAGCTAGGCATGGTAGCACGTGCCTGTCATCCCAGTTACTCGGGAGGCCAAGGTGGGAGGATCACTTGAGCCCATGAGTTCTAGACCAGCCTGGGCAACATAGCAAGACTATATCAAAAAAAAAAAAAAAGAAAGAAAAAATGGGGCAAGGGACAGGAGGCACATATAAGTCTGCATGAATTCTATAATCCAGTTGGAGAAATGCTGGAAACTCTGATGCCTACTCCTGTTCAGGAATGATTCTCCATGGATCTGCCTGAGTCATTCCACCTCTTCCAAGAAAGATGTTTGCAGCTCCACAGTTTCATCTGCCTGCTTCCTATAGAAGTTTGGGGGTGCAAAGGGCTCTTGTCCTCTTGCACCGGCTCTGTCCCTTTCATTCCAAGCTGGCAGTGTTTCTGCCAATATAATTCTCTTCACAACTTATTGGATATCTTGCATGTCTTAGGGTTCACTACATTAGAAAAAGCCACACCTAAAAATCTCTGCAAGTGGTCAGGTGTGGTGGCTCACTCTTGTAATCCCAGCACTTTGGGAGTCCGAGGTGGGTGGATCACCTGAGGTCCAGAGTTCGAGACTAGCCTGACCAACATGGTAAAACCCTGTCTCTACTAAAAACAAAAATTAGCTAGGCATGGTGCTGGACACCTGTAATCCCAGCTACTTGGGAGGCTGAGGCAGCAGAATTACTTGAACCCAGGAAGCAGAGGTTGTAGTGAGCTGTTTAAAAAAAAAAAAAAATCTGCAAGGTAAGCCCTTCTCTAGTTTGGGCTTATGCTGAGATGCTAAGACACAACACCTTTAAGGCTCTCAGAAGCGCTATTATTATTTGATTTGACTGGGAGGTTCCTCTGAAGCATCTTGTTGGTATTTCAGAGGTCTTAACAAAGGATTTTCATCATATCCTCAGCTTCGCCTTTAGACCACATTTTCCTGTATTTAATGCCTTGTATTTAATCTTTGCATGGAAGCCATTTGTTAATTTTAACATCACTTGTTATCTGGAAAGGCTGGGAATTTTCACACCCATCAACTTCAGGCTCCTTTTCATTCAAATGGTTTTTTCTTTAACTTACCCTCTCCTCTTCAATTTTACTAATAGTAACAAGAAGGCAGGTGGCACTTTCAACATTCTGTCTGGGAAGCTCCTTAGCTAGACCATCCATTCATTAGGCATATTTCCTACCCTCCACATTACTGCAGGAGACAGTGTTGCTAAACTTTCTGCCGCTACACAAGGATCTCCTTTCCATCAGTTTCCAATAGCATTTTCCTAACTGTTCTTTAAGCCTTCATTGCAGCCTCCTTAAAGGTCATTGGACTCTTATTAACAGACTCTTAAACTTTAAAAAAAATTTTTTTTTAGAGACAAAGTCTCACTATATTGCCCAGGCTGGTCTCGAACTCCTGAGCTCAAGTAATTCTTCCACCTCAGCCACCAAAAGTAATAAGATTATGAGCGTGAGCCACTGTGCCCCGCCAATACTCTTTAACAGTCCTTAAGCTTTGTTAGTGACACTTTCCTCAAAGACCTTCCAGCTTCTTCCCGCCTCTCAGTTGTAAAGTTACTTCTACATTTGAGGTTTCTGTTATGGCAGACCCCCATTCCAGAAACCAAAATCTGTTCTCTGTTGTTGGGTAACAAATTACTACAAACTTAGCAGCTTAAAACAATAGTCCAGGTGTGGTGGCTCATGCCTATAATCTCAGCATTTTGGGAGGCCAAGGCAGGAGGACTGCTTAAAGTCAGGAGTTCGAGACCAGCCTGGCCAACATAGCGAGACTCTGCCTCTATTTTTAAAAAATAAACAAAAATAAACATTTATTATCTCACATAGTTTCTGTGGGTCAGGAATTTGGGATGAGTTGAGCTGGGTGGCCCTGGCCCAGAGTCTGTCATGAAGCTGAAGTCTGGATTTTGGCCAAGGCTGCAGTCATGGTTTGCCTGGGCCTAGAAGCTCTGCTTCTGAGACAGGTCATCAGTATGACAGGGAGTCTGTGCTGGCTGTTGGCAAGGGCTTCAGTTCCTCACCAAGTGGACCTCTACCTAGGGCTGCCTGAGTGTCCTCACATAGCACTTCCCAGAGTGAGTGACCCCAAAGAGAGGCAGAAGCTGTAATGTCTTTTATGACCTAGCTTCAAAGTCTCGTGCTGTCATTTCTGCAATGTCCTATTGGTCATACACAAGGATCTCCTTGGTGAGGAACTGAATAGGTCAGCCCTATTCGGTGTGGGACAGGACTAAACAAGAGCCTGGACACCGGGAGGCAAGAAGCCCTGGTGGCTCTCATGGATGCTAGCTACCAGACTATGAAATAGCTGGCACCGGGAAAACTAGCTCACCCTACGGAAGACAAAAATGAGCTAAATCCCTTCACAATTCATATTTACAAAAGTGAGCTCCATTTAGATTAAAATACCCATATATGAAAAAAACCCATATTTAAAACTATAGGCCAGGCATGGTGGCTCATGTCTGTAATCCCTGCACTTTGGGAGGCCGAGGTAGATGGCTCGCTTGGGCTCAGGAGTTTGAGACCCACCTGACCAACATGGCAAAACACAGTCTCTACAAAAAAATACAAAAATGGCCAGGTGCAGTGGCTCACGCCTGTAATCCCAGCAGTTTGGGAATCTAAGTCAGGCAGATCACAAGGTCAGAAGTCAGGAGTTCGAGACCAGCCTGGCCAATATGGTAAAACCCTGTCTCTATTAAAATACAAAAATTAGCCAGGTGTGGTGGTGTGCACCTGTAATCCCAGCTACTCAGGAGGCTGAGGAAAAGAATCACTTGAACACGGGAGGCGGAGGTTGCAGTGAGCCAAGATCATGCCACTGCACTCCAGCCTGGGCAATAGAATGAGACTCCGTCTCAGAAAAACAAAAAAAATCAGCCGGGTATGGTGATGCACTCCTGTAATCGCAGCTATTGGGAGGCTGAGACACGAAAATCGTTTGAACCTGGGAGGTGGAGGCTGCAGTGAGCCGAGATGGTGCCATTACACTCTAGCCTGGGTGACAGATCCAGACTCTGCCTCAAAAAATAAAACAAAACTAGAAAGCTAACAAGAAACAGAGAATCAGAAAAAAAATTTTAAACAAGGCCATAAGGATATGTCATTAGGCAAAAAATGGTGAGGAATTGGACTACATCAAAATCAAAAATTTTTCAAGTTGACAATGGAAAGCATGACTTTACAAATAATCTCATGTAATAACGTTGAAGAGGTGATAAGAGTAATAAGTATTCTGTGGCACAAATGTAATTACTGGTTCAGGAAAGGATTATCAATTGATGTGTCACTGATATGGAACTGCCTTAATTCAGTGGCCAAATAATACCATATGCATTACTTCATAGTTGGCAACAAGGAAATATAACAATGATAGAGGGATCAAACCACCATCTCCTATATCCAGGGGCCAATTATGAACGTCCTTAATGACGAATCATATTAACAATATTAGGGGTTGCTCGATGTGACCTAATGTGAAATACATACATAACATTACTTAAAATGTATTCTAACCAAAATGTTTAACATCAGTAATTTTATTTTATTATTTTATTTATTTATTTTGAGAAGAAGTCTTGCTCTGTTGCCCAGGCTGGCGTGCAATGGTGCAATCTTGGCTCACTGCAACCTCCGCCTCCCAGGTTCAAGTGATTCTCTTGCCTCAGCCTCTTGAGTAAACTGGGATCACACGTGCCCACCACCACTCCCAGCAAATTTTTATATTTTTAATAGGGAAGGAGTTTCACCATGTTGGCCAGGCTGGTCTCAAACTCCTAACTTCAAGAGATCCACCCGCCTCGGCCTCCCAAAATGCTGGGATTACAGGTGTAAGCCACTGTGCCCAGCCAATATCAGTCATTTTAAATCTACAGTCTGGCTTATTGGAAATGAAGGGTAGGGTTGGGTAACAAACCAAATGATACAGGGAGTAAACAACCAGGCCAATTTGGAAAGAGGTCACTGTGCAGGACAACTGGCAGTCTCTTTAACAAGCCAGCATCGTGAGGAAAAAGGGACCCTTGGATTGTAATAAAGTAGCGCCTATGGTATTATTTGGCCACTGTATTAAGGCAGTTACCTATCAATGACGCACCAACTGATAATCCTTACCTGAAGCAGTAATTACATTTGTGCCACAGAATATCTCTAGCACTTATCATCTCTTTAACATCATTACATGAGATTGTAAGTCACGCACTCCATTGTCCACTTGCAGATAGCCAGACGCAACGTGAAGATCTAGACTGGTCCCTGGTTTGATGAACCAGGTATAAAAACACATTTCTGGAACAACTGGAGAAACTGGAGTATGCCCTGGACTGGGCATTAAATATTTATTGACACGTAAAGATGGCAATTATTAACAACAACAAAAAAGCAGATTATAAAACATTTCATACAACACGATTCTATTTTGGCAAGCAAAACACATACATGCATACATAAACTCACACACAGGAAAAGACCTGAAAGGATATTTGGTGCTTTTATTTTTTAGATTACTTGTATTTCTGAAATCTCTACAGTTAATAAATACTGCTTCAAAATAATAAATGGTTATTTGTTGCTTTGAAAAATCAAGGATTTCCACTCAATGCTAGATGCCATAAGCAGATAACATTCTAAGAGAAAATATTGGCAATATCTACATTGACTAGATATTTTTATCTAGAACAGACTTTTTCAACTGGAGTTCCTCATCTGAATCTCAAAAACCAGCATAGGTGGGCACGGTGGCTCACGCCTGAATCCCAGCACTTTGGGAGGCCAAGGCAGGCGGATCACTTGAGGTCACGAGTTCAAGACCAGCCCAGCCAACATGGTGAAACCCCATCTCTACCAAAAATTACGAAATAATTAGCCAGGCATTGTGATGTGCGCCTGTAGTCCCAGCTACTCAACAGGCTGAGGTAGGAAAATCACTTGAATCCCAGAGGCAGAGGTTGCAGTGAGCTGAGATTGTGCCACTGCACTCCACCTTGGTCAAAAGATCAAGACTCCATCTCAAAAAAAGAAAAAGCAAAACAAAACAACAACAAATAATTAGAGTATTTTCTGAAATTTGCTGAGGAGGGTAGGTAAACAGTCCCATTTTACAGGCTTAGAGGTTAATTTGTTATGTACAATCCATGCCCCAGGGCATGGATAAGACATGCTCATATGTAATAGGGCTTAATTATCCCTAGGAACTAAACTAAAATATGCAAGGATCTCCTGCTAAGCCACATGAAAAAGAAAATAGAAAATATGGTAAAGAACATGAATAAGCAATTCACAGAAAGGGAAACAAAAAAAATGCTAGTGAGTATATGAAAAGATGCTGAACCTCATTAGTAATCGGAGGCATGCAAATGAAAATGAGATCACTCTACACTCATCGGATTGGCAAAATTAGAAAGCTGGATGATGCCATGTTTTGATGAGGACATGCAGAAATGGGATCTCTTATGCACTGCTCATTATCAGGATAAAGTGCTATAACCATTTGGGGAGCAATTTGGTGATATTTACTAAAACCCAGTTTGCAGGTGTCCTGTTATCCAGCAATTCTACTCCCAGCTACAATCACAGGAGACTCTGGCACAGAGCCAGAAAGGAGCACGTACCAGGATGCTCATGGTGACACGGTTTGTAGGGCCAGGAGCTGGGAGGCAATCTAGGTCTACAACCTCAGGGGAATATATGAACAAAATATGGTGAATGAACACCATAGATTCCTCTGCAGCTGTTAGAGGCAAAGAACTAGATGTACTTGGAGCAGCATGAATAGATCTTGAAAAAAGTGCTGAATTAAAAAAACACAATGCAACAGAAACTGATTCACAGCTTCAATGCCATTTATGGACATTTCAAATGCACACATATGCAGAACAATGCTTTAGCTTTTCCAGCATATGTATCAAAACATTAGAATTGGATGGGTGCCCCTGGGGAAAAGGAAAGTAGGCAGGGCATTGGGAATGAAGGGAAAGAAATAAAATGAAAGAGAAAAGGTTTGCACAGACCAATAATGATGATGAAATGCCACACTGAGGAGTGTGCCAAGCTGTGTGGGGTAGGGAGGGAGTTTGGAAAGGAGAGAGCAGGAATACAGAAAAGCATTGCACTTGGGAGGCTGATGGTCAGATAGCCAGGTAACCTGGGGTCAAATCTGAGCTCTGCTGCTTCCAAGCTCTTTGACCTTGGATGCATCACCCAAGCTCCCTTGTGTTTCTTTTTATGTCAAACAAGGGTACAAGATATATACACAAGCAGATAGCAGAATCGCTCTTGACACACAGCAGATACATGATAAAATTAGTAAATTTAAAACTACAGGCCTCCCGCGGTAGCTCACACCTATAATTCCACCACTTTGGAAGGCTAAGGCAGGTAGATCACATGAGGTCAGTAGTTCGAGATCAGCCTGGCCGACATGGTGAAACCCCGTCTCTACTAAAAATACAAAAAAGTAGCAAAGCGTGGTGGTGGGTGCCTGTAATCCCAGCTACATGGGAGGCTGAGGCAGGAGAATTGCTTGAACCCGGGAGGCAGAGGTTGCAGTGACCTGAAATCATGCCATTGCACTCCAGCCTGGGAAACAGAGAGACTCTGTTTCAAAAAAGAAAAGAAAGAGAAAAAGAAATAAAGAGCAAAAATGTACTTCTAAGATCTAGTTCAGTGAGTGTTTCTCAAATGCAAGCGGTAATTTACTAATGGGTCATGAAATAAGTAACGGGTTCCAAACAGCATAAAAAGAAAGAAGATTATCGGAGCACATTTCACTAAAAGCATCTTTTTATAGAACTGTTATTTTGGTTATATATGAGTATTAAAATGCATTTTTTCCACTATGGGACGCAATGAAAAGTTTGAAAACATAGATATTGTCCAGAGGAGTTCTACACCTTTGGGTTTCAAGAACCAGTAAGTATTCCCTGAGACAACAGAAAGTTGTTCAGACAGGCTACTTTTTAATCTACAAAGGACATTCAAAAATAAACTTTTATGATCGGCCAGGCGTGGTGGCACATGCCTGTAATCCCAGCATTTTGGGAAGCTGAGGCGGGTATATTACAAGGTCAGGAGTTCAAGACCAGCCTGCCCAACATGGTGAAACTCAACTCTACTAAAAATACAAAAATCAGCTGGGCATAGTGGTGGGCGCCTGTAATCCCAGCTACTCCGGAGGCTGAGGCAGGAGAATCGCTTGAACCTGGGAGGCGGGGGTTGCAGTGAGCCGAGACCATGCCATTGCATTCCAGCCTGGGGGACAGAGCAAGACTCTGTCTCAAAAAAGAAAGAAAAATAAACTTTTATAATCTCCTCTTACTATTGTATCATAAAAGAAAGGACATTTTTAACATTGTAAAAATAGAACAGAATAACAGGCTTTATGTAAAACTCACTACGTCGTACTTATTTTTCTCCCTTCGCTATCTTTCCCAACATGAAAGAATGCCAGAGGTAGGAATGGACTCACTGAAGGTCACTGAGACAGCTGTGACAGGTGACACAGAACTCCTATGTCCTGGCTTCACTTTCCAAGCTCTGATCTTCAGAACCCTCAGGGGTCCACAGAAGTGGAGCCCAGCAGGTGGGGTCTCTAGAATCCCCAATCCTGTTTTACTAGGAGTGGCCCTGCTTCTGTGAGATTTCATTAGAATAAAGAATTTAACCGCTTAAAAAAAAAAAAAACAATTAGAAAGCCCCTGAGGGGTGGAAGCCATGGGAGAACGCTGCCTCCCAGGATAGGACCAGATCGCAGAGGTTATTATATTTCAATTTAAATTTAGATGTTTTTCCCAGGTGACATGAGAGAACGATTTAGGATTTCTGAGCAAGAGAGAGAATAGATGGGAGTTGTGGTTAAGGATAATTACTCAGGTGCGAGTGTAACAGCTGGAGTGGCTGCATAGGAACAGCGGGAAGCAGAGGGCAGCTAATTTAACCATTGTAATGGTCCTGGCATGAGGCTGGGGTGGGGGTGCTGCCTAGGCAGCAGGGATGCAGAAGATAGCATCCCAAATTCTCTGGGGTTATGGCCAATCAGAGGCAGGCTCTCTAGGCCATACCCCATATCTCATTTTTTCTGTCCTAATACCTGCTTGGGCATCTCTCTCAGGAACATAGGCGCAGGGACTCGGAAGGCCCTCACCTGCAGTGCCAGCTGGCAGTCGTCAATCAGGCCCTGAACCAGGTAGTAGCGTGCTTCGCCCAGCAGCTCTCCCAGTTCTCTGGTACTCTCCGGCAGTGGCACAGACCCGTCCCGCAGGTAGTTGAGGATTGTACCAAAGTGACGGCCGCTCCGGTCAATCAGCACCCAACCTAGTACGGTGGAAAGATGGCTTTGCTGGGGGACCTGGAGCTACTAAATCAAAAAAAATTTTTTGTAGCAATGGAGTCTCACTATGTTGCCCAGGCTGGTCTTGAACTCCTGGGCTCAAGTGATCTTCCCATCTCAGCCTCCCAAAGTACTTGAATTATAGGTGTTAGTCACCACACCTGGCCTAAATTATAAGAAAAAAAGGATTCCAGCTAGGCGTGGTGGCTGATGCCTGTAATCCCAGCACTTTGGGAGGCTGAGGCGGGCTCATCACCTCATTTTTTTAAGCTGTGAGGTCGGGAGCTCAAGACCAGCCTGACCAAGATGGAAAAACCTCATCTCTACTAAAAATACAAAATTAGTCAGGCATGGTGGCGCATGCCTGTAATCCCAACTATTTGGGAAGCTGAGGCAGGAGAATAGCTTAAGCCTGGGAGGCGGAGGTTGCAGTGAGCCGAATTGGTGCCGTTGCACTCCAGCCTGGGCAACATGAGGGAAACACCGTCACACACACAAAAAAAAAAAAAAAAAAAAAGGATTCCAAAGTCACAAAAAAGATTGAATACTAATCTGTGCCACAGTCAAAAAATCTCTTTAAAATATCTCTAGTGAGTTCTCCCATTAGTTTTTATACATATCCAGCCAGGGAATTAATTCTTCCATATCTGATCTACAGTCAGAAGGCTCTTACCACGTAAGTTCTTGCAGAATTAACTTATCAATAAACCTCTAACCCCCATGTTAATTCTGACCATCCTATTTAAAATGCCTACCTCCTCCCTTCAGTTCACTACCATTTCAACTTTTATATTATTCATAGAACTTATATAAAAAAAAGAACTTACTACCATCTGCAACTGCATATGCATATACATTTTTACTTGCTTATTGATCTCATCTCCCACCTCCTTAAAAAAAGGGACTTTCCATAATTTTGTCACGTTCATTTACCTATGTATCTCCACCACTAACTGATATTTTACAAATACTTATTGGACAAATGAATTTGTCACTTTTTTTTTTTTAATTTTTTTTTTTTTTTGAGACGGAGTTTTGCTCTTGTTACCCAGGCTGGAGTGCAATGGCGCGATCTCGGCTCACCGCAACCTCCGCCTCCTGGGTTCAGGCAATTCTCCTGCCTCAGCCTCCTGAGTAGCTGGGATTACAGGCATGCACCACCATGCCCAGCTAATTTTTTTTTTTGTATTTTTAGTAGAGACGGGGTTTCACCATGTTGACCAGGATGGTCTCGATCTCTTGACCTCGTGATCCACCCGCCTCGGCCTCCCAAAGTGCTGGGATTACAGGCTTGAGCCACCGCGCCCGGCCTTTTTTTTTTTTTTTTGACAGAATTACGCTGAGTTGCCCAGGCTGGAGTGCAATGGCACAATCTCGGCTCACTGCAACCTCCGCCTCCCAGGTTCAAGCGATTCTCCTGTCTCAGATTCCTCAGTAGCTTGGACTACAGGTGCCTGCCACCCCACCCGGCTAATTTTTGTATTTTTAGTAGAGACGGGGTTTCACCATATTGGTCAGGCTGGTCTCAAACTCCTGACCTCGGATGATCCACCCACATCGGCCTCCCAAAGTGCTGGGATTACAGGTGTGAGCCACCGAGCCCAGCCAAGTTCTTCACCTTTGATACTTGAAGGCAGATGTCCGCCTCCCAAATTTTATTCTCCTGTTCTCATAGTCCTTGTTAACTCCTCCCTTAAGAATCTCCCAGTTCCGAACTCCAAAACTTTAAGGTCTCACTTGGGCATGCAGGGTCCAAAGTTGAATGCGACACTCCAAGAAGGTAAGGTTCACCTGCCAAGGAGACCTGTCCACCCCTCCACTCTGGTGTCCCTGGAAAACCCAAAGCATCCTCCTTCTGTAATGTGTATCGACACGTGGATTGCTAGAGTGTACAGGGACCTGTGTCGGGGGAACACAGAGGCAGACAAGATCTCCCACCTCTCCAGGCTGGCTGAGCAGTTCTGAGGCAGAGAGGGAAACAAAAGGCTGGGCAGTTGGAAGAAACTGATGAAGGCTGCCAGGAGTAGAATTGCAGGCAGCAGGGCTAGTACCCAAGTCTTGAGCTGAGGGGAGAAGGGTGGGAGAAGTGTCATGAGGATTATGAAGTGACATGTTCAATCACTTACCACAGCGCCTGGCAGAGTTAGGGGTTCCGTAAATGTTGGTTATTGCTGGGGGTAAAGGACTGGGGAAGAAGGGAAATTATGAATGAGAAAGGGGATGTGGGCGCTGGAGGGAGCTGAGAATGAGTTGACCGGACAGTAGTGAGCAGAGGAGAAGGGGTGTGAAGAGCCCCGGTGGTGAGAGACTGTGGGGAACGGGAGTTGGGGGTCTGGGGATGGAGGCACGGTGGGGATGCTGCTCATACCTCCGGCGTCGGTCAGCACCTCCACGCGGCCGCTGAACATGGCCTTGAGCATGGTGTCCTGTCCCGTGAGGGTGCGCAGCGTGGTGTAGTGCAGCGAGCCGCCCACGTTCAGCTTCACGTACTTGCTGTTCGGGGTCAGCGGCTTGAGACCGTAGGCGGCGGGGCCAGGCTCTAGACCCGAGGGCTTAGGGGTTTCCAGGGACGGGGCCGCGGCGGACGCCGGGCCCGAGGCCTCCGCTGACATGCCGGGTGGCAGCGGCGGACGGCGATCCCAGGCTCTCTCCGCGCCTCTGGCCTTCTCCCGAAGACCCTCGGCCGCCCTCAGCCCTCGGGCCAGACCGCTAGGCGTACACGCCCACTCGCTGCTGCTACTCGGCGACACCTGCCCTCCGCCCCATCGCGCTCGCACCACCCGGAAGCCGGCGCCGGGCAGCTGCGCAGGCGCGGCTCCGCCCCTGAGTGGGGGGCGGGCTGCGAGTACGAAGCATGCGCAGTGGGCTTGCAGGGGGAGCCGGTGGAAGAGCGGCTTGAGGCCTGAGGGTTCCGGGGCGGGTCTTTGTGCGCTCCCCTCTAGTCTGTAGTATCCAAGACCAGATCGAGGATGCTGCCGACCCCTGCCCGATGTGGAAAGCGAAGTCTCCGCCTCGTGATTGGGTCTCTGCTCTCAGAGAGCTTCACGAGCTTGAGGGGAAACTGAGACCGAGATGTCTGGGCTTTGGGCAGTTTCCTGCCTCCCAGCCCTGCGCACTGAACAGACCGTGACGAGAACTGCGAACAAAGCACGGAAGGAAGCTCTTAAAGGAGGCCAAAGAGGCTGGGCGCGGTGGCTGACACCTATAACCCCAGCCTCTAAGCCCAGCTACTCGGGAGGCTGAGGCAGGAGGATTGCTTGAGGCCAGGAGTTGGAGGCTGCAGTAAGTTGTGATAGGACGACTGCACTTGGGCAACATAGTGTCAAAAAAAAAAAACAGGCCAAAGGGGTAGCAGTGTTGCTGCGCCGGCACCAAGGATGGAAAGCCTCCCAGAGGAGGTGATGCCAAGTTGAAGCTGGGAAGCGGCCATGTGGAGATGTGAGGGAAGAGTTCCAGGCAGAGAGAAGGCAAATCCAAAGATCCTCAGGGTGCGGTGGCTCATGGTTGTAATCCCAGCACTTTGGGAGGCCGAGGCGGGTGGATCACGAGGTCAGGAGTTCGAGACCAGCCTGTCCAATATGATGAAATCCCGTTTCTACTAAAAAATACAAAAATTAGCCGGGCGTGGTGGTGCACACCTGTAGTCCCAGCTACTCAGAGGCTGAGGCCGGAGAATCGCTTGAACCCGGGAGGTGGAGGTTGTAGTGAGCCAAGATAGTGCCACTTCACTCCAGCCTGGGCAACAGAGTGAGAGACTCCATCTTTTAAAAAAAAAAAAAAACTTCAGGCAGGCAGCAACACACTCTCCGTATTTGAGGAGCAGAGGGTGTGTCAGGGGTGGCCGCAGCAGCTGAACAAAGGTCTTAGAATCCCAGCTAATGTCATGGGACCTAGCACCCAACCCCAAAAGAAAGAAGAAAAGATAGGAACCTACTGTTGACAAGAAAGTGCACTGAGAAGTGTTTTTATCTGACCCAATCTGCATCCAGTTTAGACGCTGATACATCAGGGATTTAACAATCTGCCTTAATGTCTAGCAAGGGGGGGTGCTAGAAGGAAAACACAGAGTCAAGAGTTTTTCCGTCAACCCTGCCAGCAGGTCACTGGAAGACTTTTCTCTGGGCGTGGTTGATGTCAGGGATGCACATGCAGGAGAGTGCGGAGTGAAAATGAGTGACATGGGCCCGTTACTGGAGATAAATGAGGCTGTAGTGACCGGGAGCTCATGTTCTACCAAAGGGGTTGCCAGTTCTGATTTCGGTGGCGGTGAAAAAGAGAACAGCACCTGCTGCCAGCTGGGAGCTGGTTTGCACCCTCACTCCAGAAGCCTTGGTGTTGCTAGGAGCTGGCCTGGCACCAATAGCGAGGCTATGGTGGTGTCCTGTTGAGCATAATAGTTTCACAAAAAACATCAGACAAGGTCACTCTGACTGATGGATCGAGAAAAAGACCATAATTAAGCCTCAACACAGAAACAAGAACATTCTCCAAACCACAAAAATGACTAAGCACAACCCCCACCAAACATAGCCCCCTCTCCTGCAGCATGTCACTGCTGCTTTTTGTTGTTGTTGTTTTTGTTTATTTTGTTTTGTTTTTGAAACAAAGTCTTGCCCTGTTACTCAAGCTGGAGTGCAGTGATGCAGTCTCGGCTCACTACAGCCTCCGCCTCCAGGTTCAAGCGATTCTCCTGCCTCAGCCTCCAGAGTAGCTGGGATTACAAGCGCATACCATCATGCCTGGATCATTTCTGTATTTTTAGTAGAGATGGGGTTTCACCATGTTGCGCAGGCTGGTCTTGAACTTCTGACCTCTGGTGATCTGTCCGACTCAGCCTCCCAAAATGCTGGAATTACAGGTGTGAGCCACTGCACCCAGTCACTGCGGGTGTCTTTACCAAGCACAGTTTTAGCTTGATTCATTCCTCCCATTGTCTAGATGAGAATTATGAAGATAACCAAAAAGAATGATCCCTGCTTCCTGATAGCATCCCACCCAGAGCAAACACCCCCCTTTTTTAACCCACCTAGGAATTCGCCTAACACAAGCCCCAATCTTGTAGTAAGTCCTTTCACACATGCTCTTACTGACATGTCCGTGGTGTTTGGCCTCCCTTGTTCAACTATAGGTGCTTCCTGGCGGTCCTTGGTTGGAGGGTATCATCAGAAATGGAGGAGCAACAAAGACTCAGCTGAAGCCCTCACTGCCTTGACCTGAGACCTTTGCACATCATTGTGTGCACACCTGAAACCACTTATATCTCTGAGGTGCCATCCTGCTGATGGCTGGGAGATAAGTGCTCAATGAATGGAGTTCTGATATTTTGTTGATAGCCTTAAGCATTGGGTTTATTTATTTATTTATTTATTTTGAGACAGGGCCTCACTCTGTTGCCCAGGCTGGAGTGCAGTAGTATCATCTCAGCTCACTGCAACCTCTGCTTCCCAGCTCCAGTGATTCTCCAGCCTCAGCCTCCTGAGTAGCTGACACTAAAATTAACCAATGTCAGTTATTTATTTATTTTTTTTTTGGTAGAGATGAGGTTTCTTCATGTTGCCCAGGCTGGTCTCAAACTCCTGAGCTCAACATGGTCCTCCCATGTTGGTTTCCCAAAGTGCTGGGATTATAGGTGTGAGCCACCACACCCTGCTAAACATTGGGTTTATTTTTTTCAATTTTTTCACTCCTGTAATAAGGTCCCCACCCTGGATTTTTAGTTATCTGATCAGATTTTTATTTTGTCCTTGGTGCAATTGTTTTCTGTCCTTCTACACTCATTCCTGTGGTGTCTTCTTGTCTAGTATTTTGAATGTTGTTTGTCTATAAGAGGCAAAGTTGGGCTGGGTACGGTAACTCACACCTGTAATCCCAGCCTTTTGGGAGGCCAAGGTGGGTGGATCACCTGAGGTCAGGACTTCAAGACCAGCCTGGCCAACATGGTGAAACCTGTCTCTACAAAAATACAAAAATTAGCTGGGTGTGATGGCAGGTGCCTGTAATACCAGCTACTTGGGAAGCTGAGGCAGGAGAATCACTTGAACCCAGGAGGCGGAGGTTGCAGTGAGCCCAGATCGCACCATTGCACTCCAGCCTGGGTGAGAAAGCAAGATTTCTGTCTCAAAAAAAAAACGCTGGGCACTGTGGTTCCTGCCTGTAATCCCAGCACTTTGGGAGGCTGAGGTGGGTAGATCACCTGACGTTGGGAGTTTGAGACCAACCTGACCAACGTGGAGAAACCTCATCTCTACTAAAAATACAAAATTAGCTACGCATGGTGGCGCATGCCTGTAATCCCAGCTACTTGAGAGGCTGAGGCGGGAGAATTGTTTTATCCCAGGAGGTGGAGGATTCGGTGAGCAGAGATCGCGCCATTGCACTCCAGCCTGGGCAACAAGAGCAAAAGTCTGTCTCAAAACAAGAAAAAAAGAGGTAAAGTCGATATGAAAAGGTTGGATGTAGGTCGGGCTCAGTGACACAGGCCTGTAATCCCAACACTTTGGGAGGCCGAGGTGGGTGGATCACCTGATACCAGGTTTTCAAGACCAGCCTGGCCAACATGGTGAAACCCCGATTCTACTAAAAGTACAAAAATTAGCCAGGCGTGGCAGCAGGTACCTGTAATCCCAGCTACTTGGGAAGCTGAGGCAGAAGAATCACTTGAACTCAGGAGATGGAGACTGCAGTGAGCCGAAATCATGCCATTGCGCTCCAGCCTGGGTGACAGAGCAAGACTCTGTCTCAAGAAAACAAAAACAAATGAAAAAAAAAAAAACAGAAAGAATAAGAATAGGAAAGATGAGCAGCCTCGAATGTCTAAGGGTATCACAAATCTATTATTGCTGAATCTCTGGTGACTAAACACAACTTGTCCCTCTAGAAAGGTAGGGATGCCAACTGTTGAGGGGTTGTGCAACTAGTTAGCATCCCAGAGTCTTATTTGTCATCAGAATTAACTGGAGAAATCACTCCAGCAACCAAGAGCCAGTGAATCTGTCCTACGACCACCCCAGAAACTGTACAATTCAGAAGCTGTTCTCAGACTAAAGTCCTTTGGATAAACTTTGCCCAGGTCACCATTTCTTTTTCTTTTTCTTTCTTTTTTCTTTTTTGAGTTGAAGTCTTGCTCTGTCACCCAGGCTGGAGTGCAGTGGTATGATCTCAGTTCACTGCAGCCTTTGCTCCCAGATTCAAGTAATTCTCCTGCCTCAGCCTCCTCAGTAGCTGGATTATAGGCACGCACCACCATGCCCAGCTAATTTTTGTATTTTTAGTAGAGACGGGGTTTCACCATGTTGGCCAGGCTGGTCATGAACTCCTGACCTCAAGTGATCTGCCTATCTTGGCCTCCCGAAGTGTTGGGATTACAGGCATGAGCCACCGTGCCTAGCCTTTTTTTCTTTTTTTTTTTTCAGACAGAGTTTTACTCTTGTGGCCCAGGCTGGAGTGCAATAGTACAATCTTGGCTCACTCAACCTCCGCCTCCTGGGTTCAAGCGATTCTCGTGCCTCAGCCTCCCGAATAGCTGGGATTACAGGTGCCCGCCACTACACCTGGCTAATTTTTTTCATTTTTAGTAGAGACAGGGTTTCACCATGTTGGCCAGGTTAGGCTCAAACTCCTGACCTCAGGTGATCCGCCTGCCTCGGCCTCTCAAAGTGCTGGGATTACAGGCATGAGCCATCATGCCGGACCCCAGGTCACCATTTCAAAACCTTGATAAGGATTTCTTTGGTTTTGTCTATGTCCTTGCAAACTGCTTTGTTTCATTTCTTCTGCTCAGAATCAGGAGACTTTCTCTGGCCTCTGATCAGCGATGGTGTTTGGCCACATTCTAGAGATACAAAATTGTACAAGCACCATTCTTTTAGACCCCAGTCTCAACTAAAACCGAGCCAAAGACCTGCTTCCTTATGTTTTCTCATGATTTCAATAACTTGTACCCATACATCCGACAGAATTTCCTCAGGGACGGTTTGTAATTGCAGTAGCCATTTGGTGGAACTTTTGATAGTAACAAGATCGTTCATTTGAGAGGTGCCTCAGAACACAAAGGGAAAAAACCTTCGTGAGATTGTTTGCCTTGTTTGTTAAAAACAGATTATTTTGTTTAACATAAGCAGTATTTCATTTAGTTATTTTGCGTATTAATAAATGATGCCAGCTGAGCACAGTGGCTCACACCTATAATCCCAGCACTTTGGGAGGCTGAGGTGGGCAGATCACTTGATGTCAGGAGTTTGAGACCAGCCTGGCTAATATGGTAAAACCCTGTATCTACTAAAAATACAAAAATCAGCTGGGTGTGGTGGTGCACATCTGTAAGTCCAGCTACTTCGGAGGTTGAGGCAGAATTGTCTGAGCCCAGGAGGTAGAGGTTGCAGTGAGCCGAAATTGTGCCATTGCACTCCAGCCTGGGCAACAAGAGCAAAATTTAGTCTCAAAAAAAGAAAAAAAAAACAACTATCTTCCTTCTCCTTGCAGAGGGAGTATAACCTGAGCCTTTTGGAGTGATAATTTTATGTTTGTCTGAAGAAGCTTCTTCTCATATTTTCTTGCTGTTACATTTCACTCTCTTTTCCCCCACCTCTCTCAGAAAGCTTTAAAGATTAACTAATCAAAAAATTGTTCAGTTGTATGTGCACATTCTAGGGAAAGCTAGTCCTAAAAGAAATAGGAATGTCTAAAAGAAACATAAAGTCATATATATATACACACATATATATATATATAGTGCCTGTATATATAATCACTGAAAAGTGTATTTATGTAGCCTTTGGTATCCCAGCTATAAGAAAAGGTCTATCATGCCTATAATCCCAATCCCAGCACTTTGGGACACTGAGGAGCGTGGATCACATAAGGTCAGGAGTTCAAGACCATCCTGGCCTACATGGTGAAACCCTGCCTCTACTAAAAAAAAAAAATCAGCTGAGTATGGGGTCAGACACCTGTAATCCCAGCTACTCAGGAGGATGAAGCAGGAGGTGGAGGTTGCTGTGGGCCGAGATTGTGCCACCGCACCCCAGCCTGGGCAACAAGAGCAAAAACTCCATCTCGAAAAAAAAAAAAAGAAGTCACCTTTGTTCCAAGATAAAAGAAGAGGTTTCGGCATGACTCAGTTTAAATTTTTATTCACCCATGTAAAAACGATGCCAGCATATTTTGATTTGTACAGGAATAGGGCTAATTCTCTCTCTCTCTTTGAGACAAGGTTTCACTCTCTCACCCCAGCTGGACTGCAGTGGCATGATCATAGCTCACTGCAGCCTCAACCTTCTGAGCTCAAGAGATCCTCCTGTCTCAGCCTCCAAAGTAGCCAGGACCCCAGGCACACACCACCATGCCCAGCTAATTTTTAAAAAATATTTTGTACAGACAGAATCTCACATGTTACCCAAGCTGATCTTGACCTCCTGGGCTCAAGCAGTTCTCCCACCTTGGCCTCCCAAAGTGTTGAGATTACAGAGGTAAGCCACTCACTGCTCCTGGCCCTCATGATTTAAGCCTTCTCAATGTATTTATGTTGATCTTATGAGTTAAGTAAATTGTGATGGTTTTCATAAATTGTTTAAGTTAAATGAAAAATATACACAGACATTCCTTGTTTTATTACACCTTGCTTTATTGCCCTTCACAAATATTGCATTTCTTACAAATGGAAGGTGTGTGGCCACCCTGTGTTGAGCAAGTTCATCGGTGTCATTTTTCCAACTGCATGTGCTCTCTTAATGTCTCTGTGTGACATTTTGGTAATTCTCACAATATTTCAAACTTTTTCATTATTATTTTATCTCTTGTGGTGATCTGTGATCAGTGATCTTTGATGTTACCACCGTAATTGTTTTGGGGCACTGTAAACCTCACTCGTATAAGACAGCAAACTTTTTCTTTCTTTCTTTTTTTCGAGACAGAGTCTTGCTCTGTCACCAAGGCTGGAGTGCGGTGGTGTGATCTCGGCTCACTGCAACTTCTCTGCCTCCTGGGTTCAAGTGATTCTCCTGCCTCAGCCTCCCAAGTAGATGGGACTACAGGCGTGCACCACCATGACCAGCTAATTTTTTTATTTTTAGTAGAGACAGGGTTTCACCATGTTGGCCAGGCTGGTATCAAACTCCTAGCCTCAGGTGATCTGCCCGCCTCAGCCTCCCAAAATGCTGGGATTACAGGCGTGAGCACTGCACCTGGCCTAAGAGAGCAAACTTAATTGATAAATGTTGTGTGGTTTGACTGCTCTGCCAACCAGCCGTTCTCTTGTCTCTCTCTCTTTCTTCAGGCCTCCTTATTCCCTGAGATGCAATGATATTGAAGTTAGGCCAATTAATAAGCCTACAATGGGCTCTCACTTCAAGTCCAAAGCTAGAAATGATTAATCTTAGTGAAAAAGGCATGTCAGGCCCGGCGCGGTGGCTCAAGCCTGTAATCCCAGCACTTTGGGAGGCCGAGGCAGGTGGATCACGAGGTCAAGAGATCGAGACCATCCTGGTCAACACGGTGAAACCCCGTCTCTACTAAAACTACAAAAAATTAGCTGGGCATGGTGGTGCGTGCCTGTAATGCCAGCTACTCAGGAGGCTGAGGCAGGAGAATTGCCTGAACTCAGGAGGCGGAGGTTGCGGTGAGCCGAGATCGCGCCATTGCACTCCAGCCTGGGTAACAAGAGCGAAAACTCCGTCTCAAAAAAAAAAAAAAAAAAAAAAAAAAAAAAACGAAAAAGGCATGTCAAAAGCCAAGATAGCCTGCTTGTACCAGTTAGCCAACTTATGAATACAGTGGAAAAGTTTTTGAAGGAAGTTAAAAGCGCTGCTATTCCAGTGAAGACATGAATAATAAAAAAGCGGCCAAGTGTAGTGGCTCATGCCTGTAATCGCAGCACTTTGGGAGGCTGAGGTGTGTGGATCACCTGAGGTCAGGAGTTCGAGACCAGCCTGGTCAACATGGTGGAAACCTATCTCTATTAAAAATACACAAAGTAGTGGGACATTGTGGCACACACCTGTAATCCCAGCTACTCAGGAGGCTGAGACCGGAGAATCACTTGAATTCGCGCACTGCACTCTAGCCTAGGCGACAGAGGGAAATTCCATCTCAAAAAAAAAAAGAGGAAAGTGAAACAGCCTTATTGCTGATATGGAGAAAGCTTTAGTGGTCTGAAAAGACCAAAACAGCCACAACAGCCCTAAATCTCTTCATTACTATGAAGACTTAGAGGGATGAGGAAGTTGCAGAAGAAAAATTTGAAGTTAGCAGAGGCTAGTTCATTAGGCTTAAGGAAATAAGCCATCTGCAGAACATAAAAGTGCCAGATGAAGCAGCAAGTGCTGTGTAGAAGCTGCAGCAAGTTATCCAGAAGATCTAGCTAAGATAACTGATGAAACTGGCTTACGAAACAACAGATTTCCAATGTAGACAAAACAGCTTTCTGTTGGAAGAAGATGCCGTCTAGGACTTTCATAGCTAGAGAGGAGAAGTCAATGCCTGGCTTCAAAGCTTTGAAGGACAGATTGACTCTCTTGTTAGGGACTAATGCAGCTTGTGACTTTAAGTTGAAGCCAATGCTCATTAACCATTCTGAAAATCCTAGGGCCCTGAAGAATTGTGCTAAATCCATTCTGCCTGTGCCCTATTAATGGAACAAGAAAGCCTGAATGGCCACATGTCTGTTTATGGCATGGTTCGTGGAATATTTTAAGTCTACTGTTGAAACCTACTGCTCAGAAGGAGATTCCTTTCAAAACATTAAGACAGTTTTTCTGATCACTCAAGAGCTCTAATGGAGATGTACAAGGAAATTAATATTGTTTTCATGCCTACTAACACAATATCTGTTCTTTAGCCCATGAGCCTGAGTAATTTCAATTTTCAAGTCTTCCTGCAGTTGACTCTTGCACATTGTGGGGGTTAGGGATGCCAAGCCTAACACAGTTGAAAATCCATGTATAACTCTTTTTTTTGGTAGAGATAGGGTCTTAATATGTTGCCTGGGCTGGTCTTGTACTCCTGGCCTCAAGCAGTCCTCCCATCTCAGCCTCTCAAAGTCCTAGGATTATATGTATGAGCCACTACACCCAGCCTCATAAAACTTTTTTTTTTTTTGGACTGAGTCTTGCTCTGTCACCCAGGCTGGAGTGCAATGTCTCTATCTCAGCTCACTGAAACCTCCACCTCTTAGGTTGAAGTGATTCTCCTGCTCCAGCCTCCTGAATAGCTGGGATTACAGGTGCACATCACCACGCCTGGCTAATTTTTGTATTTTTAGAAGAGATAGGGTTTCACCATGTTGGCAGGGCTAGTCTTGAACTCCTGACTTCAAGTGATCTGCCCACCTCCACCTTTCAAAGTGCTTGGATTACAGGCAGGAGCCACTGTGCCTGGCCTCAGCCTCATATAACTTTTGACTGCCCCCAAACTTAACTACTAATAGCCTAATGTTAATCAGAAGCCTTACCGATAACACAAACAGTCAGTTAACACATATTCTGCCTGTTATTTTTATTTATTTATTTTTTTGAGATGGCATCTCACTCTGTCACCCAGGCTACAGTGCAGTGGCTCGATTTTGGCTCACTGCAATCTCCGCCTCCCAGGTTCAAGCGATTCTTCTTCTGCCTCAGCCTCCTGAGTAGCTGGGACTATATGCACATGCCACCACACCCGACTAATGTTTGTATTTTTAGTAGAGACAGGGTTTCACCATATTGGCCAGGCTGTTGTCAAACTCCTGACCTCATGATCCGCCCTCCTCAGCCTCCCAAAGTGCTGAGATTACAGGCATGAGCCACCGCGCCTGGCATTCTGCATGTTATATATATTATATATTCAGTCTTGCTACAAAGTAAAATAGAGAAAGGAAAATGTTATTAGGAAAATCATAGGAAGAGAAAATATATTTACAGAACTGTACTGTATTATGAATACCATAAGTTTACATCATATGTTTATAAGATGAAAATCATCTGTCTGAAATGGTGGGCAGCCACAGCTGCAGACCTCAATCCACATTACATATCAAGCAGTTCAACTTTTTCTTGTAATATCATGACTTTTCCCTGCTTCTTGGAAGCACTTCCAGCGTTACTAGTGGCACTTCACATGGGTCCCATGGTGTTATACAAAGCTTACAGTATTGCATTAAACAGAATGAAGAACCACAAGATATCACTTTTTACTGTGATACTTAATTCACTGGAGAGATAAACTGCTCATGTGGAGATGATTAGCATCAGGTGGCATTTTTAAAAATTATTATTTTTTGCTGTTAAAAGAAAGTCAAAGGGGGAAAAAAGAACAAAAAAATTATCATTTTTTCTGCTGTACTTTAACAAATTCTTTAATTTTTTTATTTTAAATTGTTATAGGTGTATTAGTCCAGTTTTATACTGATATGGTGAATTACGCAAAACTGGGTAATTTATAAAGAAAAAGAGGTTTAATAGACTCAAAGTTCCACATGGCTGGGGAGGCCTCACAATCATGGCGGAAGGTGAAGGAGGAGCCAAGATATGTTACATGCCGGCAGGCAAAAGAACTTGTGCAGGGGAACTGCCCTTTATAAAACCATCAGATCTCGTAAGACTTATTCACTATCATGAGAACAGCCGGGACCATCTTGGTTCACTGCAACCTCTACCTCTCAGGTTCAAGAGATTCTTATGCCTCAGCCTCCTGAGTAGCAGGGATTACAGGTGCCTACCACCATGCCTGGCTAGCTTTTGTATTTTTAGTACAGACGGGGTTTCACCATGTTGGCCAGGATGGTCTTGAATTCCTGACCTCAGGTGATCGGCCCACCTTGGCCTCCTAAAGTGTTGGGATTAGAGGCAGGAGCCAAATTTTTTCTTGAGTAACAAAAGACAATAGAGAGTCAAAGGTAACAGGATGAAGATAAGGAAGATCAGGCAAAGAAAACCTTAGTTAAAGAGGAAATTAAAGACAATAACAGGCAATATGAATAACAGAACAAAGGGTAGGAAAACGGATAATGCACAGCCATAGAAATGAAGGAAACCATGTCCTTTGCAGCAACATGGATGCAGCTGGAGGCCATTATCCTAAGCGAATTAACACAGAAACAGAAACCCTAATATCGTATGTTCTCACTTGTAAGTAGGAGCTGAACATTGGGTACACACGGACATAAAGATGAGAACAATAGATGCTGGGGACTGCAGAGAGGAGGGAGGGAGGAGAAAGGACTGAAAAACTGCCTATTGTTTTCTGCTTGGTCGATGTGATCAATAGAAGCCCAATCCTTAGCATCATACAATATGCCCTGGTAACCCCTTTATCTAAAATTAAATTAAATTGAAAAAAAGGATAAGGGCCAGGTGTGGTGGCTCACATCTGTGATCCCAGCACTTTGGGAGGCTGAGGCAGGAAAACTGCTTGAGGCCAGGAGTTCAAGACCAGCCCAGGCAATACAGCAAGACCCTGTCTCTCAAAAAAAATTTTTTAATGGGTTAGGTGTGGTGATATGTGCCTGTAGTTCTAACTACTCAGGAGGCTGAGGTGGGAGAAAATCACTTGAGCCCAGGGGGTTGAAGCTACAGAGAGCTATGATCACCACTGCACTCCAAACTGGGCGACAGAGTGAGATGAACCCATTGCCCACTCTCCCCATGCTAAAAAAAAAAAAAAAAAAAAAAAGCAGAAGAAAAAAGGAAGAAAACAAAAAAGATACTGAATAATCAAATAACTAATCTTGTTCTGTTATATTCTGCAAGAGGTGACATATGTCTTTTCATTTGGGAAATGTGAATCCAAGGATCAACAAACAAGTTTTATTATGGTGCCAGTTATCTGTTTTTGTTTGTTTTGTTTTGTTTTTGAGACAGGGTATAATACTCTTGGCCAGGCTGGAGTACAGTGGTGCAATCATGACTTACTGCAGCCTCAGCTTCCCAGGCTCAGGTGATTCTCCCACCTCAGCCCTCTTGAGTAGCTAGGACTACAGGCACAAGCCACCATGCCAGCTAATTTTTTGTATTTTTTTGTAGAAATGGGGTTTCACCATGTTGCCTAGGCTAGTCTCAAACCCCAGGTTCAAGCAATCCTCACAGCTTAGCCTCCCAAAGTGCTGGGATTACATACATGAGCCACCACACCCAGCCTCCCAACTTTGTTTTAAAACTTTCTTTTTGGTGTGTTCTTGGTGGCCCTTAACAGAAGGACATTGACACTGGAATCTGGATTTCTGTTTGCTTGTTTGTTTTGGACGCCGGGTCTCCCTCTGTCACCCAGGCTAGAGTGCAATGGCATGATCTTGGCTCACTGCAACCTCTGCCTCTTGGGTTCAAGTGATTCTTTTGCCTCAGCCTCCCGAGTAGCTGGGCTTACAGGTACCCGCCACCATGCCTGGCTAATTTTTCTATTTTTAGTAGAGAGCATTTCACCGTGTTGCCCAGGCGGTCTTGAACTCCCGGTCTAACGTGATCCACCCACCTTGGCCTCCCAAAGTGCTGGGATTACAGGCATGAACCACTGCACCCGGCCTGGATTTTTTTTTTCAGTGAAAGATACTGATTCTTAAAAAGTTGACTCAAAACAAGTTTTAAACACTCTGCGTCCATTTCATATTGCTATCACAGAATATCACAGTCTGCGTAATTTAGAAACAATAGACATTTATTTGGCTTACAGTTCTGGAGGCTGTGAAGTCTAAGATACTAGAGCTGCCTTTGGTGAGACATCATCACATGCCAAGAGAGCATGAGAGAGAAGAAGAGGGGGCTGAATTTGCTTTTATAACAAACCCATTCCTGAAATAATGGCATTAATCTATTGACCTAATCGCCTCTTAACGATCCCACCTCTCAACAGTGTTACCTCAGGAATTAACTCTCCAACGCATGAGCTTTGGGGGACTCATTCAAACCACAGTACTCTGAAATCAGATAAATAGGTCTATGGGTGAGATTCCAGCTGAGGGTTGCCATTTTGCAGCTTTTCAGTTGAATGGTCTCCCTTCTGGATGTCAAAGTTAATACTGCTATGAACAGATATTATGCACCTAAGTTGAACCAGGACGAGAACACACCCTTCCACATGTACTGTATTTTATTTAATATTCTTTTCTACTAAGTCATTTAGAACTCTCTGGACTGTCTTCGTGCTGTGTCATTTGCAAGGTTGCCTGCTGCATGTTTGGTTATAAATGAGGTCAAATCCCAATTTTGCAGGAGGATGTGGATGTATGCCCATTCCCTTCGCGCTGTGAGCCAGTAGCCATGGGAACTGCGATCAAGTACACAATTACTCCTCCATGAACAAATCCTCAGGGAACAAAGTTCATTTGAATGAAGCTGGCTTGACCACAGATGAATCTGGGGGACTTTCTGAGCTTCTCGGCCTTGTGCCGCCTCCTGACTTTAAGCTGGCTCTGGAGGAGGAGGAAGTGGAGGTGTCCCAGGTATGGACCTTTTTCTGGGAGCTAGGACTTGGACCAGGCAAAGAAAGGAGGCAGTGGGGAGAATTCCCCCAGAGAAGGCAGGAGTAGACCCTGGATACCAGCTCCACAGGTCTCTGAGGGCTTTCCTAGTTCTGGGAGTGTGTGGATTGAGCCTAAAGTCTAGAAGGAATTCCAGCATCACCCAGGGCATTGGCTGGAATATCTTTAAGGACCCTTCCAGATCGGGAATCATAGTAGCAAAGGACCCAATTGTATGACGGCTGCTTTGGCCCGTGAAGATGGAAAGACCAGGAAAAGCTTTAGGCTAAGCGATGGAGTTCATACCCCACTAATTCACCTCCCTTTCTGCATCCCTGACATTTCCCACACAGTATGTCCTTCACTCTGTTCTCCAAAATGCCCAGGGCCATTGCCTTCCTCTAACAGCCTGAGATGAGCCCTGGAAACCCCATTGCCTACCAGACCCCTGACTTTCCTCTTCTCCGCTCTGTGGGCCAAGGCCTTGGTTGGCCTGTCTGACGATACAGATTCCCTAGGACTGGAGCTAACCCTGGCATCCTAGAATCCCTCACAGGTGCTAGCCCCTAGAGTTAGGACTGTCTTTCTGTGCCCCTGTGCTTGTAACGTCTCAGTGGGCCTTGCTGCAGAAGAAACTGATTACTTGTAACTACCATTCTGAATATAGTCACTATCAGGAATTGCCGGCAACCTGTGACATACCATCTAGCATGATACCACAGCACCTGGCCCAGCACTTTGGGAGGCTGAAGTAGGAGGATCGCTTGAGGGCAGGAGTTTGAGACCAGCCTGGGCAACAACCCCATCTCTACAAAACATTAAAAAATTAGCCAAATGTGGTGGCAACATGCCTGTAGTCCCAGCTACTTGGGAGGCTGAGATGGGAGGATTACTTGAGCCCAGGAGGTGGAGGCTGCAGTAAGCTATGACTGCACCACTGCACTCCAGCCCGAGTGACAGAGAAAGATTCTGTCTATAAATCAACAAATACATAAAAAACAAAGGAGATGGTTTTTCTACAAGAGAGTTAACATGCAGGGTGCTATGCACTGTAAGGGGTGGAGACTTACTGAGGTTCAGTGGGAATGACAGCTCAATCCTGAGAGTGGGGGAAGGAATTACAGAGGCTGTGATCTCTGAGACTGGTCTCGAAGAATGAGAAAATGTGTACAAGGCAGAAAGAAGGGAGAAATTTCCCCAAAGAGAGAACTGCACCAGCCAAAAATATGGAGGTATGGAGTAGGTAGAATTGTGAGACATTTATGTGACTGGAGTGAAAAATGAGAGATGATGCTGGAAAGAAGGGTTAAGGACAGGTTTTGAAGGATCTCTTAAAAGTAATAGGCCAGGCATAGTAGCTCACACCTGTAATCCCAGCACTTTGGGAGGCTGAGGCGGGCAGATCACCTAGGGTCAGGAGTTCAAGACCAGACTGGCCAACATGGCAAAACCCTGTCTCTGCTAAAAATACAAAAACGAGCTGGGCGTGGTGGTGTGTGCTTGTAGTCCCAGCTACTAAGGAGGCTGAGGCGTGAGAATCACTTGAACCTGGGAGGTGAAGGTTGCAGTGAACAGAGATTGTGCCACTGCACTCCAGCCTGGGTGATAGAGCAAGACTCTGTCTCAAAAAATTAATAATAATAATAATACATTAATTTTGAGACAGGATCTTGCTCTGTCACCCAGGCTGGAGTGCAGTGGTGTAATCACAGTTCACTGCAGCCTCAAGCTCCTAGGCTTAAGCGATCCTCCTGCCTCAGCCTCCCAAGTTGCTGGGACTACGCCATGTGTCACTGACAGAGCAGTAGCACCATTATCTTGGACAAACACCACCACTTTTTTTGTTTGTTTGTTCGAGATGGAGCCTCGCTCTGTTACCCAGGCTGGTGTGTAATGGCATGATCTTGACCCACTGCAGCCTCCACCTCCTGGGTGTGAGAAGTAGAAAAGTTCCTTTTTAAAGTTTCCTTTCTTGTTAAAGAATAAGTGTGCTAATAACTTTGTTAAGCCCTATCCTATGTAGCTGTTAGACATACCATGCTTACAGGCACGTAGTACTTTAACCAAGTACTATGCCCTTGTACTTTAACCAAGATATCTGTGCTAGACGTGCTCATAGGCATGTCCCAGCTCTCCATTGCTTTTACCTGTTTAGAAAAGTTTTAAGTTGTCAGCCAATCAGGTTTTAGTTTAGATTGTAAGGTCTGGCTTCAGCCAACGGAGATCAGACACAGCGGTAAGGACGACCCCAAATGCATAAAGGATAAATTTGTGTGTTTTCTTTTGTTCATTGTACTCTCATGGCATGATGGGTAGTGAGGGTACCCTTCCTGCAGTCCAGGGAGTAAAAATTGTGTTGCTGAAAAATCCTTTGTCTCAGTGCTAATTTTTCTCTGTGGCACCGAGCATCTATTTCCAACATGGGTTGAAGCGATTCTCCTGCCTCAGTAGCTGGGACCACAGGCATGTGCCACCACACCTGGCTAATTTTGCGTATTTTTATTAGAGACAGGGTTTCACCGTCTTAGCCAGGCTGATCTGGATCTCCTGACCATGTGATCCGCCCGCCTCAGCCTCCCAAAGTGCTGGGATTACCGCCTCAGCCTCCCAAAGTGCTGGCACAAGCCACTGCACCTGGCTGGAGGATCATATCTGTTTCAAAAGGTGGAACTTTCTGCTGGAGGCGGCAGAGGTCTTCAGGCAGAGCAGCTGAGTCTTGAGGTTGCTCTTTTTGGAAACAAACTCAGCAGGCGTTGTGGAGGATGCATTGAATGGAAGAGAAAGTGGAGGCAGCGAGGAGACGCTGCTGAGTCCTGATGAGAGACAAAGAAAGCCTGAAGGAAGCAATGGCAGCAGGAATGGAGAGGCGGGGAAGGCTTCAGGAAGACTGTGTGATGCACAGATTGCGTGGGATAAGGGCAGAGGGTGGAGTCCAGGCTGACTCACAGGTTTCTTGCTTGGGAGACTGGGTAGATGATCACACTGTTACCTGAGATGAAGATACAGTAAGAGGAGTTTATATTTAGAAAAAGTAGGCCTGGTGCAGTGGCTCATGCCCATAATCCCAGCAATTTGGGAGGCTGAGGAGTGTGAATCACCTGAGCCCAGGAATTCCAGAACAGTCTGAGCAACATATCAAAATCTCATCTCTACTAAAATTCAAAACAATTAGCCAGGTGTGGTGGTGCGGGCCTGTAGTCCCAGCTACTTGGGAAGCTGAGGTGGGAGAACCACCTGGGCCCAGGAGGTCGAGGCTGCAGTGAGTCATGATCACACTACTGCACTCACAGCTTGGGTGACAGAGCAAGACCCTGTCTCAAAAGGAAAAAATAGAAAAAGTAATAAGCTCAGTTTTAAAAAAGAAATTGTAGCAAAATACATACAACATAAAATTTAGCATTTTAACCAGTTTTGAGTGTACAAATCAGTGGCATTAAGTACATTCACAATGTTAGCAAGCATCACCTTGATCTAGCTCCAAAACATTCTCATCACCCCAAAGGAAACCCCTGAACCCATTAGGCAGTGATTCCCTATTCCCCTGTCCACCCAGCCCCTGGCAGTCCCTAGTCTACCTGTAGATTTGCCTATTCTGGACATTTCCTATGAATGGAATTATATAATATGTGACTATAGTTTATGTCTGGCCACGTTCACTTAGCACAATGTTTTCAAGGTTCATCCATGTTGTAGCATATATCAGAATTCTTTATTTATTTATTTTTTTGAGACAGAGTCTCATTCGATCACCCAGCCTGGAGTGCAGTGGTGCAATATTGGCTCACTGCGACCTCTGCCTCCTAGGTTCAAGTGATTCTCCTGTCTCCCAAGTAGCTGGGATTACAGGTGCCCGCCACCATACCTGGCTAATTTTTGTATTTTTAGTAGAAACAAGGTTTCACTATGTTGGCCAGGCTGGTCTCAAACTTCTGACCTCAAGTGATCTGTCTGTCTTGGCCCACCAAACTGATAAGATTACAGGTGTGAGCCACAGCGCCCAGCCAGAGTTATTTGTTAGGTACAAGTACATTATCAGATGTAGGATTTGCAAATACTTTCTCCCATTCTGTGAGTTGTCTTTTCACTTTGTGGCTGGTATTCCTCAAAGCACAAAACTTTTTATTTTGATGAAGTCCCATTTATCTATTTTTACTTTTGTTAGCTGTGCTTTTGGTATCATATCTAAAAAATCATTGCCAAATACAATATAATGAATATTTCCCCTATGTTTTCTTCTAGGATTTTTATGGTTTTTGCACTTAAGTTTAGATCTTTGATCCATTTTGATTTAACTTTTGTATGTGAGTTAAGCTTTCTATATGGGGTACAGAAAAGGTCTAACCTCATTATTTTGCATTTCCCCCCTCACCCGCCCCAGACCACCACCATTTGTCAAAAATACGAATCCTTTCCACATTGAATGGCCTAAACAACCTTGTTGAAAATCAATTAACCATATGTGTGAGGGTTTACTTTTGGGTTCTCTATTCGACTCCATTTTTTTTATCTACCTACCCTTAGGTCAGTATCACACTAGGTTTTTTGTTTGTTGGTTTGTTTTTAAATTTCTCATTTTTAATTTTTGTAGGTACATAATAGGCATATATACTTACGGGGTACATTAGATACTTTTGATATAGGCATGCAACTCATTATAATCACATCACGGTAAATGGAGTATCCATCTCCTCAAGCATTTTTCCTTTGTCTTACAAATAATCCAGTTATATTCTTTCAGTTCTTTTAAAATATGTAATTAAATTATTATTGACTGGCCTGGCTTGGTGGCTCACGCTGTAAGCCCAGCACTTTGGGAGACCGAGATGGGGAGATCATTTGAGGCCAGGCGTTCAAGACCAACCTGGCCCACATGGCAAAACTCCATCTGTACTAAAAATACAAAAAAAAAAAAAAAAAAAAATTAGCCATGCATGGGGGTGCATGCCTGTAGTCCTAGCTACTTGGGAGGCTGAGGCAGGAGAATTGCTTGAACTAGGGAGGCAGAGGTTGCATCGAGCCAAGATTGAGCCACTGCACTCCAGCCTGTGTCCAGCCTGGGTGACAGAGCTAGACTCTGTCTCAAAAAAAAAAAAAAAAAAAGTATAATCATATGGCTAAAAAAAATAGTTTTTCATTCTGTCTATATGTGATAAGTGAGATGACCTGCACTCCCTAGGAATATGTGTCCATTATTTGCACCATTAGAATGAATTAAGGTGCTTGGCATGACTGTCCCATTTATTAGTTCTTAATTTTTAATTAAAAAATTTTTCTTTTCTTTTTTTTTTTTTTTTTTGAGACCGAGTCTTGTTCTGTCACCCAGGCTGACGTGCAGTGGTGGGATCTTGGCTCACTGCAACCTCTGCCTCTTGGGTTCAAGCGATTTTCCTGCCTCAGCTTCCTGAGTAGCTGGGATTACAGGCATACACCATCATGCCCAGCTAATTTTTTGTATTTTTAGTAGAGACGGGGTTTCACCATGTTGGTCAGGCTGGTTTCAAACTCCTGACCTTGTGATCCACTCCCCTCGGCCTCCCAAAGTGCTGGTATTACAGGTGTGAGCCACTGCGCCAGGCCCCCCTGTTTATTAGTTCTAATAGTTTTTTGGTGGAGTCTGTTTTTCCAAATATAAGATCCTGCCATCTGCAAAGGAGAATAATTTTTACTTCTTCCTTTCCAATTTGGATGCCCTTTGTTTCTTTCTCTTGCCTAATTGTTCTAGCTATGGCTTCCAGTACTATGTTGAGTAACAGTGGGCATCCTTGTTGTGTTCTATCTTAGAGGAAAGCCTTTCAGGTTTTCACCACTCAGTATGATATTAGCAGTGGGTCCATCATATACGGCTTTTATGATGTTGAGGTATGTTTCCTCTATATCCAGTTTTAGGGTATTTTTGTTTGTTTGTTTTTTGTGTTTTTTTGAGACAGGGTTTCACCATGTTGGCCAGGATGGTCTCGATCTCTTGACCTCATGATCTGCCTGCCTCAGCCTCCCAAAGTGCTGGGATTACAGGCATAAGCCACCACGCCCGGCCTATGTGTTTTCAAATAGCCTGTCTTCAAGCTCACTAATTCTTTCTTCTGCTTCATCAATTCTGCTATTAAGAAACTCTAATGCATTCTTTAGTATGTCATGTCAATTACATTTTTCAACTCTAGAATTTCTGCTTATTTTTAGTTATTTCAATCTCTTTGTTAAACTTATCTTATAAAATTCTGAATTCCTTCTCTGTGTTATTGTGAATTTCTTTGTTTCCACAAAACATCTTTTTCGAATTCTCTGTCTGAAAGGTCACACCTGTGTTTCTCCAGGATTAGTCCCTGGTGCCTGATTGGGTTCATTTGGTGACATCATGTCTTCCTGGATGGTCTTGATGCTTGTGGATGTTCATCAGTGTCTGCACATTGAAGAGTTTGGCATTTACTGTAGTCTTTGCAGTCTGGGCTTATTTGTGCCCATCTTTTTTGGGAAGGCATTCCAGGTGCTCAAAGAGACTTGAGCTCCAAGTCCAATAACACTGTGGCTCTTGTGGACTCACAGACGTATTGCCTTGGTGGCCCTAGATAAGATCCAGAAAAATTCTCTGATTACTAGGCAGAGACTCTTGTTCTCTTTCCTTACTGTCTCCCAAATAAACGGAGTCTCTGTCTCTGTGCTGCACTGCCTGGAGCTAGGGGTGGGATGATGCAAACATTCTTATGACCACCACCACTGGGACTGTGCTGGGTCATACTGAAGCCAGTACAGCACTGGGCCTCACCCATGGCCCACTGTAACCACTACCCAGATACCACCTATGATCACTCAAGGCCCTAGGGCTCTACAATCAGCAGCTGGGACCACCAGTCAGATTTATATCTTTCCCTTCAGCGCAGCGAGTTTCCCTAGGCCCTAGGAGGGTCCAGAGATGCTGCCTGGGAGCTAGGGATTAGAGTCAAAAACCTTAGAAATCTACCTGGTGTTGTATTCTACTGCAGCTAAGCTGGGACTCAAACCACAAGACAGAGTTCTTCCCACTCTACTGCCCACTTTCCATGGTTAGAGGAGCCTCTCCCAGTGGCCGCCACCACCACTGGCCCACAGAGAATTCTGCCCACAGAGAGTTCTGAACACTCACTTAAAGCCCAACGGCTCTTCAAGCCAACTTGTGGTGAGTGTTCTCAGGCCTGAGACTTACCCTTTAGGACAGTGGGCCCCCCTCTGGCCCACGGCAGGTCCAAAAATGTTGTCCAAGAGCTTAGATCTGGACTCAAGAACCCCAAACATCTGTTTGGTGCTCTACCCCACTGTGGCTGAGCTGATACCTACGGTGCAAGACAAAGTTCCCTTTACTTATCTCTCTGCTTTTCTCCAGCAGTAGTCTTTCACGAGAGCCACCATAGCTGGGAATGTGCCAGGCCTCCCCTGAAGCCTCCCCTGAAGCACAACTCAGACTCTCATCCAAGGCCCACAGATACTACCTGGGTATTGCTGTTGGCTATTCACGGACCAAGGGCTCCTTGGTCAGCAGGTGATAAGTCCTGCCAGGAGTGGTCCTTCCCTTCAGGACAGCAGGCTCCCTCCTGGCCCAGCATGTGTCTAGAAATGTCATCTAGGAGCTAGGGCCTGGAATGAGGGCCTCATGACTCTGCCTGGTGCTCTATCCTATTGTGGCTGATCTGGTATCCAAGATGCAAGACAAAATCCTCCTTACTCTTTGTTTCCCTCTCCTCAAGCAGAAGGAAGGAGTTACTCTCGTTGCTGTGAGTGATGCCTAGGATTGGGGAAGGGTGGTGCATACCTCCCTTGGCTACCCCAGCTGGTGTCTACCTAGGTCCTGTGCCACCCTAGTCTACTGATTCTAAGCCCAGCCCAGCACTAGTACTTGCCTAAAGGTTCCAGTCCTTTATCCTAAAATGCCTTTCAAATTTACCTAGGACCCCAGAGCATTTTAGTCCACAGTGGCAAGGCTTGGCACAACTCGAGTTCTGACCACTGGGATGGACGATTCCCTCTGGTCCAGGCTGATACAAATGCTCCCTCCTTGGACAGGCACAGGCTGAGTCCAGCATGGCTTTGCTCTCCACTGTGACAGGGCAGCACCGAGTTCACTTCCAAGTCCCCTAGATCATGCGCTCTCTCTCTCTTCCAAGTGCACAGTTTCTCTCTGTGCCATGCAGCTACTGCTGGGGGTGGGAGAGGAGTGGTGTCAGGGATTCAAGACTGTCTTTCCTGGCCTAGGCATGGTGGCTCATGCCTGTAATCCCAGCACTTTGGGAGGCCAAGGAGGGCAGATCACTTGAGGTCAGGAGTTCAAGACCAGCCTGGCCAACATGGCAAAACCCCATCTCTACTAAAAATACAAAAAAATTAGCTGGGCCTGGTGACACGCGCCTGTAGTCCCAGCTACTAGGGAGGCTGAGGCAGGAGAATCGCTTGGACCTGGGAGGCGGAGGTTGTAGTGAGCTGAGATTGCGCCACCTGCACTCCAACCCGGGCAACCAGAGCGAAACTCCGCCTCAAAAAAAAAAAAAAAAAAAAAAGAAAGAAAAAAAGAAAGAATACGTAAATAAATAAAAAAGAGAAATAAACAAAAATATTAGGCGAACATGCATTTTTCTAGGGAAAGAGTCCCTAGCCAGATTATAGTTTCAGGAGCCCAGAGATCACGAATACTTTGTCCACCACCATATTCCCAGCCCACAATACAGCCTGGCAGCCAACGGACGCTTATCAAATGAACAAGCCTCAACCAGGCTTTCTTATTCCCACATGCTAGGCTGTGGTCAGGCTTCAATCATAACCCAACTTCTGCCACCCAATATATGTGTGACCTTGGTTAAATTACTTAAACCAGCAGTCCCCAAATTTTTTGGCACCAGGGACCAGTTTCATGGAAGACAATGTTTCCACCAGGGAAGAATGGTTTCGGAATGATTCAAGCACAGTACATTTATTGTGTACTTTATTTCTATTATTATTACATTATAATGTATGATAAAATAATTATACAACTCATCATAAAGTAGAATCAGTAGGATCCTTGAGCTTGTTTTCCTGCAACTAGATGGTCCCATCTGGTGTTGATGGGAGACAGTGAGAGATCATCAGGCATTAGATTCTCATAAGGAGCAACCTAGATACCATGCATGTGCCATTCACAATAGGGCTCATGCTCCTAGGAGAATCTAATGCCACCACTGATCGGACAGAAGATAGAGCTCAGGCGGTAAAAAGGGATGGGGAACAGCTGGAAATATAGATGAAGCTTCCATCATCAACCATTCACTTCCTGCTGTGTGGCTCAGTTCCTAACAGGCCACAGACCAGTACTGGCTCCACAGCCCAGAGTTGGGGACCCCTGACTTAAACTAAGGGCCAGGTTTCCAGAGTGACATCCACTTTAGAGGCTTGTTGAGTGCATTAAATCAAAATGTTGGTATACTTGGCCTGGCGCAGTGGTTCACACCTGTAATCCCAGCACTTTGGGAGTCTGAGGAGGGTGGATCACCTTAGGTCAGGAGTTCAAGACCAGCCTGGCCAATATGATGAAACCCCATCTCTACTAAAAATACAAAAAATTAGCAGGCGTGGTGGCAGTCACCTGTAATCCCAGCTACTTGGGAGGCTGAAGCAAGAGATTTGTTTGAACCTGGGAGGTAGAGGTTGCAGTGAGCTGAGATTGCACCATTGCATTCCATCCTGGGCAACAAGAGTGAAAACTTCGTCTCAAAAACAAAGCAAAACCAAACAAAAAATGTTGGTATACTGTTGGAACATTATAATGCACAACTAATTTTGTTTCTTGTCCTGCTCTCCTTCTACCACTTACTTTCTCTATGTAAGTCATTTTTTCCTGGGCCTCAAGGCAGTTCCTTGCTCTAACCAGTTTGCCTCTACTAGTCCATAGAATTGCTTGGTGTGGCCGAATGAGTAAATATCAATTATGGTCATTTATAAGAACCATTACCCAAATATGCCTACTTATTCTGTGGGAAGTAGAAAAGTTCCTTTTTAAAGTTTCTTTTCTTTTTTTTTTTTTTTTTTTTGGGCGAAATTTTTCCTCTTTTTTCCCAGGCTGGGGGGGAATGGCGCGATCTCGGCTCACGGCAACCTCCGCCTCCTGGGTTCAGGCAATTCTCCTGCCTCAGCCTCCTGAGTAGCTGGGATTACAGGCACGCGCCACCATGCCCAGCTAATTTTTTGTAGTTTTAGTAGAGATGGGGTTTCACCGTGTTGACCAGGATGGTCTCGATCTCTTGACCTCGTGATCCACCCGCCTCAGCCTCCCAAAGTGCTGGGATTACAGGCATGAGCCACTGCGCCCGGCCTAAAGTTTCTTTTCTTGTTAAAGAATAAGTGTGCTAATAATTTTGTTATTATGTAACAAACTAAGGAAGGAGATACCACCTTATACCTATATATTGGTAACTCCTATGTAGTTGTTAGACATGCCATACTTACAGGCACGTAGTACATTCTATGTCCTTGTACTTTAACCAAGACATCTGTGTTAGGCGTTCTCACAGGCATGTCCCAGCTCTCCATTGCTTTTACCTGTTTAGAAAATTTTAAGTTGTTAGGCAATTGGGTTTTAGTTTAAATTGTGAGGTCTGGCTCCAGCCAATGGAGATCAGACACAGCAGTAAGGAGGACCCCAAATGCATAAGGGATAAATTTGTGTGTTTTCCTTTGTTCATTGTACTCTCATGGCATGATGGGTAGCGAGAGTACCCTTCCTGCAGTCCAGGAAGTAAAAATTGTGTTGCTGAAAGATCCTTTGTCTCAGCACTAATTTTTCTTTGCGGCACCGAGCATCTATTGCCAACATATTCCAAAGCATAAGAATCATGAGGGGCAGTTCACAATTCTTGACCTCCCATGCTGTATGGGTCCTATGCCTTAACCCACAAATTAGGCTTGTCCTTAAGTAGAAGCATTGACAAAATTTTTGCTACATAGATAGTAATTTTGTGCCTGGATCACAGCAATCTTAAAAATATTGCTGACTGAATAAACTCTGTTTAGTTTTTATTTATTTATTTGTTATTTGAGATGGAGTCTCGCTCTGTCACCTAGGCTGGAGTGCAGTGGCACCATCTCAGCTCATTGCAACCTCTGCCTTTCGGGCTCAAGCAATCCTCCCACCTCAGCCTCCAAAGTATCTAGGACCACAGGCACATGCCACCACACCTGGCTAACTCTTGTACTTTTGGTAGAGATGGGGGGTTTCTTCATGTTGGCCAGGCTGGTCTTGAACTCCAGAGCTCAAGCAAACTGCCTGCCTAGGCCTCCCAAAGTGCTAGGATTACCGGTGTCAGCCACCACACAGGCCTTTTTTTTTTTTTTTTTTTTTACAAACTGCCACACTGTTTTCCGTAGAAGCTGCACTATTTTACTTTATTTCATTTTATTTTATTTTGAGACAGTCTCACTCTGTCACTCAGGCTGGAATGCAGTGGCGTGATCTCGGCTCACTGCAATCTCTGCCTCCAGGGTTCAAGTGATTCTCCTGCCTCAGCCTCCAAAGTAGCTGGGATTACAGGTGCCTGCCACCAAGCCAGGCGAATTTTTGTATTTTTAGTAGAGACAAAGTTTCTCCATGTTGACCAGGGTGGTCTCGAACTTCTCACTTCAGGTAATCTGCTCGCCTCGACCTCCCAAAGTGCTGGGATTACAGGCATGAGCTACTGTGCTGGGCCAGCTGCACTATTTTATATTCCTACCAAGAGTGCACAAGTATTCCGATTTCTCCACATCTTCACTAACACTTGTTATTTCCTGATTTTTTTTTTTTTTTTTTGAGACGGAGTCTCGCTCTTGTTACCCAGGCTGGAGTGCAATGGCGCGATCTCGGCTCACCGCAACCTCCGCCTCCTGGGTTCAGGCAATTCTCCTGCCTCAACCTCCTGAGTAGCTGGGATTACAGGCACACACCACCATGCCCAGCTAATTTTTTGTATTTTTAGTAGAGACGGGGTTTCACCATGTTGACCAGGATGGTCTCGATCTCTTGACCTCGTGATCCACCCGCCTCGGCCTCCCAAAGTGCTGGGATTACAGGCTTGAGCCACCGCGCCCGGCCTATTTCCTGATTTTTGATAGTCAACATCCTAATGGGTATAAGGTGGTATCTCATTTCGGTTTTGATTTTCATTTACCTAGTGGTTAGTGTGGTTAAGCATCTTTTCATTTGGTTATTGGTCATTTCTACAGTATGGTATATATTTCTTTGGAGAAATGTCTATTTTCAAGTCCTTTAACCTTTTGAGTTGCTTATTATTAAACTGTATGAGTTCTTTATATATTATAGATATTAACCCTTTATCATATATATGATTTGACAATATTTTCTCTCATTCTGTTGGTTGCCTTTTCACTGTTGTCCTTTGTTTTTGGGGGGTTGTTTTTTGAGTTTTCTTTTTTTAGAGAGTTTTGTTCTTTTGCCCAGGCTGGAGTGAAGTGGTGTGATCTCAGCTCACTGCAACCTCCGCTCCCCAGATTCAAGCGACTCTCCTGCCTCAGCCTCCTGAGTAGCTGGGGTTATTATGGGCACCCGCCACCATGCCCGGCTAATTTTGTACTTTGAGTAGAGGCAGAGTTTCGCCATGTTGGCCAGGCTGTTTTTGAACTCCTGACCTCAGGTGATCCACCCACCTTGGCCTCCCAAAGTGCTAGGATTACAGGCATGAGCCACCATGCCCGGCCTATTGTGTCCTTTGATGTACAGAAAAGGACTGATGCACAGTCCTTTTCTGAATGTTCACAGCACCCTTGTCAAAAATCATTTGACTATTCAGGATGTGGTAGCTAATGCAGTAATCCCAGCACTTTGGGAGGCCGAGGCGGGAGGACTGCTTGAGGCCAGGAGTTGGAGACATGCCTGGCAATTTCTCCATTGTGTCTACACACAATGTAAAAATTAGCCGGGCATGGTGGGTGGCGTGCGACTACCAGATGTCTTGACTACCCAGGAGGCTGAGGTGGGAGGATCTCTTGAGCCCAAGACGTCCAGGTTGCAGTGAGCTATGATTGTGTCACTGAATTCCAGCCTGGGCGACGAAGGAGCAGACTACCTCAAAAAAAAAAAAAAAAAAAAAAAAAAAAAAATCATTTGACCATTTGACTGTATATGCGAAGGTTTTGTGCCATAAACTTTTGTGGCTGGTGATACAAACGACATGGTCTCTGCCTTAAGGAAGCCACAGTCAAATTAAACAGATTCCGTTTCAAGTAGCATCTGTCCCGTGTGCTCAATCGGCACTGGGCCCATGTTTTCCCACACTTTGCCCCTTAAGCTTCTGATCTAACCAGTGAGATAGGTAGGATGATCCTCTTTAGCAGAGGGGTAAACTTAGTCCCGGGAGAGCGCAGCTGTCGCTGATGAGAGGGCGCAGACAGTCAGGATTTGAACCCAGAGTTCCTAGCTCCATGTGTCATGCTACCTCAGGTTAGATGTTCTCACCTCTAAAACGTGGGCAGAAGTAAAATGAGATGCTCTCTACTGAGCAGCTCTTCAGCTCCATGAACCTATACTTTAAAGAGTCACCAGAAGCTAGGGTAGACGAGAAAGGTGCAGGTATTAAGCATGATCGGGGTGCACAGAAGAGCAAAGCTCAAAACACCACTCCCAGCCCCGGAGGACAGAGTACTAAAACTGCAGCTCTGCGGAGCTGAGTGGACCCGGAGTCCTCAGCCGGAACCCGGACTCGGCTGGGCTGTGCTATTGGTGCGGGTGGGGAACGCGCAACCCAAAAATGCCGGCGACGAGCTTCTTGGGACAGTTCTCGCACACAGTTTCTCTGGAGGGAGCTTGAGGGCTTCTGAGACGTCTCTAGCACTCGCCCCCTAGCATCGCTCCCATTTCCTCCCCTTCCGCGGAGGTTATTCTTCCCGGTGGCCCCTTCATTGGGTGTCCCTTTGGTACACCCCCACCCTGGCGGGGAGTGGCGCTGCGAGCGCCCGCGTAGCCACTGCGCATGCGGACCAGGCAGAGTGTAGGGTGGGCCGGGGAGGGAAGCGCTGAGCACGGACCCCGCCCCTTCGCGGCTCGGTGCGTGACGTCGCTAGGGGCGCCGGCCTCCGCCCGGCCCCGAGGGGTAAGAGCGAGTGGCCGGAGCATCCGTCGCGCGAGACCGGGAGGGGACGAGGGTGTTGCGATCGTTCGGCTGGGGGGCCTTCTGGGGAGGGGGTGCTTAGGTGCACCGGCGGCCGTGGACCCCCAGGTTCTGCCCTCCCCTCCCTTTAATCCCCTTCCAGCCGGACGGGAGACGGGACAGGGGTGAGCATTTGTGACACTTGCATTTCCGTGGCTCCCTCCTCCTCCCCGGCCCCTGTTTATCTCCTTGCCTTCCAGAAGTTCTTTCCCATCAGACTGTCGTTCCTTGCGTGGAAGCAGGAGGCGGGGTTCGACCAGACCTTGGCCCTACCCCTCCTATGTTAAAGTCCGCAGGCCTCAGTTTCCCCCACAGTATTTTTTGCCTGGCCTTACCTAGTTTTGAGGATCCTTACGGGAAAGAGAAAGGAAATGGACATTTGTTGAGTTCCTGCATGGCTAAATACCACGCAGACAGCTTCATCCGCCACGTTTAATCCTTATTTCTTGGTGTTCTCGGAAGTCCCATTTCACGGATTCCTAAGCTCACAGAGTGAGTAGCAGAAAGGGATTCATATCTAGCCATTTAGCTGCGAAGTGGAGTTCTTCTCCAGAGTCTTCCCTTGTCTGGGCTCTGGCTGGAACTGTTCCTCAGCTAAACCCTCGCCCCAGAACAGTGCTTCCTGTTTCCCTACCTGAGAAGTCTCCCTTTCGGGTTCCTTTTTCCAGCACGGAGTGCCCTGCTCTGCCTCCACTTAGGTTACTTCAGAAATGAAATGCAGAAAATATGTATCAAGCAGTATAGGGAGGTGAACTTTTGGAGTCGAGAACCTTGGATTCTTGTTCTGGCTCTGCCACTAACTATGAGGCCTCGGGAAGTCCCTTGCCTTCTCTGAGCTTTCGCTTCTCTTTGTGTATAAGAGGTGCTCTTGTCCCATTCTCCCTCCCTGTCCTCCAGCAGGCTCTCCCTGGAGGCCCAGGCCCCTCTGCTCCCCATGGGCAACTGCCAGGCAGTGCACAACCTGCACCTTTGTCTGGCCCACCACCCACCTCTGGTCTGTGCCACTTTGATCCTGCTGCTCCTTGGCCTCTCCGGCCTGGGCCTTGGCAACTTCCTCCTTACCCACAGGACTGGCCTACGCAGCCCTGACATCCCTCAGGTAAGTTCCACCCCCTCCAAAACCCACTCTTCCTTCCAACATAGACAGGCTTTTGCTGTTAATCTCATCTCACCTGTCTCCCACCCTCCTTTTGCTTGTAGGACTGGGTCTCTTTTTTGAGATCTTTTGGCCAGCTGACCCTGTGTCCCCGGAATGGGACAGTCACAGGGAAGTGGCGAGGGTCTCACGTCGTGGGCTTACTGACCACCTTGAACTTCGGAGACAGTCCAGACAGGAACAAGACCCGGACATTCCAGGCCACAGTCCTGGGTAGTCAGATGGGATTGAAAGGTGAGATCAGAGGCTGCGGTGGCTGACACCTGCAAGTAATCCCAGCATGTTGGGAGACCAAGGTGGGCAGATCATGTGAGGACAGGAGTTTTAGAATAGCCTGGCCAACATGGTGAAACCCCATCTCTACTAAAAATACAAAAGTTAGCCGGGCATGATGGCAGCCACCTGTAATCCCAACTACTCAGGAGGCTGAGCCAGGAAAATCGCTTGAACCCAGGAGGCAGAGGTTGCAGTGAACTGAGACTGTGCTGCTGCACTCCAGCCTGGGTGACAGAGTGAGACTCTGTCTCAAAAAAAATTAAAAATTGGCCAGTCGCGATGGCTCACACCTGTAATCCCAGCACTCTGGAAGGCCAAGGAGGGCGGATCACGTGGTCAGGAGTTTGAGACCAGCCTGGCCAACATGGTGAACGCTGTCTCTACCAGAAATAAAAAAATTAGCCAGGCGTAGTGGCGTGTACCTGTAGTCCCAGCTACTCAGGAGGCTGAGGCAGAAGAATCACTTGAACCTGGGAGGCAGAGAGGTTGCAGTGAGCCGAGATTGTGCCACTGCACTCCAGCCTGGATGACAGAGCAAGACTCCATCTCAAAAAAAAAATTAAAAAAAATTAAAAAAAAATAAAAAATAAAAACAAAAATTAGCCAGGTGTGGTGGTGGGTGCCTATAGTCCCAGTTACTTAGGAGGCTTAGGCAGGAGAATTGCTTGAACCCGGGAGGCAGTTGCAGTGAGCAGAGATCACACGACTGTACTCTAGCCTGGGTGACAGACAGAGAGAGACTCTGTCTCAAAAGAAAAGTTAAAGGTGGGATCAGAGAGGACTGTGGGGTCAGGCATCAGAACACTCAGGGCTGGGACCTGCCTCTGACCCCACTAATGATGACCTTGGGCACATCCCTGGCCTTTAGTCACTTCTGTGATTAGGGCTTTCAGTGAACATGCTGCCAACAAGGTAGGTTTTCTACAAATACTTTCTTCCTCTGCCAGTTCAGACATTCTCTGAGTCTTTTCCTTGGAGGGCTGATGAGATAGGCTAGGTTTGACCTAATGTTTCTCATCCTTTACCCACCTCCTTTTAGAGACACCTTCTTTTTCCTCAGGGATATCAGAGAAGCATAGTCTGTTCAATTAAACTAGTGTCATAAGGGCCTGCTATGTGCTTAGTATACTCTATATGCTACAAAGGATGCAGAAAAAAATTAGACACCACCAATTTCCAAATAGCTTATAGTCTTCTGGGAAAATGACAAGCGAGAGAGACAGAAAGTAAAAATGTCAGTAGATGCCATTAATTCCTGTATGACATTTGGCCTTATCTAAAATATGCAGAGATAAAGAGGGAAGGAAGAGAGAGGGTGGTATTTTCTGATTTCTGATGTCTTTTACAACACTCTCATTCTAAGATTCTCCTATGAGTACGTATGTGTTGAGGTGGAGTGGGCCTATGCATGTCTAGGTGTACATGTATGTTAACAAAAATAAAGAATGTGTCTGATATATGCAGACTTGGGACAATTTTTCCCATTCTTTTTACTCTTAAGTAGATATATAATAGTTTTATTGAGATATGATTCATATACCATTCAATTCACCCATTGAAAATATATGGTTAGGGTTGGGCGTGGTGGCTCACGCCTATAATCCCAGCACTTTGGGAGGCCAAGGCAGGCAGATCACTTGAGCTCAGGAGTTTGAGACCAGCCTGGGCAACATGGCAAGACTCTGTTTCTACTGAAAATACAGAAAAATAGCCGGGCATGGTGGTGCACACCTGTGGTCTTAGCTACTCGGGAGACTGAGCTGGGAGGATTGCTTATACCTGGGAGGTAAAGCTTGCAGTAAGCCGAGATCATGCCACTGCACTCCAGCCAGGGTGACAGAGTGAGACCCTGTCTCAAAAAAAAAATAAATAAATGTACCATTAGGCCAGGTGATGGCTTGAGCTCAGAGTTTGAGACCAGCCTGGGCAACACAGTCACAAAAGTATGCAGGCATCACCACAGTCAATTTTAGATCATTTTCATCACCCGAAAAAGAAACTCTGTACCCATTAGCAGTCACTTCCTGCCACACTCCCATCTCCCAGCCCTAGGCAACCATTCATCTACTTTCTGTCTCTGTAGATTTGCCTAGCCTAGACATTTCATATAATTTCATATATAATGGTCTTTTGTGACTGGCTTCTTTCACTTGGTATGATGTTTTAAAGTTTCATCTGTGTTGTATGTATCGGTATTTCATTTTTTTAATTTAAAAAAAATTTTTTTTTTTTGAGACAGTTTTGCTCTTGTCACCCAGACTGGAGTACAATGGCAAAATCTCAGCTCACTGCAACCTCCACCTCCTGGGTTCAGGTGATTTTCCTGCCTCAGCCTCCTGAACAGTTGGGATTACAGGCGCACATCACCATGCCTGGCTATTTGTTTTCATTTTAGTAGAAATGGGGTTTCACCATGTTGGCCAGACTGGTCTCGAATGCCTGACCTTGTGATCCACCCACCTCAGCCTCGCAAAGTGCTGGGATTACAGGCATGAGCCATCTTGCCCGGCCAATGTTTTATTTTATTTTTTACTGCTGAATAACATTCATTGTATGAACATTTCACATTTTCTTTTATTCAATCATCATGTGATTGACAGTGGGTTGTTTCCTTTTTCACTATTATGAATGATGCTGTCTTGAGTGTTCCTCAGTGTTTGCATGGCGTGTTTAATTTCTCTTGAGAATATACTTACAAATAGAATATATAATAACACTATGTTTAATCTTTTGAGAGCTACCAAACTGTTTTCCAAAGTGACTACGCCATTTTATATTCCCACCAACATGAGGCTTCCGGTTTCTTCACATCCTCACCAACACTTGTTATTATTCATCTTTTTTATTATAGCCATCATAGCATGAAGTCTGTGGTTCTGATTTGCATTGTCTTGATGGCTGAGAAGAGTTGATAATGATTTTTCATGCATTCAGTGGTCATTTGTGTGTCTTCTTTAGAGAAATGTATTCACAGTCTTTGTCCATTTTTTAAATTGGGTAATTTGTCTTTTAGTTATTATAAGAGTTTTGTGGCCGGGCATGGTGGCTCACACCTGTTATCCCAGCACTTTGGGAGGCCGAGGTGGGAGGGTCACCTGAAGTCAGAAGTTCAAGACCAGCCTGGCTAACATGGTGAAACCCTGTTTCTACTTAGAAAAACTGAGCCAAGCATGGTGGCGTGCACCTGTAATCCCAGCTACTCAGGAAGCTGAGGCAGGAGAATTGTTTGAACCTGGGAGCTAGAGGTTGCAGTGAGTCAAGATCACACCATTGCACTCCAGCTTGGGCAACAAGAGCAAAACTGCATCTCAGGAAAAAAAAAAAAAGAGTTTTTTATACTTTCTAGATACAAGTCCCTTGTCTGAGAAATGATTTACAGATCTTTTCTTCCATTTTGTGAGTTGTTTTTTTCATATTGTTGATGGTTCTGTGAAACACAAAAGTTTTTAATTTTAATTTTAATTTTTTTTGAGACAAGAGTTTTGCTCCATTATCCAGACTGGAGTGCAGTGGTGCAGTCTCAGCTCACTATAACCTCTGCCTCCCAGATTCAAGCATTCACCTGTGTCAGCCTCCCAAGTAGCTGGGATTACAGGTGTCCACCACCACACCCAGCTAATTTTTTGTACTTTTAGTAGAGACAGGGTTTCATCATATTGGCCAGGCTGGTCTTGAACTCCTGGCCTCAAGTGATCCACCTACCTTGTCCTCCCAAAATGGTGGGATTACAGGCATGAGCTACCATGCCCAGCCAAAAGTTTTTTTAATTTTGATAAAGTCCAATTTATCTATTTTTCTCCTTTGTTTCTTGTGCTGCTTTTTTGTTTGTGGGTTTTTTTTTTCCGGATTTTTTTTTTTTTTTTTGAGACAGGGTTTACTTTTGTTGCCCGACTTGAAATGAAGTGGTGCATTCCCACCTCACTGTAGCCTTGACTTCCTGGGCCCAGGTGATCCTCCCAACTCAGCCTCCTAGTAGCTGGGACCACTATCCTGGCTAATTTTTACATTTTTTTAATATAGATGGGGTCTCACTATGTTGCCCAGGCTAATTTCAAACTACTGGGCTCAAGTAATCCTCCTGCCTCAGCCTCCCAAAGTGCTGGGATTACAGGCATGAGCTACCAGGGCTGGCCTGTTACCCAATTGTTTTATTTATTTACTTATTTATTTATTTATTTTTCTTTTTATTTTTTTATTCTTTATTCTTTTTTAACCTACTAGAGAACAATACCCAATTGTTTTAATTTACTTTCTCCTGATTGCTAGTAGCATTGAACCTCGTCTTATGGTTTATTGCTCATTTTCATGTTGTCTGTGAATTACCTGTTTGTTTCCTTTGCTCATTTTTCTTTTAAGTTATTTGTCTTTTTCTTCTTGATTTATAGAAGGTCTTTATTCTAGATAATAAAACTTTTTGTCATTTAAATATATTATAGGTATTTTCAACCAATATGTTGCTTGTTTTTTTAACTTATCTTTTATTGCATAGAAGTCCTTTTATGAGGTTAGGTTTATCACTCTTGTCCTTTATTAAGACCTTTAGATTTTGTGTCTTTCATAGGAAGGCCTTCCTCATTTTAAAATTAGAAAATATTCTTTCCAGGCACGGTGGCTGATGGCTGTAATCCCAGCACTTTGGGAGGCCAAGGCAGGTGGATCACCTGAGGTCAGGAGTTCAAGACCAGCCTGGCCAACATGATGAAACCCCAGCTCTAACTAAAAATACAAAAAATTAGCTGAGTATGGGGTTAGGCACCTGTAATCCCAGCAACTCGGGAGGCTGAGGCAGGAGAATCACTTAAACCCGGGCAGTGGAGATTGCAGTGAGCTGAGATCACGCCACTGCACTCCATTTTGGGCAACAAGAGTGAAACTCCATCTCAAAAATAATAAAATAAAACAAAATATTCTTCTGTATTTTAATTCTTAAGATTTTTTTTAGTTTGTATAGTTCTTTAACACATCTGGACTTTATGTTATGAGATAACAGATGCTGTGATTTTTTCTACGTGGAAATTTTCCCAAGGCCATTTACTGAGGCCATCTTCTCCCCACTAATTTAAAATAGGGTGAGAACCTTTTAATGGATTTTGATACCAAGTGGGAAACTGCTTTCTTAAAAAGGATGAGCTAGTTTTTGCAAACTGACATTGGCAATGTGTATCTGCCCATTTCACTGCAGCCTTGCGAGTATTGGTATCATTGTTGTATTGATTGTAATTTAAGTTAATTTAAATTACAACTTAATTTGTGTTTATATTGATACAAAGTTATTTTCACTTCTCAGTGATATAAATAATGGTATATGGAATACTTTATTGAATAGAATCCATGCCAAATCACCTGGTATTATAGAAAGCCTTAAAAACTGAGTAGGGCCAGGTGCAGTGGCTCATGCCTAGAATCGCAGCATTTTGGGAGGTCAAGGTAGCAAGATTGCCTGAGCCCAAGAGTTTGAGTCCAGCCTGGGCAACACAGTGAGACCCTGTCTCTACAAAAAATTTTTAAAATTAGGCAGGCAGGTGGTGTATGCTTCCCACCCACCCCCACCCCGGGACAGGGTCTCACTCTGTTGCCCGGAATGAAATGCAGTGGTGCAATCACAGCTCACTGTAGCCTTGACCTCCTGGGCCCAGGTGATCCTCCCAACTCAAACCTCCTGATTAGCTGGGCCACTAAGCTGGCTAATTTTTGTATTTTTTATAGAGATGGTGTCTCACCATTTTGCCAGGGCTAATCTCAAACTTCTGGGCTCACATAGTCTCACCTACTCAGGAGACTGAGGTGGGAGGATCACTTGAGCCCAGGAGGCTGAGGCTGCAGTGAGCTGTGATTATGCTACTGCACTCCAGCCTGGGCGACAGAGTGAGACCCCATTCAAAAAAAAAAAAAAAAAGGAAATACAAGAAAAGAAGTGTGAAAGTGTGAAAATGTGAAGAAATACAAGAAAAGCATGAAAGTGTGAAGATGGAAGCTCCCGCCTCACCCCTCATTTTCTTCCATCTTCTCTTCTGTGCCTTTCATAGGATCTGCTGCAGGACAACTGGTCCTCATCACAGCCAGGGTGACCACAGAAAGGACTGCAGGAACCTGCTTGTATTTTAGTGCTGTTCCAGGAATCCTGCCCTCCAGCCAGCCACCCATATCCTGTTCAGAGGAGGGGGCCGGAAATGTCACCCTGAGCCCTAGAATGGGTGAGGAGTGCATTAGGGTCTGGAGCCACGAAGGCCTTGTGCTAACCAAGCTGCTCACTTCGGTAAGAGCCTCAGATCGGTCGCTAGGGTTTTGTAGACTCCATGCTGACTGCTATATCTTGAAGGTTCCTGGAAGCAATTCTACCTTGTAGAAAAAGCACAGGTTTTATAACCCTGCCTTGGGGGCTGTGTGACCTACAGCAAGTGTCTAAACATCTCTGAGTGGCAGCTTCCTCATCTGTAAAACAGAAAACATGACCCTATCTCTTAATTCCACCAAATAAGGATTAAATGAGAATGACTGTGAAGTGTCCAGCACAACATAGAGATTTGATAAATGACAGCTATTATTATTGACTGTTGTCTTTCAAACATTATCTCTTCCTCAAAGGATTTCAGAAGCTGTAATAAGAGGCAGATGGGCTAATTGCTATTAGACAGATGTGAGCAGAGTGTTATGCAAACACAAAGTAAGGAGCCATTAACCCTAACTTGAACATTTATGGAGAGTGCTTCACAGAGGAGGTGTCGTTTACAAAAGAGCATTGTGTACAGTAGTTTAAAATGCACAGAGTGCTCTCAGGGTTCATTAACTCATTTGATCTTAAAATAGCCTTTTGAGGTAGGTGTTATTCCACTTTACAGATGAGGAAACCAGTTTAGAGAGAGGGAGTGAATTGCTAAAGGCCAAACAACTGGTTAAGTGGCAGAACCAGGGTTGCAACTCACACCTTCCGTGTGGTCAGGATGATCCTTGAAGAATGAGGAATATTTGGACAGGGATTGCAGTAGAGAAGTTTCAGGAGATGGGGAGGCACACTCCAGACAAAGGCACCAGGATGGGTGTAGGTCTAGGGATTGATAAGTGTTGGTTGGTGTGGAGCCTGTAATCTCAGCACTTTGGGAGGCCGAGGCGGGCACATCACCTGAGGTCAGGAGTTCAAGACTAGCCTGGCCAACATGGTGAAACCCCGTCTCTACAAAAATACAAAAACTAGCCAGGCATGATGGCAGGTGCCTATAATCCCAGTTACTCGGGAGGCTGAGGTGGGAAAATCGCTTGATCCCAGGAGGTGGAGGTTGTAGTGAGCCAAGATTGTGCCACTGTCCTCCAGCCTGGCGACAGAGCGAAATTCCATCTCAAAAAAGAAAAAAAAAAGAGAAGTGTTCAGTTAGGTCTCACACCTGTAATTCCAGCACTTTGAGAGGCCAAAGCAAGGAGAATGCCTGAGGTTAGGAGTTCAAGATCAGCCTGGGCAACACAGCAAGACCCTGTTTCTTAAAAAACATATATATATTTTTTAAATTAACAGGGTGTAGTGCTGCACTGCACACCTGTAGTCCCAGCAACTCAGGAGGCTGAGGTGGAAGGATCCTTTGATCCTAGAAGTTCGAGGCTGCAGTGAGCCATGATTGTGCTGCTGCACTCCAGCCTGAGTGACAGAGGGAGACCTTATCTCAAGAAGGAAAAAATAAGAAGTGTTCAGCCTTTGGGAACACTCCATGATGAGAGGCTTAGGAAGGAAAAAGGCAAGAGACCCCAGGGATCTGATTGACAGGTGCTATGAATGCAGTCTAGAGGGCTATGACCTGATGCTGAAGGTTGTGGGGGCCTCTGAGGAGTTTCAAAGAGGAGAGAGACCTGCTTCCCTAGTACTGGGTAAAGGAGACTGTCTGAGTGGAGGGCTATCAGTCAGGAGGCTGCTGCACAGTCCAGTCTCACCTTTGAAGAGATCCCATGAAGTGCGGTGGCTCACGCCTGTAATCCCAGCACTTTGAGCGGCCAAGGTGGGTGGATCCCTTGAGGTCAGGAGTTCAAGACCAGCCTGGCCAACATGGTGAAACCCTGTCTGTACTAAAAATTTAAACATTAGCCAGATGTTTTGGTGGGCACCTGTAATCCCAGCTACTCTACGGGGAGGCTGAGGCAGAATTGCTGGAACTTGGAAGGGAGAGGTTGCAGCCAGCTGAGCTCATGCCACTGCACTCCAGCCTGGGCAACAGAGTGAGACTCCATCCCCCAAAAAAAGAAAAGAAAAAGACCCCATGAGGAGCACGACCTGGGAGCTGGAATCAGAGATGCGGTTTCTACATCCAGCACTGCTGGCACATCTTTAAAAGGTGGATCGTAATGAAGTTTCCCGTCTCACGGAGTCATGATGAGGGTTCAGGTTGATAATTGGGTAAGAAAGTTGTTTTTAAACTATCAAGACAAATGTTCCAGCCTGGGCAACATGGTGAAACCCCGTCTCTACAAAAAATCCAAAAAAAATTAGCCAGGCATGGTGGCATACACCTGTGGTCCCAGGTACTCAGGAGGCTGAGGGGGAGAATTGCCGCAGCCCAGGAGGCGGAGGTTGCAGTGAGTCGAGATCGCACCACTGCACTCCAGCCTGGGTGACAGAGTGAGACCCTGTCTCAATGAAAAAGAAAAAAAAGACAAATGTCAGCTTATACGAAAATAACATTTTCCTTTCAGTTGTTCCCTAGATGTGGAGAGCTGTCTCCCTCATGGAGGCTCCCTCTATGGCCCTTGGGCTGGGTTCAGATGTCGTCCTCCTCTCCTCCCTGTACCCCTCTCTAGGAGGAGCTGGCTCTGTGTGGCTCTAGGCTGCTGGTCTTGGGCTCCTTCCTGCTTCTCTTCTGTGGCCTCTGCTGTGTCACTGCTGTGTGCTTCCACCCGCGCCGGGAGTCCCACTGGTCTAGAACCCGGCTCTGAGGGCACTGGCCTAGTTCCCGACTCGTTTCTCAGGTGAGGCTCTTTGCTCCAGTCCTGTGGGAGCAGGGAATGGGGCGGGGGTGGAGGTTGTAACTGGGGTAGAGCAGATCCTTGCACTTATCCTCAAGTGCTGCTGCTTCTGAGTCCCTGAGAACCTCTTCAACCACAGCTGTCCCTTAGGGACTGGGAACAATTTGACACCGTCAGCATTCAATATTTTTCTAATTACTTTTACTTTTTTATTATAAAATATTTAACACTCATGTAGAAAAGTCCAAAAGCATAAAAGGACAGCTTGGCAAATTGTTATAAAGTGGATACTTACAAATACCACTGAGGGAAGGAAGAGAATATTACCAGCAGTCCAGAAACCCCCCATGGTCCCTTCCTTCCTGACAATGCCCTCCCTCCCCTTAGAAATAACTACTGTCGGCCTGGCACAATGGCTCATGCCTGTAATCCCAGCACTTTGGGAGGCCGAGGCGGGTGGATCATGAGGTAAGGAGTTTGATAACAACCTGGCCAACATGGTGAAACCCTGTCTTTATTAAAAATACAAAAAAATTAGCCGGGCGTGGTAGTAGGCGCCTGTAATCCCAGCTACTCAGGAGGCTGAGGCAGGAGAATTGCTTGAACTTGGGAGACAGAGGTTGCAGTGAGCCAAGACCGCACCACTGCACTCCGGCCTGGGCGACAGAGTGAGACTCTGTCTCAAAAAAAAAAAAAAAAAAAAAAAAAATAATTACTGTCCTGCTTTATAATTTATTGCCAGGTATGCCTTCCTAAATAATATGGTTTGGTTTTACTTTTTTTGAACCTATATAGACAGAATTATACATATTCTTTTGTGGCTGACTTCTTTCAAGAAACATTGTGATTTTAAGACTCATCCATAACTCTAGTTCACATCCAAGCATTTGGGTAACAATGGTGAGTTAAGAAAGTTCTCGTTTGATGATTCGTCCTGGATACGAACCATGTTTGTCTTGCTTTTGTCCTGAAATCCTGATACCCAGTTTTACGATGGAAATTTTGTAAAATTCAACTTGAACCTCTCAGAAGAGTCTAATTGATGATGCCCATTTACTGAGGACATACATATTATGTGCCCAAGAACTTGACAGGCACCTTCTCTCTTCCATTTAGTCATCATTACATTTAGAAAAAGTTGATTTCATTGACAAGATCTTTGGAGGGAATCAGCTTCATAAACGTAGCAGCGGGTGGGGGACATATTGGTTAACTAGTTCACACGTCAGCTCACTAAAGGAAAAAATATTTCTGCAAAAAATCTTCACTTGTCAGAGGGGGCGCATATAATTTCAGAGCCCCATGTGTTATGCATCCAGCTCTTGAACTGGTCTCAGCTTGAGCTGGCTGCAGTCCCCTAGGAAGTCACTATGGGAGAAGTAGAAACAGTTCAGGCCCAGGGAACTGATCAGGCCAGAGGAAATGGAAGCTCAAGATCAACTCTGCTTATTTTGCTGATGGCTGTGCCTAAAGGCCCCAACCACCTACTTGGGACAGGAAATGACAGGACCCTCTCAACCTTGGATTGGGAAACGAGGGCTTCCTGGCCCCTGGCAGACCCCAGGGTCCTGAGGCTACCCGAGTTGAGATTAAATGCCTGTATTGGTCTCTAGCTGTCACTCCCTCTGCCTTCCCCTAGCATCTTTCTGACTTGTTCTGTTGTTTTATTTTCTTTTTCCTTAGGTGTGAATCTTCTTTGGCCTTGGCTCTGAGTTGGAAAAGGTTTTAGAAAAAATTGAAAAGCTGGAATGTGGGGGAAAATAAAAGCTTTTTTGCCCAGTGGTGTATAAGGTGTTTATTAGGGGTTGGATTGAGGTGGGGATTTTAGGGTAGGCAGGCTTAGAAGTTTTGAGAGACTCTTTCCTGTTGACTCTCTAGTTTGGACACAGGTTTGCATAGGGCATAGGTTACTTCAGCCCTCCCACGGTTGACTTGGCTTTGGAAAACACCTGTCTTGTTTTCTTCTACGAAATAAAATGGATAATTACAGTTAGTTGGGCGGGTGGGGTGTCATGTCATGGTGATGCTGTGCCATAAATGCACTGTGACCTTGGCATGTCATGCAACCTGCAGCACCTCAGATTCCTTAAGAGATCTAATCAACTGAGTTTTCCCAGCGTCGATGCGCAACGATTCCTCGCACTTGGGGTCCCTCGTCCAGTCTAGACGGTTGCTAACGTCGGAATAGTCCATTTTCCCGCCTTTTCCTCGCCCAGCGGCAGCTTCCCTTACCCCTCCCAACTTCCATCCTGCGCACACGCGCAGATCGCCACTGCTGTCAGTCCACCCGCGCCCCCTCAAAGCTTCCCCTAGCAACAAGCTCAGGCTAAGCGCGACGGCGGGACGGGCGCATGCGCCGCAGCTCTTTCCACCGCCAGTCCTGGGACAGAGTGCCGGGCTCCTCCCCTTCCAAGCCTAGCCCTTCTCCCCGCCTACTCCGGCCCGGGGTCCGCGTGGCGCGGCGCGCGCGCACTCGGGCTCGGCAGTTGCCGGTCTCCCGGGCCGCGGCAGTGAGGAGAGAGGGCGGGGCTGAGTCCTCTGCAGCCCCGCCCCCTTTGGCCCGGCGTCCCTACCGCGCCTGCGCGCTCCCGCCCGGTCTCCATCTTGGAATTGGGAGGAAGAGGGAGAGGGAGGCCGGGACAAGATCGGGGCTGTGGTACGGAGAGAGGCTGAGACGGAGAGGAGGCGAGGCAGAGAGGGCGCGGGGACCGTCAGCAGCGCCTTAGCTACAATCTTCCAGCTATTCTCGGAAGAGAGAAGGGAGAGGGAGGAGGCCGGGCCGGGAGTGGGGGGCTGTCACCCTCGGACCCCTGCGTGAGAGGGGCCGTGCAGCCGGACGTCCTCGGGGTGGGCCCCCAGTCGGTGGCCGAAGACCTAGGACTCAGGCCCCTGGGTCCCAAATTTCCGGGCTTTGTCCCTCGCTTCTCAATTACCCGGGTATCAGTCCCCATAGTTCAGAAATCCGGGACTCGAGTCCCAACCTCTCTAAACCTGGGTCTCTATTTCATTGAATTTCAAATCTCGGGTTCAGGCCCTTTCGTGCACCAGTATCTGGGGTTCATTCCCCAGGCATTCAAATATCAGATTCGATCTCCCTCCCGTTCAAATATTCGGGGTTCAGACCCCACAATCAGAAATCCGGAATTCGGCAACTGTCGCCCTCGAGGAGGGGGAGGACTGGACCGCGAGGTCAGATCAGGTTGTCACCCCCTCCCCTCGAGGGGAGGCTTCCCAGGCCCGCCCCTCAGGAAGGGCGAAAGCCGAGGAAGAGGTGGCAAGGGGAAAGGTCTCCTTGCCCCTCTCCCTGCTTGGCAGAGCCGCTGGAGGACCCCAGGCGGAAGCGGAGGCGCTGGGGCACCATAGTGACCCCTACCAGGTGAGACATGGGGTGCAGGGGCGCGGGTCCCTGTGTCTAGCTCTGAGAAGAAAGGGTGCGCCTTTCTGAGAAGCTGGACTTCGGTAGGCCCTCTCCTCAGGATGGGGAAGCCCAGCTGAGCCAGTGGTCAGCCTCTGGCCAGCCTTGCTTCTGTTGTCTCCCTCTTCCCCTTCCTCTTCCCTTCATTGTGTCTGGTTGGTGGGGGACCTCAGGTGACAGGGTCTCTGATGTCACCGGGGTTCACACCCTAGGGTGCTTCAGCTAATCAGATGGATTTGCACTTCAGTCTTCTTGCCTTCACTTTGCCCCTCACAGCCACCTCCTCCCTGATATGCCCCTTTCTCCTGACTGCTTTGCGGTGTTGATTCCCATACCTCTGATTCCCATGGTGGGTCTGCTTATCTGCTTTTCAGGCCTGGTCTGGTTGGATTTCTTGTCCTTGCAAGGAAGTGTGTGTATGTGTGTTTGTGTGTATACGTGTGTGTTTTGAGGTGCCTGGCAATGTTTCCCCTTAACTGCAGTTACTTTCCAACCTCTTGCTGTGATGGTGTCCATAATCGCATCCATTTGTCAAACGATCTTTTACAAAGTGCTTTGATAGCCATTCTCTCATGTGACATCCCCCTCATTCACCCTGTGGGTCTCTTTTATTGGCATCTTCCCATTTTACAGTTGAGAACGTAGAGGCCCAGAGAGGTTGCCCAAGATCACACAGTGGCAGAATCAGAATTTGAACTCAGGTCCTCAGTCACATCTTTCCCTGATGCATGCCTGGTTCTTGCCATCTCTTTTCCTCTGAGTTTGGGCTCAGCCTAGGGGTCCCTAGGAGACCAGGTTGGGGTCAGATTTAAGAATGGGAATGAGATAAGCTTCCTTTCCAGGAGGGCTCTACTCAGAAGTTTTTTCTGATGGGAGGCTCTGGCTTTTGCTTCTGCCTCATGGAGTTTTCTATCCACTGTGACCTTCATCTTTACCCTGATCCCAGAGTTTGGCCTGGATTCCTGAGAGGGCTCTCTGTTGACAAATGGTAGCCTTAGTGCATCTTTGAACTGCTCAAGCCAGGCTGTTGGGGTGGAATGATCTCCCAAAAGATTAAAGCTTTGTGGGGACCTTGGAAGCAGGGAAGGAAAAATCCATATGCTGAGTGTCTGCATGGTGTTCCTAAGTATGAAATCTCATTAAAATCTTACAAAAGCTCCATGCTGTAATCCATTTCACTGAAGAGAAGACCAAGAACTAGAAGGAACTTACTGAAAACCCTGTTGCTGTACATTGCAGATGGGATGTACTGGTAGTATGGCTTAGGAACAGATAGATACAGGTTTCCTCATCTGTAGATTGGAGATGACATTACCCGTTTTGGAAGGTGGTTATGATTTAGCACAGACCTTGGTCATTGTTCAAGTATTTGTTGTTATTATGAGGAAGGGGACCTGCATGATATTTTGCCAGTGGATGGCACCCCTTCCATGTGGCCTAGGGTCCTAGATTGGCATTCTGGGGCCCTGTGTTGGTAAAGAGGTCAGGAAGATTCTTTTGGCAAGTTGAGAGCACCTGCCTTTGTGTGTGGGTGTATGGTGCGGGTGAGGGGTGCTTGGCACTATTGCTGGCAGAAGGAAGAAAAGGGCCTGCTTTGAGCAGCAGCCTGGGAGCTGCTGAGGGCTGAGCAGAGAGCAATCAATCAGTCTCCCAGGTTATTCTGAGCCCTCTGCACCCTGGGGGCCCACTGGAGAGTCAGGCTCCCTCCTTGCCCTCCGGCTTCCAGTTGGGCTGAGGAGACAAAATTAATAACACAACAGGAAACAATGCATGACAGAATAAATTACATGCTAAAATCGTTAGGTGCTTTTAAGTAGCTAGAACTCTGCCCCAGGAGTCCAGCTCTGCTGAAGGCTCCTTTGTGCCTAAATTCTGACAAGTGCTTAGGCTGGAACCTGTCTTAGAATCTCCTTGAGGGTCCTGGTTCTGGCATCCTGCAGGAACTTTCTCCGGGTGTTTGGCTGGGTGCCCTAGGAGTGCTTCCCAACGGCTGAAGTGGTCAGGACAGGCTTCCTGTGAGAGGGAAGCTGAGCTTGGGGTGACAGCCAAGAGAGTAATGGGCACACAGGCCTAACCAGGGAGCAGAAGGTCCTGTTCTCTGACCTTGGAGAAGTCCTTTTTCTTTTCTTTGCCTCAGTGACCTCACCTGGGAAATGGTGATCATGACTCTGCCCTGCCTATTTTGAAGGGATGCTCTGAAATCATACTGATGGAGGACCAGCTTTGGACAAGGCACTTAACCTTACCAAGCCTGTTTCTTCATCTGTAAGATAGCGGAAATCATAATACTTGCTTCATAAGGTTGTGGTGAGGACTGAATAGAGATAATGCATGTAAGGTGCTTATTGTACCTGCTCAATAAATGTTATTTGTACCCTGTAAATGTCCTGTACCTGTGTGTGATGCTTATGCATTTGGACTGGACAAGTAAGGTAGCCCAGACCACAGAGAGGCCCTCACAGCCAGATGCCATTTATATCCCTATTCCCATCTTAGATCTCCCCCATCCCCTTTTTGAGAGTGAGTCTGCTGGCCCCTCTGGGCCAGTACCCACTTGTAACAATGGCCGGATTTCCACCGCCTCCGGCCTGGCCATTTCCTGTTCTCCAGGGTGTGAGAGGTTGAGGGAGGAGGGGGCCTCAGCACCAAGGGGAACAGGAAGGTGCCTGGAAACAGTTGGGGTATGGGACTTGTGGGACAGGACACTTGGGGCTCTGGAGTGCTGCCTGGGAGGCAGAATGTTTTATCCTTGAGGGGAGATACAGGGGCTGTAGGGAAATGGGAACTTGTTGAGCGCTGAAGCGGGTGGTGAGGATGCTTAGCCTCCCAGAATCTTCCTAGCAGTTTTAGGGACTCCAGGGACCTAGCCCGCGTGATCTGGTTGCCCGGGCAACTTCATTTTTTGGAGCTTTGATGTTGTTCCTAATCTCCCCCTCCCCTTCCTCAGCAGTGCCTCCCCCTCATCAGGGAATGAGGGGAGGAGATGGCAGAAACTTGATGGGTCCCTTCCTCTCCCTAAAGGCCTGATCCTTGCTCTAAAGGTCCCATTTCCATTCCCCAGGCCAGGCCCCACTCTCAGGGCCCCCAGGGGCCACCATGCCAGCTGGGGGCCGGGCCGGAAGCCTGAAGGACCCTGATGTGGCTGAGCTCTTTTTCAAGGATGACCCAGAAAAGCTCTTCTCTGACCTCCGGGAAATTGGCCATGGCAGCTTTGGAGCCGTATACTTTGTGAGTTGGGTCTTGGGGAGGGTGTAATAGGGATGGGGATTCTTCCTATTCCTGTGGACCTCCCAGCAGCCCTTGCACACCACGCCCATCATACTGGCCTTTCCTGTCCTCTCCTCCTTTCCCATGCCTGGCTGTCACTGGGGCCTTCAACACCTTCTGGTCTGGTCTTCTAGGCCCGGGATGTCCGGAATAGTGAGGTGGTGGCCATCAAGAAGATGTCTTACAGTGGGAAGCAGTCCAATGAGGTGGGCCAGGTGCAATACAGCCAGGTTGGGGGCAGGGGACTTGTCTCAAGATGCAAGCTAGGTAACCTCCACCTACCCTGACCCCCTAGAAATGGCAAGACATCATTAAGGAGGTGCGGTTCTTACAGAAGCTCCGGCATCCCAACACCATTCAGTACCGGGGCTGTTACCTGAGGGAGCACACGGCTTGGGTGAGCTGGTGCCAGACTCTGGCCTGATCTTTACCCTGTTCACGCCTGTCCTTATCCTGGTCAAGTCTCTTAGGTTGGCCCTGTTCATGGTGCTGTTATGGGATCTTGGGAAGGAGGTAGTTTCTTTTGACCACTTTAGTCCTCAGACATACCCTCTGAGCAAAAGCCTGGCTCAGTGACATGGGCTATTAGCTGGTGGGACAGGGCGCTGTGGGCTGGAGGAGGTGGAGACTGAATGGGAGTTTGAAGGGATTCAGATGGATGGTGGTGAATGTCTTAGGCTTGGACTCCAGGAACTCTCCCACCACCCCCTCATTGTCTCCAGTTGTCCTTCCTCCTTGTCATCACCCCAGGGACATAGCTTGAGTGCAGGATAGTCAAGGAAACTCTGTTTTGAGTCTCTGCGCAGCAGATTCTGATCTCTGACTCTTGTCCCTTCCTTAGCTGGTGATGGAGTATTGCCTGGGCTCAGCTTCTGACCTTCTAGAAGGTAAGTGACTCATTGGCCAATAAGTGAAGAAGGGTGAAGAACAGAGGGGAGTGGTTAAGGGGAGCTTATTCCAGACCCATGCTTGCGCTCCCTCAAATTGAAGTTCTTCCCTCACTTTCCAGTGCACAAGAAACCCCTTCAGGAGGTGGAGATCGCGGCCGTGACCCACGGGGCACTGCAGGGCCTGGCGTATCTGCACTCCCACAACATGATTCATAGGTATGAGCAGCACCAGTGATGCCTGGGAGGGGAGTACTATCTGCACCACCTGTCACTTAGCTGGGCTGTAGTCCTCCTGGAAGCTCTGGCCAAAGCCCCTGCCTAGCTTCCTGAGACATGTGTCTCATCCCTGTACTTTGCCTCTGACAGGGATGTGAAGGCTGGAAACATCCTGCTGTCAGAGCCAGGGTTAGTGAAGCTGGGGGACTTTGGCTCTGCATCCATCATGGCACCCGCCAATTCCTTCGTGGGCACCCCATACTGGTGAGTGAGAGTGGTGGTGAGTGGAGAGAGCTCCCAGGATATTGGGAGTAGGCATGGTAAGGTCTCAGTGGGTGATTCATCTCTCTCTCCTGACCGTTCTCCCAGGATGGCACCCGAGGTGATCCTGGCCATGGATGAGGGGCAGTATGATGGCAAAGTAGACGTCTGGTCTTTGGGGATAACCTGCATTGAGCTGGGTAAGAACATCCTCCTCTCTGCTCCCTCATCCTCTTTTCCACTCTTTTCCACTTCTCCTAGGGATGGGATCCCAGGCCTCCAACTTCCTGTCCATTGTGACTCTACCCTGGAGCCCCTATATAGGCAGCTGTCAAATTCTGCCAGTTCTTAGGCCTAGAGATTTTGTAGCATTCATCTCTTCCTGTCCACTACCCTCGTTCTAAATCTTTTCTGAGTGCCCACAATGTGCCATGGACTGTGATTCTGGAGGGATAGCAGTGAATGAGAATCCTGCCTTCATAGAACTTACATTTGAGTTAGGGAAACGAGGCAGGCATGTTTTCTTTCAGTGTGGTGAAAGCTGAGTGGAGAAGTTACAGGAGCGGTTCAAATGTAAAATAAGAGACTTGACCTAGTTTAGGGGCTGAAGAAGGCCTCCTTGTAGCGGAATGTTGAAGCTGACCCACAAGATAAATAAGAGCTGTTTGAAGGATATAGGGAAGAGCTTTCCAGGCAGGGAGAACAGCATGTGAGAAGCCTAGAGGTAAGAGCAGGCCTGGGGAACTGGGACTAGCTTCAGTTGTCGGGAACATAGCATGTCATGTAGAGAATAGTGAGGAATAATGCCAGAGAGTTAGGCCCAAATGAGTTCTTAAGGCCTTGAAGCCATGCTAGGGTTCTCATCAGCACTATTGAAACAATTCTGTAATGAGGTCGGTAACCTTTATAAGGTTTCCAGCACAATGCCAGACACAAAATAGTTGCCTAAGAAAGAGTTGCTGTTAGTTTCTCTTATCAACAGCCTCCTGCGGTGATCTCTCCAGTCTCTCCTCCCTTCCAGTGTGTCTGAAATACTGATGCCAGAGAGGTCTGCCTAAGCTCAGTGCTGTTGTTTCACTCCCTGTTCGGAGCCATCAGTGCCCTACTGTTGCCTTCAAGACTGAAGCCATCTCTATCATTCCTTGCACCAACCTAGAGGCTCTGCTTCCTAAAGGCTGGCACTTTCCTTCATGGGCTCCACCTCTGAGTGTGTCATGAACTTTTCCACTTCCTTGCTTTGGTTCATATTGGGTCCCCTGCCCGAGGTCAGAGATTTGGATGAGCCGTTTTCCTCCATCTCCACAGTCTGCATTTACCATTTGAGGCCAGGCCCAGACAGTTGATGAAAATGTAAGAAACAGACTCAAGTATAAGAAAAAGCTAGATCTGTCCATGTTATTTCTAGTTTTTGGAAGAGATGGGGATACAGAGAAGTATTACTCTACTATTGAAAAACAACACAAGTCTGATTACAAATGTCAGCTCATAGTATCCGGGAAGCAGTGTGGAGGAGGCTGTGGCAAACTGGAGATTGCTGTTTCCGTAGAAAGAGGGCAGCTAGTGCTTAGCTCCCGACCATTGTTAGGCAGTAATGTAGACTCCATTTCACCAGATCTAATTCTTAAGGAGAAACTGGAAACATATTATATGATTATTACTATTGGCAATTAATTTTTAAAATCATCGTTTAGGCCAAAACAACATGACTTTTTCTGCACTACAAGGGATTCTTAGGGACTCCTAGCTTGCAATTTCTAATCTCAGGTCTTTTTACAAAGCCCTTCCCTGAATTCCCTGAAGATGTACTAGCTTGAAGGGCCACTGCAAACTCTCAACTTCCCAGCCACTTTCCTGTCTCCTTCTTATACCAATTAGTACTTTGATGTTATTTTTTCAGTCCTATTTAATCTTATCTTTTAGACTGGGAGTTCCTTGAGGGCAGGGCCTAATTCTTGATTTTATCTTCCCCATAGCAATTAACAAGTTACCTGCTTGCTCCCTTTGGCATCTAAGAAGTATTACTTGGGGTGATAACCGAATGGCCGTCCTTCTGTCTTGTTAGTGCTTTTGTATATGTTATTTTCTTTGACCCCTGTTCTACCCATGTGCAGCGGAGGATGAGTGTTGTATTTTACAGAGGAAGGAATTAATTGAGACGTAGCAGGATCATGGGAACTTCTCAAGGTCACGTGGCAAGGCAGTCAAGGAGCTGGGGCTTTAACCCAGGTTGTCTCAATTCCATTCCATTGTCCTCTAACCCCCTTCCCCACCTCCTCTCACCTTCTTCCCTTTCACCTTTCTCTGTAGCGGAACGGAAACCACCGCTGTTTAACATGAATGCGATGAGTGCCTTATACCACATTGCACAGAATGAATCCCCCGTGCTCCAGTCAGGACACTGGTGAGGACTGAGATTCCTGGGACCAGAGGTGAGGCCATGGGGTATGGCTGCCTGGCTCATGCCTTCCCCACTCCTCTCCCAACCCTCCTGTGACTTTCAGGTCTGAGTACTTCCGGAATTTTGTCGACTCCTGTCTTCAGAAAATCCCTCAAGACAGGCCAACCTCAGAGGTTCTCCTGAAGGTGAGGGCCTGCTAGCCTAGCGTTCTCCTGGAACTGTAGCTTGTTGGAGCCTCAAGAACCCCAAGGGAAATTAGTGGTTCCCAGTTCCTCCTCCGTCAAGAGCTTCATTGATGAATTCCCACCCCATCCCCAATGCCCAGTGGACTCTGTGTTTTAAAAGATTGTGTCTACCAGACTGCCTTAATTTATTAAGTAATAATCTGTTTTCCCATCTTTTATTAATCAAAGATGTATATAATTGCCAGCCAGAGCTTCTGGTCAGCGTGCGATAACCAGGGTTGCCCCACTGATCTGATGTAATGCAAGCCAAAAGCCTGTGTAGCCTTATCATGGGTAAATGTATGATTTCCCTTAGGTGTTTTTTGAGTTATCAAAAATAGAGGGGCCCCATTCACTTCACAGACCCATGGGGGCTTAAGGAGCCCTAGTTGGAAACTTTAGATTATGTAGTTGGACCCCCTTGTTTTGTAATTGTGGGATCCTGTATGAAGCCCATGTCCATCACATGTCCAAGGTTACATAGCCCTTTAGTAGAAGAGCTAGATGAGAATTCAGATCTCCTGACTGTTCCTGTCTGTCAGCCATGCCTGGAGGAACAAGAATCTGTCTAGGGAGTAGGTACTGGGTGGTGCAGAAAATTGCTGTGGGAGAAAGGCTTGGGACAAGGCCAGCATCAACCCATGGTGGGTGTGGGCCCCAGAAGAATGCCTCAGGCCAGAGGGAATGCCAAGGGCTGTGGGTTATGGAGGGCGGGAGGGGAGTTGGCAGCAGGCCTCAGCATCCTCTTCCCCCAGCACCGCTTTGTGCTCCGGGAGCGGCCACCCACAGTCATCATGGACCTGATCCAGAGAACCAAGGATGCTGTACGGGAGCTGGACAATCTGCAGTACCGCAAGATGAAGAAGATCCTGTTCCAAGAGGCACCCAATGGCCCTGGTGCCGAGGCCCCAGAGGAGGAAGAGGTGACCCAGCTTGCTCTGACACCCATCTTTATCTCCCGTGTGTCTCTGCCACCTGCAGCTTTTTGGCCCTTTCCTCAGCCCTAGTCACCCCACCATCTCCCTGTGCTCCCTCCATGCATACACCCCAGGGCTTCCCCTTCCCTGCCCAGCAGCCTACGCCCTGTTCACAGGAGGCCGAGCCCTACATGCACCGAGCCGGGACCCTGACCAGTCTCGAGAGTAGCCACTCAGTGCCCAGCATGTCCATCAGCGCCTCCAGCCAGAGCAGCTCTGTTAACAGCCTAGCAGATGCCTCAGACAATGAGGAGGAGGAGGAGGAGGAAGAGGAAGAGGAGGAGGAAGAGGAAGGCCCTGAAGCCCGGGAGATGGCCATGATGCAGGAGGGAGAGCACACGGTCACCTCTCACAGCTCCATTATCCACCGGCTGCCGGTATGCAGCTCACGCTTGGGGGGCCCAAGCCTCCTGGTCTAGAACCGCCTGGGTCCTCACCCTCCCTCCCTAAGCTCAGCACTCCTCTGTGTCTGAGTGGCTCTCCTCAGGTAGCTGTCTTTGGGCTCAGTGTCCTCTGAGCCTTGGGTGGTCCTTCTACCTCCCTCTAGGGCTCTGACAACCTGTATGATGACCCCTACCAGCCAGAGGTAACCCCCAGCCCTATCCAGCCGCCTGCAGCCCCAGCTCCCACCTCCACCACCTCTTCCGCTCGCCGCCGGGCCTACTGCCGCAACCGGGACCACTTTGCCACCATCCGAACTGCCTCCCTGGTGAGTGCAGCCATCCTCACTCAGCCTGCTCACTGTCTGTTTTTTAAGTCTAGAAATTATTTCCTCCCAGTGGCCTGTGATTGAGTCTGGATTCTATCCTCACTTTCTGTTGCTGTCTCCTGCCTGCTCCCCTTAACCTTCCCACCTCCCTCCTCCTCCCAGTGGACTGTTATGGTCACATGGCCCAATCTGGGTGTTTCTAGCTTGGCAAACTCTTATTCCATTTTCATGGCTTGACTTAACTGACATCTCATGGGCTGCCTTCCCAGGCTCCTCTGGTGAGTCAGGTGCTTCACAGCCCTGTGCTGGGGGTGCCCTGTCCTGGGGGAGCCCTGTGCCGGGAATGCCCTGTGCTTGGGTGGTCCTGAATAGCAGCATGTTAGGTTTGTCGGATTCTGTGCCCCAAAGGGCAGGGATGGTGTTCAGGTGTCTGTCTCCTACCAGCAGTTAGCTCTCAGGCTCACACACAGGCCTGTGTTAACCCTTCCAGCTCCCTGGGGACAGGGAGAATAGGATCCCATTGGAGAAATGAGGTACCTGTGGCTCAAATGAGCCACTTGCCCCACTGCGTTTGGTGGCTCTCTGCTCCTGTAAGCAGGCTCTTAGTTCTCTCCAAAAATCAACTCACGGCAATCTTTTTCTCAGTTCACAGGGAAAAGTGGTTAGGCTTTTCATAAAACATAGCTTTTCATCCATCTTTTTAATAAGCCTTTAGATCACATTCCTGCTCAGCTGCATTTGACTATCAACGATCCCCTTAGAGGCCATTGATGCAGTCTAGTATGTTCTTACAGCCTCTGCTTGGGGCTGGTTGTGTTCCAGCAACTCTTCAGATCCTGTGGTGCTCTGCAGTACTGTGCAGCGAGGTCTTGGCTGCCCGGACTAGTTTGAGAGCCACTGACAGAGTCATTTGAGAATGAGATCTGAGATCAGACTTTTGGTGAGGGTGTCCAAGCCCAGTGTTCTTGTTATTCCAGCATCATGTGGCCCCATCCCAGCTTAGTACCCACCATGTTTGCTGAAGAAGGAAGCCAGCACTTATTAGATAGATTCCAAACGTACTCCACAGCCTGTGTAAGGAGGTATTATTTCCCTGTTTAAGAGATGAGGGAACTGGTGCTTTGAGAAGTTAACTTACTTGAGATCACATTGTTGGTAAGTGGCAAAGCTGAGATTTGATCCCAGATCTGTCTGACTCACTGTTTCAAATTAGCATGCATTGTTCCTTCTTTTGTGCCAAGCCCTGTGCTTGCCACCTTTTATCCTTTGGTTAGACCAACCTGTGAAGTAGATAATATCGCCATTATCAGATCGAGAAAACAGGCTAGAGAGGGTGCGTGTGAGAAAGGTGCTAAAGGAGAATGAAACCAATGAGTTGAAAACCCATGTTCTTCCCCGTGGAAGACCCTCTGTGTTAATTAACTGGGGGCCAGGCTGAGCCTCAGCTCTCACCCTCTCTCTTGCCCCAGGTCAGCCGTCAGATCCAGGAGCATGAGCAGGACTCTGCGCTGCGGGAGCAGCTGAGCGGCTATAAGCGGATGCGAAGACAGCACCAGAAGCAGCTGCTGGCCCTGGAGTCACGGCTGAGAGGTGAACGGGAGGAGCACAGTGCGCGGCTGCAGCGGGAGCTCGAGGCACAGCGGGCTGGCTTTGGGGCAGAGGCAGAAAAGCTGGCCCGGCGGCACCAGGCCATTGGTGAGAAGGAGGCTCGAGCTGCCCAGGCTGAGGAGCGGAAGTTCCAGCAGCATATCCTCGGGCAGCAGAAGAAGGAGCTGGCCGCCTTGCTGGAGGCGCAGAAGCGGACCTACAAACTACGCAAGGAGCAGCTGAAGGAGGTGGGCTAGGGCTGCTGCAGGGGTGGGGTAGATGGCGGGCCTGGTGGGCCCTGACCCTGCTCCCCTCTGCCCTCTCCCAGGAGCTCCAGGAGAACCCCAGCACGCCCAAGCGAGAGAAGGCCGAGTGGCTGCTGCGGCAGAAGGAGCAGCTGCAACAGTGCCAGGCGGAGGAGGAGGCAGGGTTGCTGCGGCGGCAGCGCCAGTACTTTGAGCTGCAGTGTCGCCAGTACAAGCGCAAGATGTTGCTGGCTCGGCACAGCCTGGATCAGGACCTGCTGCGGGAGGTAGGCGTCCCAGTCCCCCCTCTCCCGCTAGCTCACGGATCCCAGGGACCCACCCTTTTCCGTTTGCCTCATTCTTGTCTTCTTTCTCCTTGGCTCTTGTGGTGTTAAAGGTTCAGCTTTGCTTCAGTGCCCCTTTCATTTCCCATCCCCAATAGACCCTGCCAGAATTTCCTTAGGCCTCTGTTCCCAGGCTAGGCAAGAGCTTGGCTCCCCTACACCCTCATCTCTTGCCGTCCCCAGCCCCCTCTGTCAAGGAGCCCTGGCCGCTCACTTCTTTGACACTGACTGGGCCTCGGGCCCCGCGTTTCTTCTGCCTCAGGACCTGAACAAGAAGCAGACCCAGAAAGACTTGGAGTGTGCGCTGCTGCTTCGGCAGCACGAGGCCACGCGGGAGCTGGAGCTGCGGCAGCTGCAGGCCGTACAGCGCACTCGGGCTGAGCTCACCCGCCTGCAGCACCAGACGGAGCTGGGCAACCAGCTGGAGTACAACAAGCGGCGCGAGCAAGAGTTGCGGCAGAAGCACGCGGCCCAGGTTCGCCAGCAGCCCAAGAGCCTCAAAGTACGTGCAGGCCAGCGCCCCCCGGGCCTCCCGCTCCCCATTCTTGGGGCTCTGGGCCCACCCAGCACAGGCACCCCTATAGAAGAGCAGCCCTGCTCACCTGGCCAGGAGGCAGTCCTGGACCAAAGAATGCTGGGTGAGGAGGAGGAAGCAGTTGCAGAGAGAAGGATTCTGGGAAAGGAAGGGGCCACTTTGGAGCCTGAGCAGCAGAGGATTTTGGGGGAAGAATCAGGAACCCCTAGTTCCAGTCCACAAAAACATGGGAGCCTGGTCGATGAGGAAGTTTGGGGTCTGCCTGAGGAGGAGATAGAGGAGCTTAGGATGCCCTCCCTGGCACCCCAGGAGAGGAGCATTGTTGGCCAGGAAGAGGCTGGGACATGGAGCATGTGGGGGAAGGAGGATGGGAGTCTGGATGAGGAGTTTGAGCTTGGCTGGGTCCAGGGTCCAGCACTGACTCCAGTCCCTGAGGAAGAGGAAGAAGAGGAAGAGGGGGCTCCGATTGGAACCCCTAGGGATCCTGGAGACGGTTGTCCTTCCCCAGATATCCCTCCTGAACCTCCTCCGACACACCTGAGGCCCAGCCCTGCCAGCCAGCTCCCTGGACTCCTGTCCCATGGCCTCCTGGCTGGGCTCTCCTTTGCAGTGGGGTCCTCCTCCGGCCTCCTGCCCCTCCTGCTGCTGCTGCTGCTCCCATTGCTGGCAGCCCAGGGTGGGGGTGGCCTGCAGGCAGCGCTGCTGGCCCTTGAGGTAGGACTGGTGGGCCTGGGGGCCTCCTACCTGCTCCTTTGTACAGCTCTACACCTGCCCCCGAGTCTTTTCCTACTTCTGGCCCAGGGTACCGCACTGGGTGTTGTCCTGGGCCTGAGCTGGCGCCGAGGCCTCATGGGTGTGCCCCTGGGCCTTGGAGCTGCCTGGCTCCTAGCTTGGCCAGGCCTGGCTCTACCTCTAGCGGCCGTAGCAGCAGGAGGCAGGTGGGTGCGGCAGCAGGGACCCCGGGTGCGCCGGGGCATATCTCGACTCTGGTTGCGTGTTCTGCTGCGCCTGTCACCCATGGCCTTCCGGGCCCTACAGGGCTGTGGGGCTGTGGGGGACCGGGGTCTGTTTGCACTCTACCCCAAAACCAACAAGGATGGCTTCCGCAGCCGCCTGCCTGTCCCTGGGCCCCGGCGGCGTAATCACCGCACTGCCCAACACCCATTAGCCCTGTTGGCAAGGGTCTGGGCCCTGTGTAAGGGCTGGAACTGGCGTCTGGCACGGGCCAGCCAAGGTCTAACATCCCACTTGCCTCTGTGGGCCATCCACACACTGGCCAGCTGGGGCCTGCTTCGGGGTGAACGGCCCACCCGAATCCCCCGGCTACTACCACGCAGCCAGCGCCGGCTAGGGCCCCCTGCTTCCTGCCAGCCGCTTTCAGGGACTCTCGCCGGGCGGAGATCCCGCACCCGACAGTCCCGGGCCTTGCCTCCCTGGAGGTAGCTGACTCCAGCCCAAATCTAGAGCATTGAGCACTTTATTTCCCACAATCCAGTGAAGTTTCTCCAGTCCCCAGTCCTCTCCTTTCACCCACCTTCCTCAGTTTGCTCCCTCACCCCAGGCCCAGCCCTTCGGACCTCTAGACAGGCAGCCTCCTCCGCTGTGGAGTCCAGCAGTCACTCTGTGCTCTCCTGGCACTCCTCCCCTAAGTTATTGCTGCTCTCCCGCTGTGTGTGCTCATCCTCACCCTCATTGACTCAGGCCTGGGGCCAGGGGTGGCGGAGGGTGGGAAGAGTCATGTTTTTTTTCTCCTCTTTGATTTTGTTTTTCTGTCTCCCTTCCAACCTGTCCCCTTCCCCCCCACCAAAAAACGAAAAAGACAAACACAAATAAAATATCTGAGCGGAACTGTGCCTTTGGCCCAGGCTGCCTCTGTCTGCTTTGTCCTGCCGCCTAGCCTCCCCGGTATGCCCCCAGGCTGACCCTTGGCCCGGCTCCATGACCTCTTCACCCCGCCTCCGTTATCTCAGCCCCTCTCCTCAGCCTCATGCTCTATGCCTTCATAGCTTCATTGTACCATGACCGCCACCGGCTCTGGGGCCTGGGCCCCAGGCCCCTGTAGAACTTCACTGAACTTCTTGATCCCACAGAGCCCCTGTTTGTGGGTTCCTTCCAGAGCCCTTAGTTTCCAGGCCCTTGGTCTCCTCATCCCTTGCCTTTTCTCCCAACTCGTTCCCTCCGTGGTTCCCGGCTGCTGGGGGCCAAATTGCTCTCCTGCATCAGGCATTACCCTAATGGGTTGGGGGCCCTCCATAGTAGGGGGTGCTGAGCTGGGGGCAACCAGGCGGAGTATGGGGGCCGTGGCAGCAGGATCCATTGTGGGCCTGAAGTGGGAGTGAGTATGTGAGGGGCTGGGTTGGAATGCGGATCTGGTCAGGGTGGCAGCTCCTGGCCGGTTGAACTTGTCAGGCCCTTTTTGGCCACCTCCTTTGCCCCCTTCTTTTCTGTGGCCCAAAATGGGGCAGCCCCTTCTTACCCCTTTCTAGCTCGGTGCTTCTCCTCCTTCCCTGCCTTCCTCCCTGAGGTGCTGGACCTGGGACTTCCTGTGTCTGTCCTTAGTTGTGTTGCTTTCTTCATGGGTGTTTTGTGTGACTGGTTCTTCTTGCTTGTTATTGTGCACGTTCTCATATTTGCTCACGTGCTTCTGTCTCTAGGTCACAATCTCTCCCTCTTTGCCCGGTCAGAGCTTCCACGATCCTCAATTCCCTGTCCAGTAACTGATGTTCTTTCTCGTGGGTATCCCACCCAACTCCATGCACGTGCTCTTGAAAACTTGTCTTCTTTGCATCTCTTGCCCATCGAGACCTTCCTGATCTCTCTCTCTTCAACATGAACCCACCTCTCCATGTCTGTCTGTATACAGCTCCCCCCACCCCCTCTGTCTAACATGTTTTCTGTTTCTCTCCCTCTCCCTGTCTCTGCTTCTGTCTCCTCTCCTCTTCTCTCTCTTCTCCCCGTTTCCCCTGGTTGTTCCTCCTCCTCCTTTTCCTACTCCTCCCCCTGCCCCCATCTCCCCTTGATCCGTCCACTGCATAGTCTAAGGAGCTGCAGATCAAGAAGCAGTTCCAGGAGACGTGTAAGATCCAGACTCGGCAGTACAAGGCTCTGCGAGCACACTTGCTGGAGACCACGCCCAAAGCTCAGCACAAGAGCCTCCTTAAGCGGCTCAAGGAAGAGCAGACCCGCAAGCTGGCGATCTTGGCCGAGCAATATGACCAGTCCATCTCAGAGATGCTCAGCTCGCAGGCGGTGAGGCCTGGGGCCCAGGGAGGGTGCGTGGTAGAGGCTGGGCTCTGTACTTTGCTTTAGCGAAGTAGACGGTGTGGGGCATGCACAGAGCTAAGGCTTTTTTACTTGGGAAACTCACATACTCTTTCTTGGTTAGTGTTCTCCACGGTGATTTGATTATTTCATATTCTCCTCAATGGTTTTATTCTTTCTCTTAGCATTTTCTTAAGGTCTTGACAAAGCCATGTGCCTACTCTCCCAAGAACCACGAAGGAAAAGAGTGGCTATTATTTTTTCCTGGGCCCGAGTTAGTTTAATGGGTAAACAGGGTGCAGATTAAAGTGTCTTGCCCTCAAGCCCATTTACTCAGACTTCTGGAGGATTTTGAAAGTTGCTGTTCTAAAAAAATGACCACACCTAACAATGGAGTGGGCCACTTTAAAAAAATAATGTACATAGAGAGTAGAGAGTGGAAACGCCCCACCTAAGGCTGTTCACTCACCTAGTCCCACTTCTCACAGGTAACTTGTTAATAATTAACTGTATTCTGTGTTTTTTCAGTGCACATTTTGAAAACATATGAATTTTAGACAAGATGGAATCATACTGTACATTTACTATTCTCTAACTTCCTTTTTCCACTTAATACTTCTTGGACATCCTCCCCTGTCAGTACACCCATCTCATTTTTTTTACAGCATAGAATTTTCCATAGTATGGCTGTACCATAATTTATTTAACCCATCCCTTATTGGTGGACATTTAGGTTGTTTCCAGTATTTTGCTATCACAACGCTTCCGTGAACACCTCGAACACATGTGCAAGTATACCTGGGGGATAGATTCTGCAGTGTAATTGCTGTGCCACAGGGTATGACCATCTTCCATTCTGATAGATGTTGAGACCGCTGCTTCTTGAAACCTTAGGGCCCAGGCCTACCTGGGGCAGGGGAGGATAGTGGGGGTTGGGGAGGAGATCCCTACAACTGGTTCTTTGTCTCCTCCAGCTGCGGCTTGATGAGACCCAGGAGGCAGAGTTCCAGGCCCTTCGGCAGCAGCTTCAACAGGAGCTGGAGCTGCTCAATGCTTACCAGAGCAAGATTAAGATCCGCACAGAGAGCCAGCACGAGAGGGAGCTGCGGGAGCTGGAGCAGAGGGTCGCGCTGCGGCGGGCTCTGCTGGAGCAGCGGGTAAAGGGCCCAGCCTCCAGGACCCGGGATGGAGGGTAGGCTCCTGCCCCCCTGCCCCCCACCCGACTCTCTAACCTTTGTTCTGGGTGCCCCAGGTGGAAGAGGAGCTGCTGGCCCTGCAGACAGGGCGCTCCGAGCGAATCCGGAGTCTGCTGGAGCGGCAGGCCCGGGAGATAGAGGCCTTCGATGCTGAAAGCATGAGGCTGGGCTTCTCCAGCATGGCTCTGGGGGGCATCCCAGCTGAGGCTGCTGCCCAGGGCTATCCCGCTCCACCCCCTGCTCCTGCCTGGCCCTCCCGACCCGTTCCCCGTTCGGGGGCACACTGGAGCCACGGCCCTCCTCCACCAGGCATGCCCCCTCCAGCCTGGCGCCAGCCGTCTCTACTAGCTCCCCCAGGGCCCCCAAACTGGCTGGGACCCCCCACACAGAGCGGGACACCCCGAGGCGGAGCTCTGCTGCTGCTAAGAAACAGCCCCCAGCCCCTGCGGCGGGCAGCTTCGGGGGGGCAGTGGCAGTGAGAACGTGGGGCCTCCTGCTGCTGCAGTGCCTGGGCCCCTGAGCCGCAGCACCAGTGTTGCTTCCCACATCCTCAATGGTTCTTCCCACTTCTATTCCTGAAGTGCAGCGGGGAGGAGCAGGGAGTCATTCTACTCCCTTCCTAAATGGGCAGGGCAGGGGTGGGTGGAGCCTGACCCTGGAGGGCACTGAGCTGGAGGCCCAAGCAAGGGTAGGGGACAGGATGTTGGCTCCAGCTCCCCTCAGATCTCATCTCATGAGCTTCTTGGGGCTAGCCAGTGGCCCAGGGCCAGCTTGGGCATAGGTGCCCCAAGGTTGCCCGGGAGCCCCGCCTCCCCACCATGGTGCCAGGGTCTCCCTCCGCCACCTCCTGGGAAAGGAGGGAGATGTTTGTGTCAAATATTCATCTAGTCCCCTGGGGGAGGGGAAGGGTGGGTCTAGATATATTATATTCAGAGAACTATGCTACCCTCACAGTGGGGCCCTCAGACCTGCCGTAGGGCAGAGCAGGTCTGGGGCCTGAGGCGGGGAGAATGAGAGGCACCTTACTGGCAAAAAGGATCAGGATGGGGTCTTGGGGTCAGGATGCCTGGGTCTCCCCATTCCCCTGTTGCTGTCTGACGTCCTGTGCCGTCTTGTCCTTTATCTTTTTTTTAATTGGGATCAGGGCTGGGGCGGGGGAACAAGGGAAGGACCTTGGAAGGGGCTGCTCCCGGGCCTGGGGGCAGTCGTGGGAGCCCCTCTCAGCTGTGGGGCTGGCACAGAGCCCCAGGCTAGCTTTTAATAAACTGTTGGTTATTCTAACAGACTTCAAGACTTACCTTTCTGTCTACGGTGTGCGTGAAGGACTGCTCAGTGGCTGGTGAATAGTACTGCTTATGTTTAAAAAAGAGAATTTATTGGGCTGTGTATCTAAACACTTCAGTGATTTTAATGACTTCAGGTATGACCAGATCTCAGCTATCAAAGGTCTTCAATCCCTTGACCTGTAATTCCTGTTTTCTTTGCTTTGGCTTCAAAGATTCATAGAAGGTTTGCCTCCTACACAGATCCCGGGCAGCTCCATGCTCACATCTTCCTGCAAGCCTCAGCAGCCAAGAGTCCAGTGGAGACTTGATATGACTGCAGAGACTGGGCCTGTAGCAAGAGGCCTGGAGGGCTCGGACTGGCCCAGGATGTCTAGGCTTTTCCCCAACCCTTCGAGGCTAACGGCCCCTGGACAAAGTGGCTGTTTCCAGAAGGGGGAAGGCTTAAGCACCAGCTGCCCTCAAGTCATCCTACTCCCCTCCTAAATGGGCATTAGGTTATCAGACTGGGCTAAAAGCAGAGGAGCCACACACCCTTCTCCAATAGAGTCTGGTGGCTGCTGGATGACAGGGTCGGGAGGCAGGGACTTTAGGAACCTGGTGGAAATTAAAGGCAACCAGGCCAAGGGAGTGGGGGGTGGAGGCAGTAGCTACTAATCAAGTTTTCTGGCCCGAAATACAGGAGGTGAGAATGGGGGACCAGATTTGATGAGGTGACTATAAACACTCCTTTTATTGAGTCTTAAAAAATAAACACCTTAAATGGAGAGGGTGAAGCTGCGAAGTAGCATCCCAACAGCTTATGTCCTTGGGGGCTGCAGTCTTCTCTGAAGAAAGCTGCTTCTGCTCTGCAGACACAGGGTGATATGTATGCTTTGTATTTGTGTCAAGGGTCCCTCCTGGGAGGGGTGGAGCTCAGTTACTCTCGCCATCACTGCTGATGATGCCACGCATATGTGACCAGTCTGGAGGTGCAGGACGGGGCCGTTCTTCCTCTGAGTTCAGGGTCCGTTGGTATAGCTCCCCTGGAGGGGCTGCTGCTCCTAAAGGGTTCCAGGCCGTACGTCTGCGTGGCCGGCCTAGAGGAAAGGGGAAATGAGAGATCAGATATCTGAGAATGACCAACCTCACCCATCTGCTCCTGGCAGTGAGAGGAAACCCCTTACCTGAGCCACTGATGATGTTGGCAACATCCAAGGCAGCCACCTCAGCGGCCTCTTCCCGCTGTTCCTTCAGGGCTCGACACTTCTCTAGGGAAGGCTTACCTGGAGCAGAAGAAGCTAGTGATCCTCTCCTCCCCAGCAGGAAGGCCCTCTCTTGCAGCCCCCAAGGCATGCCTGGCCTCACCCTTCATGCCTAGGGCTTCCAGTTCTGCCCGGAGGACACTCAGGCGCTCCTTGTGTGAGCGACAGGAGCCCAGCAGCTTCTTGTAGTTGCGATGAGCACCACAGGCCCGAATGTAGCGCTTCAGCCTCATCACAGCCGGGTGGTCCTCTCCACGGCGACCTAAGCCAGCCTGGCAAGGAAAGAGCAGCAGCTGAAGGCCAAGCCTGCTGGGCCTGACACAGGGTCTCCCTCTTCCCCAGTGGTGGCTTCCCAGCCCTCCACAACCTCACCTTCCCTCCTTTGGCCTCTGGACTTCCATCTGAGGAGGAAGATGAGCTTCTTGTCCTGCCTTTCCTGGTGCTCTTCTTGGAAGAGTTGTTCTTCCTCTCCCCCTGGCGGCCTCCCCCTGCCTCGCTGTCACTCACCTCCCTCTCCAAGTCACTCTCCTCACCACTGGTGCTGCCCAGTCTGGCCATCTTTCTAGTGCCTTTAGCTGTGGGTTCCCCCTTCCCACTGTCTTCCTCGTCCTCGCTGCTTCCATTCAACCCCTTCCCACCCTTAAGCTGGGTCCTGTCCTCGATCTTTCTCTGCACTAGGGGTTCTTCTTCTTTCCCACTGTCATCCCCACTGCCTGCTGCCTTTTTCTCCTCTTCCTCGCTGTCCGGGTCTCCCATGAGCATCCTTGCCTGACTTTTCTGCTTACAGCTCCCCTCCTCCCTGCCTGACCTCCTGCCATTGCTCCTGACTCTGGGTTTCCAATCTTTCTCCTTTTCCTCCTCCCCTTCTTTCTCTTCCTCCCCCGATTCCTCCTCTCTATGCTCTTTCTTCTTGGCTAGGATCTCCCCCTCCTCTTCACTCTTCTGTTCCTTTTCCTTCAGGCTTTTAGCTCCTTTGCTTCTCTCCACCTTCTTTGCTGTCCTCTGAACGGGTTCTTCGTCGATCTCCTCACTTTCTTCCCTGGCCTGCTTTCTACCGACTGAGACCTTGCCTGATGCCTGCTTCTTTGCCACAAGTTTCTTCCTAGTCTTCCCCTTCTCTCCCTTTTCCTCCTCCTCACTGCTTTCCTCTCCTCCCCTCTGTGCGGGCAGGTCTCTCCAAAGTTCCTCATCACTGCTCTCCTCAACTGCCTCCTTTGAGGCTCGCCTTGGATTCTCCTCCTTGGCTGGGCTGACTTCTGTTGCCACCCCATTCTTTTCTGGGGGTCCAAAGTAGTCTGGGCTGGAAGCTTCAGAGCCGGACTCTGGAATATGGAAAGGAGAGAAAGTTGAGACAGGCTCCTCCTGTCCCTTCTCCCTTCACATCGGATAGGTTGTCTCGAGGGCTGCCCTGACAGAGGGAGGGGCAGCAGGAAACAGCTATCTGTCCTCGCTGTCCCGGTTCCTGACTCATTGGCCTCGCTCATTCATTTAACACCTGGGGACATAACAGATGCGAGGTGAATGCTTCTTGAGTGAAACACTAACGATGTAGAAGGCCCCCATAGCAGGGAGGAAGCACTAACCCGACTCTGAATTGAAGCGGGACCTTTTCCTCTCCGGGTCGCAACAAGGGGTGGGAGGCCTCTTGCCCTTCTTGGTAAAGTCCAGTTTGACTTCCCTGGAAGAAGCTTCATCCACCTGTGTGTGCGCCAAGAGGGCGAACTATGCACCAAGGCTGCGCTCACCGCGCCCCGTCAGGCCCCTCCTCCTCGGCGGCAAGCCCCGCCTCCGCCTCCACCTCCCGCGGCCCAGGCTCCGGCCCACACCTGCATCTTCAGCAGCTCCTCCTCCACCAGCTGCTTCAGCGCTTGCTTGTCCTCGGGCTCCAAGTGGTCGCGACCCGAGTGAGCCAAGTACCTCCGCCGCACAATGGAGTGCGTGAGCGTGCTGCGGGGACAGGATGTCAGGACGGAGTCCCCATCCCACGCGTGCCCTTTCCAACCCCACCTCCAACCCCCTGAGCACCTGAGGTCCGGGCGGCCTCGGAAGAAGCTACGGGTGAACTCCTGCATCTCCTTCTCCCGCGCCATTTTGCTCCATCCGGGATTGGCGGCTCCCGCCTTTTTTTTTTCTCGGCCTCCGTCAGCGCGTTTGACAGCGGCTCGCGCACGCGCTGTGCTGCGGCACCGTGGGGCGAGGGACCGTTGGGCCGGGGACCGCTTGAGCCAAGAACTTTGCTGGACAAGACTTGTTTTCCCTGGGCAGTTAGAGGGTCTCGCGGCTCCTACCCTTTCCTATAACGAATCGTTTTAAAAGTTCTCGTTAGAAACTGATTCGGCGCCGGCACCCTTTGGGTGTATTCAGCCCGCGACACTACCTTTCTTTCCGGTCATGGGCACCAGCTAGGCCGCCGTTATTTCACAAGGCAGAAGAAAAGGCCTTCTCGCCAGGAGACGAGGAACCTCGGGGGAAAATCTTTTTGTGGCTTCAAGTATCTAAGCACATTAGAGTAAGGAACAGCCTTCCAGCGTCCGCCATCTTTGTGGCGTCACCGCGTCGCTGCTACGCCATCCCCAGCGCAGCCACTGGCCTCCGCATTCCTTTCCCAGTATACCCCCCCCGCCGGGAGGGCCGCTCCTGCCGTAACTCCGCCTGGGCGCGGGGTACGCTGGGAGTTGTAGTTCCGGCGGCACAGCCTTACAGAGTCTCCGGAAGTGTAGGCGTGAGCGGCGGGGCAGCCCAGGCTTTGGGTAGCGGAACTGCAGAAGCTGGCTGCCGCTCCCGGGCCGGTCATGAACGGGCCGGCGGACGGCGAAGTGGACTACAAAAAGAAATACAGGAATCTGAAGCGGAAGCTCAAGTTCCTCATCTACGTGAGTGCTGCCACGGGAAGGTTGTGGGGGGTGAGGCCTGGCGTGGACAAGATCTCAGGTGTAAAGCGGGTGGGGCGAGCGGCCGCGGGGTTCCGGGGCCCTTCGCGGATGACCGTTGGCCCAGCGCCCCCCTTGCCCTTGATGCAGGAGCACGAGTGCTTCCAGGAGGAGCTGAGGAAAGCGCAGAGGAAATTACTCAAGGTGTCCCGGGACAAGAGGTAAGGCACGTTGCAGGGGCGGGGGGCGATGTGGTTCCTAGCGATCTACATTCGGACCCCAACCCCGAGTAGGGCCACAAGTGCATGGACTCTTTCAGGGATCCCATGGGCCAGCTAGGAGGGACAGGGGCCCAGGAGAACATTGCTTCGCTGGGAAATCACTGTCCATCTCCCCTCTTCTGCCTTCCCCTCAGTTTCCTCCTAGACCGACTTCTGCAGTATGAGAACGTGGACGAAGACTCTTCAGGTGAGCGAGTTCTTGAAAATTTGGTGGAGGGCATGGTTCCTGGCACTTAGCAAGCTTCCTGGGCCCCCACCTTTTAGGCAGTGGCGGCTGATGGAGCCTCCAGTGGATCTGAAGCCTAGTTGCCTGCCTTCCACCTCCTGAGCACCTATTGTGTTTCAGGCACTGTGCTTGGCACAGGGGATACCGGCGGGGGAAAAAATAGACAAAGCCCTTGGTCTCTTGTAATTTATATTCTAGTTGTAAGTAAATGAAGAAATAGACTAGAATTTTAGGTCATGGTAAGAACTAGAAGATAATGATAACAGAATTGTGTGGTAATGATTGTAGCAGAACAAGGGTTAACGAACTGTTTCTGCAAAGGGCCAGATGGTAAATAAGCTTTCTGCAACATACAATTTTTGAAGCATCTACTGAATTCTGCTGTTATAGTATAAAGCAGCCATAGCCCAGATTCAAATAAATGAGTATGGCTGTGTTTCTATACAACTTTATAGCCACGGAAATTTGAATTTCCTATTATTTTCACATGAAAAAAATTTTTTTTTCAACCGTTTAAAAGTTAAACAGCCATTCTTAGCTTGCAGACTACACAAGCAGACAGCAGGCACTGTCTGAATAGAGTACTCAAGAAAGGCCTTTCTTGAGTTGGGACCAGATTAAGAAACCAGCCTTCCAGCCTGGGTAACCTAGTGAGACCCCCGTGTCAATTAAAAAAAAAAAATAGCCATACATAGTGGTGTACACATGTGGTCTCAGCTACTTGGGAGGCAGAACCAGGAGGATCCCTTGCCTGAAAGGTTGAGGCTGCAGTGAGTCTTGATTGTGCCATTGTGCTCCAGCCTGGGAGACAGGGCAAGACTGTTTCAAAAAAAAAATAAACCAACCTTGTGAAGAAGTAAGCTAGAGCTGTCCTGGAGGAATAACACATTCAGGTACCCTGAGCTGGGCTTGGTTGAAGAGCAGAGGGATAAAAAACAGCACTGTTTTCCTCCCATTATTTGAGTATTGTCTGCATTTAACTATATTTTACATCATGACCAGGGCTCAATATACATAGCTACAAAACAAAGTTTAACAAAACTTTTTTTTTTTTTTTTTTTTGAGATGCAGTCTCGCTCTTGTCGCCCAGGCTGGAGTGCAGTGGCATGATCATGGTTCACTGCAACCTCTTCCTACTGGGTTCAAACAATTCTCCTGCCTCAGCCTCCCAAGTAGCTGGGATTATAGGTGCCTGCCAGCATGCCTAGCTAATTTTTGTATTTTTAATAGAGATGGGGTTTCACCATGTTGGCCAGGCTGGTTTCAAACTCCTGACCTTGTGATCCACCTGCCGCAGCCTCCCACAGTGCTAATGATTACAGGTATGAGCCACCACACCCAGCCAAAACATTTTTAAGATCACTGTACCAGTTCATCTGGATACCTTTTTTTTTTTTTTTTTTTTTTGCCTTAGGAAGACTTCACCTAAACCTGATACTTTTTAGACTGCTTTTTTTCCCTTCTTTTAGTGTGGTTGCAAACCAATACATTGATTTCATGACTTCCACTAATGGATTGAGACCCACAGTTTGAAAAATCCCTGAGCTGGGCCTTTGTGGGCCTATTCCTGGGTGGGACCCTCATAGGCCACGTCACGTAGAATCACCTCTCCACAGTGCCTTTGAACATTGGTCTGAGGCAGGGACCGGCATGTAGCAGCCGGCCAAGTTTTGGGTCATAGTGCTTTGTTGGAACACATAATACACATTTGCTTGCTCTGGGAGTACTTGAAGATGAGGTTAGGGAAATAGGCAGGGGCCCACTCAGGTAGATCATAGTAGGAGGTTTGGCTCTTACTGTAGCCTCTCATCCCCTGCCTCTCCCTTCCCTAAGGGCTTCCAGTTAACATCCTATTTGAGGGGATTTCAGGGCTCCTGCCTTGTAGGAGAGAATCCAGCACGTTCATGGCCAGAGTGGGTGGCATCTGAGAAGGAAGAGCCAGCGATGTGGGCCCCACTCCTGTCATGGAGGTTTACAGCTTGGTCAGGAAGATACAAACGATGCTCTTCAGCACAGTGTGGGGGTAGCCATGACAAATGAGAGCAGAGGGTTCTGGGAGAGCCTGCAGTTAATTGGGCTTGAGGGATTCTAGAAGACTCCTAAGAGGAGGTGGCATTTAATCTGCTCCTTAAAGGGTCTATCTGAGCAGAGGCATTGGCAACAGCTTCTATGCGTAGCAGTCGTTTGTTCAGTGAAAGATGGCCCCTCTAGGCAGAAGCACTGAACTAGGGAAATACATTTCTTTTTTAAGGAAATAGGTCAGTGTGCTGTAAAGAATACAGTTATGGGCCAGGCGCGGTGGCTCACGCCTGTAATCCCAGCACTTTGGGAGGCGGAGGCAGGTGGATCATGAGGTCAGGAGTTCAAGACCAGCCTGGCCAATATGATGAAACCCCGTCTCTACTAAAAATAGAAAAATTAGCTGGGCGTGGTGGCGAGTGCCTGTAGACCCGGCTACTTGGGAGGCTGAGGCAGGAGAATCACCTGAACCCGGGAGGTGGAGGTTGTGGTGACAACAGTACAGTTATGTTAGTTGACCAGAAAGATATGTTGAAGCCAGATTAAGAAGCACTAAGAATTCATCCAGTTAGTGGGGCATATCATCAAGAAGGATGTGACCAGGTCGGTTTTTGGTTACTCTGGAGTTGGAGTTGGACCGTGGGTGGCAGAGTGAGGTGAGACTACTCAGCAGGTGATTTTTGACATGCTGGTGGCCTGACCTGTGGCAGCTAGCCTGAGGAGTAGTAGATGAAGGAGAGGATGAGGGGTGGGTGAACAGGCCTTGGTTATGGAGAGTGGAGCTGAGGCAGGAGCTGAAGACGGCTCTGCTCAGAGGCAAGGAATGAGTGGCATCAAATAGCCAGGGAGTCACAGACCTGGGTTGGAGTTGCAGTGTCATGCCTTACCTTCTGAGCCTTGGTGACCTCATGTGACAAGTGAAGGTACTGCCCTTTCCATCCTCCTTGGATGGTCTGATGACAAGGAGAGGTGGTAAGTGGGAAGGAGGCTGGCACCCTGGCCATGCATGGCAGGTGTGTCGTGGAGGAATGAGAGCGGGAGGGAGGCTGGGGAGGCTTGAGAGGCTGTGGACCTCCCTGGGACGGCATGGGTGTGTGTGTGCGTGGACGTGCCCATCAGCTGGTGAGTCAGATTCCCCCAGGGGCCCTTCTGTTGGGTTTTTGGTTTGTTTGGTTTTTTTGAGACAGGGTCTTGCTCTGTCTCCCAAGCCGGTATACAGTGTTATGGTCATGGCTCACTGCAGCCTCGATCTCCAAGCAATTCTCCTGCCTCAGCCTACTGAGTAGCTGGGACTAGAGGCACACACCACCATGCTTGTATAATTGTTTTTGTTTTTAGTAGAGATGAGGTCTCGCTAGGTTGTCCAGGTTCCTCTTGAACTCCTGGCCTCAAGCAGTCTGCCCACCTTGGCCCCTCACAGTGCTGGGATTCCAGGCGTGATCTCCATGCTTGGTCCTCTGGTGCCCTCCTGTAGTGTAGAAGAGGTTATACCCTTCTGGGATGGACTGGGATTCCCCCACCCTTACTGACTAGCTGTTCCTGTAACAGACTCAGATGCCACTGCATCATCAGATAACAGCGAGACAGAGGGGACACCCAAGTTATCTGACACTCCAGCCCCTAAGAGGTGAGAAAAAGATGCATTCCTCTCGCTGGGGAGGGTCAGGTGGACTGCCTGGGCTCCTAGCCACCTCTGACCCCTCCTGTCCTTTCTCCAGGAAGAGAAGCCCTCCGCTGGGGGGGGCCCCCTCTCCCTCCAGCCTCTCCCTGCCTCCTTCAACAGGGTTTCCCCTTCAGGCCTCCGGGGTCCCCTCCCCATACCTGAGCTCGGTGAGTTGGGGTCAGGGGTGGGAACTGTCGAACCAAAATGCCTGGGAGTAAGGTGGCGTCATTTGGGCAGAAGGGCTGGGCCTCGGGGCAAGGTCAGCCCAACTCTGGGGACATCTGTCTGGGTGTGGCCAGCAAGTGTCCCATGGAGGGTGTGAGTGGGGGCTGCCCCCTTCTCTCTGGTGTAGGAACGGGGCCAGGCGTGATTGAGGAGAGCAGAGTCCAGGACAGCGTCCTGCTGCTGCCCCCACTTCTGTGCTCGGGAGCCCCGGGAGCCACACTCATCACCATCTCTTTTGTTTTTCCATCCTCCTTTTGTTTGCATTTCTTCCCCCAACCCTCACCCTGTCCACTCCGCCTCCCATCTCCATCCCTACTCCTGCCCACAGCTGGCCTCCCCCCGCTACCCCTCATTCCCTTCTGACTACCTGGCCCTGCAGCTGCCTGAGCCCAGCCCCCTGAGGCCCAAGCGGGAGAAACGGCCCCGCCTGCCCCGGAAACTCAAGGTACCCTGACGTGGGGGCGCTAGGGAGGGGCAGGACGGCAGGAGGACAGCCACCTGAGGGAGGCTCAAGGTGGGGTCCTGTCAGAGAACCCTGAACGGTTGATTTGGGGCTGCAGGGGATCCAGCCATCGCTCTGCACTGTGAGGTGGACCAGAGGAGTCCCAGCTCACAGGCCCGTGTGGAGACAGATCAGGGCAGAACCAGCCTTGGGGGACCCCGCGTGTCAATGCCGGGGATCTGCCCTTTCACGGCTGCAGCGTAGCGGGGCCAGGCTCGTTTCCCCAGGTGGGCATGTTCTGTGATGCCCGGCAGCCCCAGGGGGCAGGATTATGGGCTCTAGAGTCAAGTCAAGACTGCCCGTTAGAAACCACGTGGCTTTGAGCAGGTCTCTGCTACCCTCTACGCCTCCTAGACTTGGCACCTGTAGGGCGAGTGGTCCCACTTGATGTGACCAACAAGTGCCCCTGGAGTGCCTCCCATGGGCCACACACTGTCCCGGCTGTGGCAGATAGTGGCAGTGAACAAAGCCGACCAGTCCCTGCCCTCATGGAGCTCACATTCTAGCAAGATAGGCAGAAAACATACTAGAAAAATAGGTACGTGTGGAGAAGAACGGAGTGAAGTACGAAGTGTGGGGACCCCCGGGGACAAAGCTGACACTTTGGGCCCAGCAGTCTGGGATGTTCTTTGATCAGAGACACAGGAAATGACCACGCCGTGTCGCTCCTGGGCCATGTTTCTGTCGGGCAGAGACCCTGGGAGGGTGCGAGCTGGGCTTGTTGCAGGATCTGGAAGGAGTCTGTGTCAGGGAGGAAAGTCAGCAGGGACATGGGCCCTGGAGCAGGTCAGTGGCGGGAGCTCCTGAGGTGCCACTGAGCAGGCTTCACTGTGAATGAAGCCTTGGAGAGGGCAGTTCCCCGGCAGGGCACAGGTTGCAGGCATGGGGAGTCTGATCTCATTGCATCTTAATTAAATTTCAGATACCAGTGGTCATAGAACAGACTGGGTGAGCGGTGGGGTGAGTCGGGATGGGAGTGAGGAGGCCCCCTCGGTAAACCAGGCAGAAGGTCCAGAGGGGACTGCAGACCCATTTCAGAGAATGAGCCTCGGGAGTTCCTGGAGGACCTGGTGTGGGCTGTGCGGGAGAGAGGCCAGGATGCCTGCAGGGCTGTAGCCTGAGTATGAGTGGAGTCACCCTCCCTCAAGATGGGAGTGCTGTGGGAGCACAGGCTTGGAGGGAAGCTGAGTCTGGCCGCAGACGCATCAGTTACCATCTGGAAAGCAGCTAGACAGTGGCCCGTGAGGGGCTGCGCATTTGGAAGCCGCCAGGCTGCGCATTTGGAAGCCGCCAGGCTGGCAGTAGATGCAAGCCTTAGGAGAGATGGGGATGGGCTGAGGGGCCGAGCTGAGTGGGGACCAGCTGGGCAGCTCTCAGGTTCTGGAGCCAGAAGCAGAATGAGGCCGCGTTTGCGGTGGTCTGGAGTGCGGGATCTGGAGCTCGAATCCCAACTCTACCCTTTTCTCTGTGTGACCTTGGCCCTGTGAGACTTTACCTCTTGAGCCTGAGAAGCAGAGGTGACAGTACTGGCCCTGGTTCTTAGCAGGGGGGTGGCAGGCAGGGTGGGGTTGGCATGGCATGGGGGGCACTTTGAGGCTTTCTGGCTGGGCGTTGAGTCCTAAAGTGGAGTCTCTTCCTAGAGCAAAGTTCTGGATGTTCTGGAGAGAAGGTTTGGGAGGGCAGCTCAGGTCCATGGCTGTGCAGGGAGGCAGGGAGAAGCCAGGAAAGGCCTCAGCGAGGAGAAAGTGTGAGCCCCGGGTGAGTGGATTTGGATATTCCCGGCTGAGGCCATGGTGGGAAGGGAGACGGGCACAGTAACAGTGCAGCTTGGGCCAGAGCAGGAGTGGTAAGAGACACGACCTTAGCAAGATGAACCGGGTGGGGCGGGGTCATGGAAGGCCTAGACACCCATCTGAAATGGGAGTTTGCCTGTGACTCTCCGGGGAGTGGGGGTCCCTGAAGGATCTGGGGGACTTGGTGTGAGGAGATAGAAGGAAGGGAGTTAAAGCAGAGGAAGGACAGCTGTGAAGACAGAAGCAGGTTGGTTCTGTCAGGCCTAAGTCGGACTTGGCCGGGTTTGAGTCCCAGCTCTTCCAGTACTCACTGTGGGACCTCGGCGTGTCATTTCATGCCTGGAGCCATAGTTTTCTTCTCCATTCACTAGTGTCGTTGTGCAGAGAAAGTGAGTGAAGGGATGAAAAGCGCTGGCCCCATGCCTGGCCCTTAGTAAGCCACAGAGAATTGTGAGCTGCTGCCAGTCAGGCTGAGGATGCCACTGAGGAAGTCCAGGCCAGGGTGGGATGTGCTGCGCACAGCGGGGAAGGAGAGGTGGTAGGCAGAGGAGGGGGACGGTCCTCGTGCAGCAGGCTTTCCAGTCGAGCATGCACGCCTGCTCCTGTGTGTACTCATGTACACACAGGCGGCCTGGGACAGGGCAAGGGGGTGCTGTTCAGAGCTGGGCCCCCATCTGTTGTCCATCCTGCCGGCCTCCTATATCCTGAGGCCTAACCCACCCTGGCTCTCATGCCACCCCAGGAGCAGAGGTGAGGGTGGGGACTCCTTAGAAAGCAAAGAAGAGGCCACAGGGCCAAATGTGACACTCAGAAGGGCCACTGGAGACCACGCATGGCATTTCCTGCCAGCTCACCCAGCACCTAGCCCAGGGCCAGACTGGACATTGCCCCTCAGGACTCAGTAGGACTGTGCTTCAGCACCTCCGTGTCCATGCCAGGCTCAGCCTCCTCTGCTGGCAGCTGACCTCTTCCCGCTCCCCAGTATCCTGAAGCTAGGAAGGCATTAACAGAAACCACCTGGCACACAGCAGGTGCCCAGTTTGTGCCCACAGACAAAGCATGGGGACTGCAGAGGAGACCCATAGAGCTCTCTGGGGAGGGTCTGTGAGGACCTGGCAGTGGGGGGATGGAGAGTTGGGCAGGTCACATCCCAGCCTCAGAGGACAAAGGACTTCTGACAAATAGAGCAGGATGCCCAGGTGGAGGGGCCACCTGTCATCTGGCAGGCGGCACTCCGTCCTGAGGCCCCGAGTGGCGCGGTGACGCGCTCAGGTCTGTGTTTTAGAGCTCGTGCTCTGGCTGCAGTGCGGAGGAGCTGGATCTGGGAGAGGCTGCAGGCAGGGAGTCCAGTTAGGAGGCTGGGACCGCAGCCCAGGTGAGCCGAGAGGAGGGCTGGGCCTAGGCCATGGCTGCGGGGATCCCGAGGAGGGGCCCATCCAAGACATAACGGGCAGAGAAGCCGCCAGGGCTCCAGGCTCAGGCAGCCTGTGATACCCTCCACTGAACCAGTGAGTCCCGCAGAAGAGGAGGAGGAGGGAGAGGAAGCCGGTGACGGCAGGTGGCACCAGGTGGCACCTTTGGGACCCAGCAGCAGGCAGGCAGGCACTCCAGGCCAACTCCGCCTCTGGCTTAACCCGCCTCAGGGCAGCCCAGGCGCCTCCCTAGAGAGGGCAGGGCCGGGCCTTTCCCTCCCGGTTTCCTGTGAGACACCCCCATCCCCTCATCTCACGTCCATCACCACCCCCAGGCACTTGCTGCTTTGAATTTCCTGAGGGGCTGAGGGTGGGCAGACCCTGAGTGCAACATTGGCTGGCCCGGCTGTGCCCAGGGCCCCTTCCCTTTCCCCAGAGCTGCCCTGGGGGGCAGGGCCCGGTCCCCTGAGGCCCCAGTGCCTCCCTGACTAGCCCCCCTGTGTTTCTTCCCCCTGCTGCAGATGGCGGTGGGACCCCCTGACTGCCCTGTGGGAGGGCCGCTGACCTTCCCTGGCCGGGGTTCTGGGGCCGGGGTCGGGACAGCCCTGACCCCCCTCCCGCCCCCCAAGATGCCCCCCCCCACGATCCTGAGCACAGTCCCTCGGCAGATGTTCAGCGACGCAGGTAGCGGGGACGATGCCCTAGATGGGGATGATGACCTGGTGATCGACATCCCGGAGTGACTACAACCTTGCACCACGCCCACCGCAGCCCCACCCGGCGCCTCCCAGTGCAGCACACACGAGCCCAGCTTCCCGGAGGTGTTTATTGATACCCAGCTGCCATGCTCCGGCTACTGACACAACCAGAAAAGGCGTAAACATGCACGGGTGTCCCCCAGGAGGGTGGCAGGGGCCCTGCCTTCAAACCCTGGCCCCATCCAGGGGACAGTTAAACGAGTGGCTGGGAGCATCTGCCACCTGCTGGAGAGGCAGAGACGCTGCGATCGCCACCCCTTTAAAAGGGCAGCTGTACGGGGCTAGGTTTTTTAATGAAGTTTCTGTATTAAAGGAGTGGCTCTGGGTTGGTTTTTTTTGTCTTCTTTCTTTTTTTTTTTTTGAGACATTCTCCTCCTCTGAACCTCCCCTAATCCGACCTCCTCCCTGTCGGGGGAGAGGGACGGGGCAGCGTGGAGAGGCCGGAGTGAGGAGCTCAAGGGCCTGGGGCCGGGCTCTGAGCACTGCCCAGGTATGCAGAGGATGGGGTGTTTGCATATTTGCAGGGACTAGCGAGTCAGGCAGGAGGTTTGCATATGTGAATATAGAACTCCACAGCCCCTCACGAGCAGACAGACCTGGGTCACTGAGACTCACAAAAATAAGACAGGTAGTGCAGAGTGGGGGCCGCCCACCCCGTGTAAACGTGCAACACACTCGTGCGAAGGTTGGGTACTGGGCCCGGCCCGATGGGCCTGTGCAGGGCACTGCTGTCCACTCAGGCTAAGGACAGAGCACCGGCCGCAGGGGGCAGCTCGCTGGTCAGGGTGTGCCAGCGCTCCAGGGCTGCATCCGGCTGCTGCAGGCAGTCGCTCCAGTGCTTACGGGCCTCGCCTCGGGCACCTGGCCCGAGGGACACGCCACCTGGGGGAGCAAATGGTGGAGTCAGGGCCACCTCCCTGGCACTCACCCTTTCCCGGCACCCACAGCGAGCTCATCCCTCACCGATGAAGTCATTGGATTTGCCAATGTCATAGTCCCAGACTGTGACTTCCAGGGTCTTGGTGGCCAGAGTGGAGAGCTCTATCTCGTAGAAAAACTCCTGGGGACAAGGCCGGCCGCCCATTCGTGAGCTGACTCCTCAGCCCCCCAGCCCCTCCCTGGCCTGCTTCTGCGTCCAGTCCCACCCGGGTACCTCGTTAAATTCTGGGTTGAGAGTCTTCTTCTTCACAGACGTCTTATGCTTGGATTTCTTGTCCACGTCAGGCCTCAGGTACCTGGGAGTGTGTTGGAGGGAGAGGAACCAAGGGGTCAGGGACAGGCCATGCCCAATTCGGGCAGGGGCAGGCTCCCAGGGGAGGAGAGGCTCAGCGCAAGGGCTCACGTCTTGACGTAGGGATCCGAGTAACCGTTGACGTCCATGGCAGCCAGGTGGGCACAGCGCAAGATGCCTACCAACAGTCCCCGGCGCCGCGAGCTATAGCTGAGACTCAGCAGGATGCGGCCACGCTCCTCCAGCAGCCCCGGCCCCTGCTCTGCCTGCTCCAGCTGCAGGGCACAGGCGCAGGGTCAGCCTGGGCCCGCACCGCCTCCCACCCACATGCATCTCTGTCCCTGTGAGGTGCCTCACCTCCTTCAGGTAACAGGAGATGCCCCTCAGCGCTGCCGACATGGAAGAGGGGGACGCCAGCTGAGGAAGCAAAGAGAAGGTTCTGGAACCCTGGCCTCCCCTCCGGCACTCCTGCAGGGCCCCCTCCTCTGGCACCCCTGCAGCCCACCCCCCACACAGACCGGGACCTGGCGCTCGAGGCAGATGTTAAAATGCTTCTTCTGCGAAGGCTTGAGGCGGCGGAGTGGCACTCGGATCTCCCCAATAAATTCATTGTGGCTCAGCTTGTCCTCGTCACACACGGCAATCCTGGGGGGGAACGGCAGTGTCAGTACCCCAGGGGTACCTGAGCCCTGTTCCAGCCTGGAGGAAGGGCCTCCGACCAGCACAGCTCTGCCCTAAACACTCCGTCTCATCTGGAAGACGGGCTGGCACTTGAGAAGGACAAGCAGATTTGCCCGGTCCTCTGTCCCTCCCTCAGCAGCCATCCAGCTGTCCCTGGTCCCTCAGGAGCTGCTCAGCCTCTTCGGGAAGCCCTCAGAAATCTTGGAGCACCGCTCACTGCCTCCATTCAGGGCCTGGGGGCAGAAGCCGAACACCAAGGTAGATGTGGCCACAGACACAGGCCATGAGAGCTAGAAGGACCTTGGAGCCTTGGGCAGCCAGACAAGGATCCCATGCCTCCTCAGGACGCCTGTCCTTTCCCTGCATACGGCACAGAGCCAGCCCCGCAGGGATTCATGAGCCCAGCGACTAAGAAATGACTGTTCTCCGGCCACCCATCCTCCCACAGCGCTTGCTCTGCCTCTGCTGTGACCCACTGCCACATCGGCCATCTGTGGCATGGAGGGCTGGCACATCCCAGCCCTGCCACTTCTGAGCCACCCGTGTGACCTGGGGCAAGTCACTTAATCTCCCTATGCCTCAATTCCCATCTGTAAAATGGAGAAAATCAAGGGAAAGAAAGGTGAAAATGCTTAGTCCAGGCTGGGCACTGGGGAGTGCTCAGTCATTTTGAGGTTCATTCTGGTTCCGGCCTCTGGCCTCCCTTCCATTCCACCCACATACCCGACACCAAGGTGGCCTCTCCGCCACACAGCCCTGACCATCAGGGAAGGGTCCCGGCTGCAGATCTAAGCACAAAGGCAGAGGTCTCTCTGGAGCCTGGGTTTTGCTGCCCACTGCCTGACTCGAGGGAATACTCTCCCCACATCTCCATCTCCTGGGGTGATGGAGTAACTTCCCTGTCCCTGAAGACTTCACTCCTTAGAGATTTTAAGGGAACTCAGGGCACAGAAGGGGCAGACCAAAGCTGCAGGGTTCTGAGAAGGGGTCTCAGCGACCCAGGTACACTTTCAGGAGTGGGCAGAGCTTGGACTGAGCCCCAGATGAGTGGAATTTAGGCTAGCCAGGAGGAGCTTTCCAAATAAAAAACAGAACAGGAAAAGCAGGAGTTGTGAAACTGGTCAGTTGGAAGGGAGTCCTCTGTTTGAGAGGTAGGAAATACTTGTTTTTGTTTTGTTTTGTTTTTGAGAGTCTCGCTCTGTCACCCAGGCTGAAGTGCAGTGGTATGATCTCTGGTTACTGCAACCTCCACTTCCTGGGTCAAGCAGTCCTCCTGCCTCAGCTTCCCGAGTAGCTGGGATTACAGATACATGCCACCATGCCCAGCTAACTTTTGTGTTTTTAGTAGAGGCGGGGTTTCACCATGTTGGCCAGGGTAGTCTCAACTCCTGACCTCAAGTGATCGGCCCACCTCGGCCTCCCAAAGTGCTGGGATTACAGGTGTGGGCCACTATGCCCTGCCTGCAGGAGATATTTGGGGGGCAGGAATGGCAGGGAAATATTTTGGCCTGCTGCCAAAGGGGATAGGGAGCCACTGATGGTTCTTGAGCATCAGAGAGATAGGGGCTTCATGGGATATAGATCAACCAGTGGTTACAATGACAGCTGTCCCCGAGCTGCTGCTGGACCTGGATCCTGGGTGGCAGGGAAGGGGGCCCTCACCTGAGAACCTTGTGTGTGATGTCGTCATCCGTGATCCCGCTGTATGTCAGGTCCTCATTCCACACAGGATTCAGCGTGTTCCTCTGAGTCTTCGTTTTTAGCTTATTGGCCTGGGGTGTGGGGATAAAACGTTCTAAATACCTGTCCTCCAGCCACAGGGCAGCTGAAGGCATGGGCAGCGGGCTGGGAGGGAGAAGAAGCTATTACCTTACAGGCTCCAGGCAGCAGGTGCAGCTTGACATAGGGGTCTGCAAGGCCATTGAAATCCATGGGCTTGAGGCCCTGGAGCGGAGGGGAGGGGAGAGAGGGCTGGAGGCTCCCGGCACCTCTCTCCCTCCCTCTTGTAGAGCTGGACCCTGGAGGGGCCCAGAAGGAGGGTGCAGGGGTGAGAGGAAGGAGCAGGCCTGGGAAGGGAGGGATGGAAACCCACGCCTCTGGGGACCGCACGTGGGCTGGGGAGGCAGGGAGTGCCCACCTTGGCCCTGAGGATGCTACAGTGCAGAGTGCAAGAGGCCTGGTCATAGAGAAGGTCAAACTCCAGCGTGCCCAGGGCGGCTGGAGAGAGAGGAAAGGCAGCGTGGGTCTGTTTGGAGACAGGCGTGTGCGAGAGGCCGGCAGGCAGGCACTGGCTGTGTGTGTCTCCCTCTCTGCCCACCTGTGAGTGTGTGTGCAAGAGGCTGAGTGGGCCCGTGCGTGTGTGTGTCTGGGTCCCTGGCTCAGCCGCAACTGGGGCTGTGTGGGTGGTGGAGTGTCTCAGCAGAAATATTGAATATTGAGTCTTGCTGAAGCTGTAATCTCCACGCCGACTGCAGCTGTGTTGGCCATCCCTGCCACCCCCCCCCAATGCCCTCCTCCCCTACATGCACACCCAGCATGGCTCATCCCCCCACCCCCCATAGCAAGCCTGGAGACGCCCACCGGCATGTGGGGCCTCCAAGCCCCCAGACTCACTGCCATCATCCGAGTCATAGCTGTCCACCTCTGCACCATCCTCAGGCGTGGTGGCCCCAAGGAGGGCTGCAGGGGGGGCCAGAGCCAGTGGGGCCAGATGGGCGGGGGCCTCCCCACCGCCCCCGCCGCCCCCTTCAGGTCCTGGTCCCCGGCGGGGGAAGTAGTCAGAGATCTGGCGGATGGGCCGGATGGGCCCGGGGCACACGTTGATGGCCATGTGCTCCTGGATGTTGATGGTCATGCGGTCGCCCCTGCGGCCCCTCATGCAGCACCCCTGGCTGGGGGAGGCCGTGTGAGCCAGTGAGCCCAGGGCCAACTCCTCATACCTAACGGTCCTGGCTGAGAGCCAGGCAACAGCCTCCTGGGTCTGCAGGGCCCTCACTGGCCTCACTTCCTAGGTCGAGGGAGAGGGTGGCCTGTGCCAGCTGGTGGCAGGCGGGAGGCCTGGGCCCTGCAGACCCCAGGCCGGCTCCACGGGGGCTGGGATGCCAACCCACTCCCCTCAGAGATTGAGGCTGCACCACCCCGTCCTCACCCAGTCACCTCTAGGTTGTCCCTGTACCATCTTGCCAGCTCCTTCCTCTCCTCCCGGGCTCCCATCTGCTCCTATGCCTGCCGGTCCCTCAAGGGGCCCTGCAGGGCCCCGCCTCTGTTTCTCGGAGGCTCTGTCCTCTGCAGCAGGCGCTGGTCTGGTCAGGGTATCACCCACCCTTCTAAGCTCCCACTCCCCACTGTCCCTTCATTCAGCCCCAGGACCTGTCTGCCTGCCTGGTTCCCCTGCGCGCTCACCGCAGCCCACGGTGGAGACCCCAGCCTCAGATGCCACCTCAGGCTCCCCGGTAGCGCACACAGGCTGGCACGCTCCCCCGCACCTTCACGCCCCCGGCCTGCCCAGCCCCCTGCACCTGTCTCTGCCTCCAACAGGTGCCCAGGCACTGGGGGAACGGCGGGCGCAGGCTGAGCGGCGGCGGCCGGCGATCCCCAAGGCGGCGGGCGAGGAGAGCGCGGAGTCCGGCGGTGTGAGCCGACAGGGAAGGAGAGCCGAGAAAGTCAGGGGAGGAGGGGGTGAGCGAGGTGGAGGCGAGGATGCAGCCGGCGCCGCCGGCTGGGGGCAGGGAGGGGCGCCGGGGCTGGGGAGGGGGCGGGATCTCGGGCTCCCACCCAGGGCCCGCTCGTAGCGCACGCGAGGGCACACACAGACACGTGTGCTCGCGCGCGCACACTCACGCAGGGGCACACACTCGAGTGTACACATCCAGCCGCGCACCCCCGCGCGCACACGCCTGTGCCCACGTGTGCACGCTCACAAGCTTGCACACCCTCCAGGCGCGCGCTGGCACACTCACCCGGAGAACTTCGCACGCACACGCACTCGCAAACACGCGGGATCCCTGCGCCACCGGGAAGCGGCCGGCAGAATCGCCGGGTGTTCCCCAACTCCTCCTGGGAGACCCGGGCCCCCGCTCCCGCCCGCGCGCGCGGCTACGGCGCCTCCTTCCCTCCTTCCCTACCTCCCTCCCTCCCGGGTCCCCAGAGCCGGACCACCGGCCTTGTTGCCATGGCGACGCCGGCTCATCTTCCCCCCCCCCCACCCCCGCGCGTCTTCACTCCCCTCCCCTGCAGGGAGCTAGGGCCTCCGCCCTCCCCTCTCCAGGTCCGTAGGGACCCAGGGGCGGAGAGGGGCAGCAGGTCTAATCCAGGTCAGGGAGGTCGAGGTCCCCGAGCCGGGCTGGGGAGCCTCACGGTCTGAGGGAGGAGGCAGAGGTCTGAGGCTGCCGCTTCCCCACGCCCCCTCCCTTTGGCCGTTCAGGCCTCTCTCCTTGCGGCCCAACCCAACTTCCAGGGTCCTGTGTCCCCTTAACGGGGATGGCATCTCCTTTGGGAACCAACCTCCCTTACCCTGTCCTCTGCCTTCTCCAGTTTTGCACCGCAGATGGGGAGGGGTGTAGGGGCTTGGCTCTGAAGGCCCTAGAGCCCTGCCGTGGCAATTCCCCATGGGCTGCCATTTCTCACCCAAACCCTGCCACCCCCAGGCCGACCCCACCCTGTGCCCTGCCCTGCGCCTGCCATCGGCTGTCAGTCCACCCATGGCCTGCGATCTTCACTCTCCTGTGCCCCAAACTTACCATCCCGAAAACACGAAAGGGCTCATCACCCCCACTGCCCACCACTGACTCACCCAACCGTTTCCTGCAGTTCCTGGGACACAGCTAGACAGCTCAGGCCTAGGATCTTGGCTCACGTGCACTCTACCTGGGAGCCGTGTTTCCTCAGGGAGTCACCCTGGGTCCCCTCTTTCTAGGAGCCTTCCTGGGGCATCCCGCTCTGCCTCTCAGCTCCAGCGCCGTCAGGACTTCGCTCTGCCCGCACCGTTTCACCAGTGACTCCCCCACCAGCTGGGAGTTTCACTGGAGTGGCTGATTCATCTGGGAGTCCCTAGTGTCCCAAACTGGGCCTGGCACGAAGTCGGCATCTCTAAGCGCTGTTATTTAAAACAGAAATCTGGTTGCACAACAAAGCGAGCATATCCAACACACCTAGCCTTACCCTTAAAAATGGTCAAGATGGTACATTTCGTTATGGGTACTTCGCCGCAATTTTTTTTTTTTTAATAAAAGAAATGGAACCGAGCGTGGCGCGTGTAATTCCAGCTACTCTAGAGGCTGCGGCAAGAGGATTGCTTGAGTGAAGCCAGCCTGGGCAACATAATGAGAAGCAGTCTCTTTAAAAAAACAAAAAAAAAAGTAAGAGAAATGTGAAGTCAAGAGAGAGGGGCCGTGTGCAGTGGCTCATGCCTGTAATCCCAGCACATTGGGAGGCGGAGGCGTGTGGATCACTTGAGGTCAGGAGTTTGTGCTCAGCCTGGTCAACATAGCGAAAACTTGTCTCTACTAAAAATACAAAAAATTAGTCAGGTGTGGTGGTGCATGCTTCAGGAGGCTGAGGCAAGAGATTTGCTTGAATCCAGGAGGGGGAGGTTGCAGTGAGCCAAGCTGGAGCGACGGCACTCCAGCCTGGGCAACAAGAGCAAAACTCCGTCTCAAAAAAACCAAACCAAACCAAAACAAAAACACTGAGATATCACTTACTACCCATAAAATGGGCAAAATCAAAGTGTCTGGGCCGGGTGTGGTGGCTCACACCTGTAACCCCAGCTCTTTGAGAGACAGAGGTGGGCTGATTTCTTGAGCTCAGAAGTTCAAGATTAGCCTGGACAACATAGCAAGGCCCTGTCTCTACGGAAAAAAAAAAAAAGCCAGGCGTAGTGGTGTGTGCCTGTGGTCCCAGCTACTCAGGAAGCTGAGATGGGAGGGTCTCTTGGGCCCAGGAGATCAGGCTGCAGTGAGCTATATAATTGCTCCACCGAACTTCAGCCTGGGTAATAGAGTGAGACCCTGTCTCAAAAATATATATATATATACATCCTTAGACCCAGAAATTCCACTTTTAGGATTTTATCTTAAAGATATGCCGATCCATGAGCCAAATAATAGAAGTTCAAGATTCTTAAATGCAGCATGTTCCAAAAGATTGAAAACCACGAAGATTCCCAGAATCAGGGACCAATTAAATCAGTCACGATGTAATTCCATACAGTGAAATAGTATGCAACCACAAAAAAGGAGGCTGTTTTGCTCTTGTTTAGAATCATCTATTTTTTTTTTTCAATATGCAAGGTCTCACATGTATATTACCACCCAGGCAGGCTGGTCTCAAACTCCTGAACTGAAGCAATCCTCCCACCTCGTCCTCCCAAAGTACTGGGATTACTGGTGTGAGCCACCATGCCTGGCCCTAGAATCATCTTCACAGTTTCATTTTAACTTAGAAAAGCAAAGTGCAAGCCAGATGTGGTGGCCCACGCCTGTAATCCCAGCACTTTGGTAGGCTGAGGTGGGTGGATCACAAGGTCAGGAGTTCAAAACCAGCCTGGTCAACATGCTGAAATCCTGTCTCTACTAAAATTACAAAAATTAGCTGGGCATGGTGGCACGCACCTGTAATCCCAGCTACTCAGGAGGCTGAGGCGGGAGAATCGCTTGAACCCAAGACGCAGAGGTTACAGTGAGCCGAGATTGTGCCACTACACTCCAGCCTGGGCAACAGAGCAAGACTCTATCTGGGGTGGGAGGGGTGGGTAAGCGGGTGCACAGAGAATCGTGCTTGGAATACTGCTGTTTGAGAGGGAAAGAGATTAACCATGTTTGTTTAGTTGTTCATACATTGTTTCTAGAAGCTGCACAAGAAAATGGTAACTGTGTCTCTTGACAAGCTGAGAGAGTGAAAACATTTAAAAATATATAAATAAGAATAAATACACAAAAGAAACTATAACTATGGTGAGCTGTGGGGAGACAAGTCAGGAAGAGGAGTTACTTTTCAAGTACATCCCTGTGTATCTTTTGAATTTCATGCCACATACATAGGTTACCTGTTCCAAAGAATACATTAAAATATTTTTGTCTTTTCTTCGTTTTTTTTTTTTTTTTTTTTTTTTTTTCTTGAGACAATTGTCTCACTCTGTTGCCCAGCCTGAGTGCAGTGGCAAGATCATAGCTCACTACAGCCTTGAACTCATGGGCTCAGGTGATCCTCTCGCTTCAGCCTCCCAAGTAGCTGGGACTTTAGGTATGCACCACCATTCCTGGCTAATCTGTTTCTGTTTATTTATTTATTTTATAGAGATAGGTCTTGCTATGGTGCCCAGGCTGATTTCAAACTCCATCCTCCTACCTTGGCCTCCCAAAGTGCTGGGATTACAGGTGTGGGCCACTGTACCCAGCAAAATAATACAGTTTTTTTTTTGTTTTTTTTTTTTTTTGTTTTTTTTGAGACAGAGTCTTGCTCTGTTGCCCAGGCTGGAGTGCAGTGGCACGATCTTGGCTCACTGCAACCTCCACCTCCCAGGTTCAAGCCTCAGCCTCCCAAGTAGCTGGGATTACAGGTGTGCACCACCACACCTGGCTAATTTTTGTATTTTTAGCAGAAATGGGGTTTCACCACATTGGCCAGGCTGGTCTCGAACTCCTGACCTCAAGTGATCTGCCCGCCTTGACCTCCCAAAGTGCTGGAATTACAGGCATGAGCCACCACACCAGGCCAATATTTCTATAGTAAAGGCAAGCATTAGGTTTCCTTTGTGGCTTCCCAGGATAAGAAAGGAGGCAGGACGAAGGGAGCCGGTGAGTTTAGCAAGGTTGTTCATGGCCTGGGTACAGGGGGCCTGCAGTGGGAGGAGGGGGACAATCTGGTCAAGGACCTGGCCGAGTCCTGTCTCCTGTGCTCTCTTCTCATGGTGCTTGCTCAAACCCAGCCCTGCTTGCCTCCAGAAAGACTTGTTGAAGGCAGGTGATAGTGAGGCTGGAGCTCAAGTCAGTTGCAGAGGAAAATGACAGACAGTGCTAGCCCTGGTTTGTCTAGAGGCGGGATGCTTTTGCAACAGTCACCCAGTTATTCAGTAAATATTGACTATCGACTATAGATTGTAGGGATAGGCCGGGTGTGGTGGCTTGTGCCTGTAATCCCAGCACTTTAAGAAGCCAAGGTGGGTGGATCACGAGGTCAGGAGATGGAGACCAGCCTGGCCAACATGGTGAAACCCTATCTCTTCTAAAATATAATAAAGCCAGGCTTGGTGGCATGTGCCTGTAGTTCCAACTACTAGGGACGCCGGGGCAGGGGAATCGCTTGAACCTGGGAGGCGGATGTTGCAGTGAGCCGAGATCACGCCACTGCGCTCTAGCCTGGCAACAGAGTGAGACTCTGTCTCAAATAAAGTTAAAAAAAAAAAAAAATTGTAGGAATATAACCAGGACCAAGGTCGATGAGCTGTGACTTCACAGCCTCATAGGGAAGATAAACAAATACACAGACAATCCCCATTCAGAGTAACAGACATGGGGACAGGGGACGGCCAGAAAGCCATCGGAACTCAAGATCCTATGAGGCAGGAGGGAACGAAGATTAACACCTCACTTCCCAGAGCAGGTGTTGTCTCAGCTGAGACCTGAAAGATAAGGTGGAGTTAGCCAGGTCAAGCATGGGGGCAAGAGTATTCCAGGCAGAGATGTATGCCAAGGCTGGGAGGCAGTCCAGAGTATGGCACATTCAGAAAAGAAATCGTTGTACCAGCCTGGTCAACATGGCAAGGCAAAGCCATGTCTCAAAAAAAAAAAAAAAAAAAGGAATGGTGGCATGCACCTGTAGTCCCAGCTACTCAGGAGGCTGAGGCAGGAGGATCAATTGAGCCCAGAAGTTTGAGGCTGCAGTGAGCTGAGATCAAGCCACTGTACTCTAGCCTGAGTGGCAGAGTGAGACCATGTCTCAAAAAAAAAAAAAAAAAAAGAGAGAGAGAAAGGAAAGAAAGAAATCATTCTACAAAAAATACACCCACACTTGTGTGTTTATTACAACACTATTCACAATAGCAAAGACACGGAATCAACGTAGGTGCTCACCAACAGTGGACTGGATAAAGAAATTGTGGTACATATATGTCGTGGAATACTATGCAGCCATAAAAAAGAATAAAATTATATCCCTTGCAGCAACATAGATGCAGCTGGAGGCCATTATCCTAAACAAATTAAGGCAGAAACAGAAAATCAAATGCCACAATGTTCTCATTTGTAAGTGAGAGCTGAACACTGGGTACCTATGTAAATAAAGATGAGCATAATAGACACTGGGGACTCCAAAAAAGGAGAGGGAGGGAAAGGGTTGAAAAATTATCTATTGCTGGGTGCAGTGGCTCACGCCTGTAATCCCAGCACTTTGGGAGGCCAAGGCAAGCGAATTGCTTGAAGCCAGGAGTTCGAGACCAACATGGCGAAACCCCATCTCTACTAAAATACAAAAAAAATTTAGGTGGGCTTGGTGGCACGCACCTGTAATCCCAGCTACTCAGGAGGCTGAGGCACAAGAATCACTTGAACCCAGGAGGTGGAGGTTGCAGTGAGCCAAGACTTCACCACTGCTCTGTAGCCTGGGTGACAGAGTGAGACTGTCTCGAAAAAAAAAAAAAGAAAAAAATTAAAAAGAAAGAAGAAAGAAAATTGAACCAACAGGTATTTTTATTCTTATCTTTTACAGAAGGGATTCTGTGTCACCCAGGCTGGAGTGTAGCAGCATGATCATGGCTCACTTCAGCCTCGAACTCCTGGCCTCCAGTGATCCTCCCACCTCGGCTTCCCAAAGTGCTGGGATTACAGGCGTGAGCTCCCGAACCTGGCCTAACAGGTCTCAATTTGGGGTTAATTAGGTGAGAGATAAGGATCCGGGATGATTCTTAGGTTTCTGTGTTGGGCAGACCATCTAGAGGAAGGATGGGGCCATCTGCTGAGATGAAGAGATAGGAGAAGAGCAGGCCTGGAGTAGCAGAACCAAGGACTCCATTTGTGATCCATCGCCTTGGAGATGTTTTTGGCCATCACAAACAGACATCAAGTAGGGAGCTGGATACAGGAGTCTGGAGCTCCGAGGAGAGGTCTGGGCTGGAAATATACATTTGTGAGTCACTGGCATATAGATGATATTTAAAGCCACGAGTATGGATGAGATCACCTAGGCAGCGAATATAGATCGCACGACAAGGCCCCAGTCTGAGCTGCTGGAGGAGTCCCGAGAATTGTTGAGTGCGTCTCCGGGACTCTGAGTCAGGGACAGGTGCCGCTGCTGGGAGGCAGACGGAATGGAAAGAGAGGGAACCATTCGATTTGGCAGATTATGAGCTCATTCATGGACTTGATCAAAGTAGCTTCAGTGGAGTGGTGGGGATAAAGCCAGATTAGAAGATGCTGAAGAACTGGCCGGGCATGCTGGCTTACAGCTGAAATCCCAGCACTTTGGGAGGCAGAGGCAGGCAGATCATCTGAGGTCAGGAGTTTGAGACCAGCTTGGCCAACATAGCAAAACCCTGTCTCTACTAAAAATACAAAAATTAGCCGGGCGTGGTGGCAGGTGCCTGTATAATCCCAGCTACTCAGGAGGCTGAAGTGGGAGAATCACTTGAACCCAGGAGGCGGAGGTGGCTGTGAGCATAGATCATGGCACTACATTCCAGCCTGGGTGACAGAGTGAGACTCCATGTCAAAAAACAACAACAACAAAAAAAAAAAAAAAGAAGAAGAAGAAGAAGAGGTAGAAGAGTCCATTAAAGGTGACGGAGTGGAGACACAGGCATAGATGACCCAGAGTTGCCTGTCTACACTAGAATGATGCACATCTGTGAGTTCCTTCTCTTGTCATTCCTGAAGGCAGGGACGGTGCCCTGATGATTTCTGAGCCATAAATGGAGTCCAGCCAGTGCATAGCGGGAGCTCAGCATGTTTATTTCATGGTTGGATAAATGAGTCAATGGATAATGCATTGTTTGGGTCAAAACAGCCTTTTCTGGGAAAGACAGTAGCCGTATGTTTTGAGGCATTTGCGGAAACAAAAAGTCAACCCCAAAGGCGATAGGCTCTGTGTCCCTTCTCTGAGCTAACCCAAGGAGCAGTTGCACATGGGCCTGGGGCACGAGCCCTGGCCCAGCATCAGGAACCGGGTTATTTATTTACTGAGACACAGTCTTGCCATGTCGCCCAGGCTGGAGTGCAGTGGTGTGATCTCGGCTCACTGCAACCTCCACCTACTGGGCTCAAGCAATTCTCCTGCCTCAGCCTCCTAACTAGCTGGGACTACAGGCGCGCATCACCACATCCAGCTTTTTTTTTTTTTTTTTTTTTTGAGACAGAGTCTTGCTCTGTCACCCAGGTTGGAGTGCAATGGTACCATCTTGGCTAACCACAATCTCCCCCTCCTGGGTTCAAGAGATTCTCCTACCTTAGCCTCCCAGGTGCCCGCCACCACACCGAGCTAATTTTTGGGGTTTTTTTTAAGTAGAGATGGGGTTTCACCATGTTGGCCAGGCTGGTCTCAAACTCCTGACCTCAGGTGATCCGCCCACCTCAGCCTCCCAGCGTGCTGGGATTACAGGCGTGAGAGCCACCTCGCCCAGCCTTTTTTTTTTTTTTCTGGAGACAGTTTACTCTGTTGCCCAGGCTGGAGTGCAGTGGCGTGATTTAGGCTCACTGCAACCTCTGCCTCCTGGATTCAAGAAGTTCCACTGTCTCAGCCTCTCTAGTAGCTGGGACTACGGATGCATGCCATCGCGCCCAGCTAATTTTTGTATTTCTAGTAGAGACGGGGTTTCACCATATTGGTCAGGCTGGTCTGGAACTCCTGACTTCAGGTGATCCACTTGCCTCAGCCTCCCAGGGTGCTGGGATTATAGGTGTGAGCCACCACACTCAACTTTTTTTTGGATTTTTAGTGGAAATGGGATTTTGTCCTGTTGGCCAGGTTGGTCTCAAACACCTGGCATCAAGTGATCCACCCATCTAGGCCTTCAAAAGTGCTGGGATTACAGGCATGAGCACCACGCCTGGCCCAAAAACCAGGTTACTGAGTTTTCTGCCATCTCTCATATGCCCTGTGGCTTTGGATAAATCCCTTTCTCTTTCTTAGAAGTGACCCACATGGTGGTTCACACTTGTAATCCCAGCACTTTGGGAGGCCAGGGTGGGAGGATCACTTATGCCCAGGAGTTTGAGACTAGCCTGGGCAACATAGCAAGTCTCCATCTCTACAAAGAAAAAAAAAGGTAGGCTGGGTTTGGTGACTCACACCTGTAATCCCTTTGTAAACACTTTGGGAGGCCGAGGCAAGCAGATCACTTGAGGTCAGGAGTTCAAGACCAGCCTGGCCAACATGGTGAAACCCTGTCTCTACTAAAAATACAAAAATTAGCTGGGCATGGTGGTGGGCGCCTGTAATCTCAGCTACTCGGGAGGCTGAGGCAGGAGAATCGATGGAACCCAGGAGGTAGAGGTTGCAGTGAGCCAAGATTGCACCACTGCACTCCAGCCTGGGTGACAAATCGAGACTCCATTTCAAACAAAACAAAACAAAAATAGACAGGTGTGGTGCGTGCCTGTGGTTCCAGCTACTCAGGACGCTTAGGTTAGAGGATCGCTTGAGCCCAGGACGTCGAGGTTGCACTCCAGCCTTGGGTGACAGAGGAATACCCTGTCTCAAACAAACAAAGGAAAAAGGAAGCCACCAGCACAGCACAGGGGAAGCAGCCATTTGAGCCAGTCCCATAGATTAGTTTCCCTCCTCTTCCCCGCACCCCCTTTTGTTTAATATCCCTGGGCTTTTTACTTGTTTAGGAACTTGAAGCGGTTGATGGCAAGTACCCCGAGTCCTAGCCCACCCGTTCTCTGCACACAGTTGCTGCGGAGGACGTCACACGCGCACAGACACACGCCTGGCTTTGGGGGAAGTCGTGGCACTGGGTCTGCAGAGTCCGCTGAGCATGCATCTTCGCAACTCCGTCGTGAAACTTAGGAGACCCCGGAGTGTCCTTGGGCTTGGGTGGGGTGTACCATGCCCGTCACAGACAGGCCCACCTGCCAATCAGAAGGGAACTGTCCTGACCTGAGATGGGGCCTCAGGAGTGGAAATGGCTGGTGGGGAGTGGCAGAGACAGGAGATGGGGTGGCCACGGGGGAGCCGCCGGCCACAGAAGGGGAAACGGAGGTGCAGGGAGCGGAGTCTGCCAAAGCCGCGTGGATGGCCAAGAGATATGCCTCGGTGAGGGCCGGGGGACTTCCTCTGACAGACCCCCGACGGCCATTCCCAGCCATCCGTTTTCGTGCAGCCGCAGATGCAACCTGTGGAAGAGGCGGGAGGAGGCCCGTGAGTCAGCCCCGCTGCGCCTTCCCGCGGGTGGGAGCCGGGACTCAGGCGCGGACGCTGCTGCCATCTAGTGGGAGATGCCTGCTACTCCTCTCGGTTCCTAACCCCAGGGTCCTTCCCGGCTGAGCACTGAGGCAGGTTTGGGGGAGGATGGCGGAGACCCCTGTGCCCCTGGATCTGGAGACACAACGCAAGGAGGAGCCTCAGGAAGGAATAGCGCCCCCAGGAAGTGTGCATTGCCCACACTGCTTTTCCCCACTGTGCCGTGATTCCCTCCGGTGTATAAGGGAGACAAGAGTACCTGCCTCTGGATTGGGCTCAGTGGCTCACGCCTGTAATCCCAACAGTTTGGGAGGCCGAGGCGGGTGGATCATCTGAGTTCAGGAGTCAGAGACTAACCTCACCAACATGACGAAACCCCGTCTGTACTAAAAATACAAAAATTAGCCAGAATGTGGTGAGCGCCAGTAATCCCACTATTCAGGAGGCTGAGGCAGGAAAATCGCTTGAACCCAGGAGGTGGAGGTTGCAGTGAGCCGAGATTATGCCACTGCACTCCAGCCTGGCCGACAGAGTGAAACTCCATCTCAAAAAAAAAAAAAATGGAGTACCTGGCTCCAAGGATCAGCCCAAGGGTAAATGAATCAATCTGTGCAAGGGACTTGGTCATAAATGGAGTCCAACCGGCATAGTAATAAGTGTTCAATAAATGCTATGTGCTGGGCATCATGGCCCATGCGTGTAATCTCAACATTCAGGGACACTAAAGCTGGAGGATCACCTATCAGGAGTTCAAAACCAACCTGGGCAACATAACAAGACCTTATCTCTACAAAAAATGCAAAAATTAGCCAGGCATGGTGGTGCATGCCTGTGGTCCCAGCTACTCAGGAGGCTGACGTGGGAGGATCACTTGAGCCCAGGAGTTAGAGGTTGCAGTATGCTGTGATCACACCACTGTACTCCAGCCTGGGTGACACAGTGAGACCCCGTCTCTGAAAATAAATAAGCCAGGCGTGGTGGCTCACTCCTATAATCCCACCACTTTGGGATGCCAATGCGGGCGGATCACCTGAGGTCAGGAGTTCGAGACCAGCCTGGACAACATAGTGAAACCTTGTTTCTACTAAAAATACAAAAATTAGCTAGGCGTGGTGGTGCGTCCTTGTAGTCCCAGCTGCTTGGGAGGCTGAGGCAGGAGAATCGCTTGAACCAAGGGGGCAGACACTGTAGTGAGCTGAGATCATGCCACTGCACTCCAGCCTGGGTGACAGATGGAGACCCTGTCTCCAAAAAAAAAAAAAAAGAAAGAAAGAAAGAAAGAAAATAAATAAAACAAATATTACTTGTGGCTGATCCAAGCAAGGGGTCATTGGAGGCGTGTGGCCCTGTGCTGCCACCTCAAACTGTGCCTGCTGTCCAAATGAAGCTTCCCTTAGTTCTGGCTTTCAGCAAGATGGCCCTGCCACCATCCCTCCTCTTTGTAAATGCTGGGGCTGACACCGTTATGGTTTTATCATCAGTGACATTTCAGAGGATGAAGGCCTCTCCTGTCCTCTTCTGATGAGGGTGAGGGATGAGGGGGGGCTCCCAGCTCCTAGCACTTTCTCCCCTCACCCCGAAGTGCCATCAGAACAGCTCTGGGCTGTGACATCACAGAGCCCCCACCTCATGATAGGAGTCATGAGGCTGAGACCACAGCTGCTGGTGTGGGCGTGGCTGGCTGCGCTAGGGGCCATCGAAACTGGTGAGAAGGCGTCTTGGGAGCAGCGGGAAGGCAGGCAGCTCTGGGACATAAAGAGTGATGCCCGCCTAGGGACTGAGAACCCAACCCTCTCCACTCTTCTCTCCCATCCTGCCGGTCCCACCCATCCCCCAACAACCAAGGGCCTTGTCATGGCGCCCTCAGCTGACTCTGAGGGAAATCAAGGCCCTCCACATCCACAATAAGGCTGGGTGGTCTTACAGGGTCCCAAGTCAGCCCCTGCCTTGAGAATTAAAGGCAGGGGTCTGCTTGGCCGTTGTCACAGACTTTGCTTGGGTCCTAGCACCCAGACCCAAGCGTGCCAGGGCATCGGCCCTAAGGACAAAGTCTCCAAGCTTCTTGGACAGACCTGACTTCTTTGATTATCCAGACTCGGACAAAGCCAGGCTCCTGGCTGTGGCCCAGTTTATTGGAGAGAAACCTGTCGTGTTCATTAACTCAGGTATGAACCAGCTTGAGAAGGAGCCTCCCTCCCTGCTGGGTCCTGGAGGAGAGCAGCCCTGGACCCATCCATTGGGCCATCAGAAGGGAGTTAAGGGTCCTGCTTGTCTAGCAGGTTCCAGCCCTGGACTCTTCCATCACATCCTGGTGGGCTTCCTGGTGGTGGTGTTCTTCTTCCTCCTTTTCCAGTTCTGCACCCACATGTAAGGCCTGCCCCCTTCCTCCGACCCTACCCACCTCCACCTTCCTTGGGAGCGTCTGAAGACCCCAGTCCTAGCGGGGCAGTGTGTGACCTCCCCACTCTGATCTCCATGCCCCACAGAAACTTCCAGAAAGGGGCCTAAGGAGCCAGACAAAGGCCCCGGACTCAACCTGAGCGCCCAAACGCATCTCCTCTCCTGTCGATGAATAAAAGTCCCAGCTTTCCTCCTCCCTAACTGCCCAACAGGCAGCAAGGGGGGTCCTACCCCCTCTGTGTTTCCCATAGCCCAAGCCCCTCACCTCCTCCCTTCCCGGCCCCAAAGAACTTAGTGACGAGGGCCTTGGTGGCGTTCACGTTCACGCAGATCGTCTTTTATTAGCGGTCTGTAAAGCACCTCCCAGGGTCCCCCGACCCCAGATTGGAGGAAGCCTTGAGAGGTCAGTAGCACCAGGGACATGCCAGGGCTCGAGGGCACGATGTGCAGCTGATGGTGAGGGACGGGGTGCCCCTCGCCTGCCCCCGGGGTTGTCAGCACTGGGAAGGCTTGCAGGTAGCAGCCACCTTCCAACCCCAACCCAACAGACTAGTTCAAATTTGGGTAAATAAATAAAATAAATAAGATTCCTCAAGCTGACCTAACTGGAGAGGAGCCACGGGTCACTTGGGAGACCCGAGGGCCAGTGGGGGTTAGTTGGGGCGTCCTCTCCTCCCAGGTGATGGGGAGCCTGGGTGGGGGGTGGCAGCGGAGGGGCTGGGATGGCCTTGGCAGCAGTGCCTTCCGACATCCTGACTCCTGGTTCCCCTTGAAACCCTGTCGATCTCCCCCCCAACAAGCCCTCCCACCCTCAGTGGGTGGGAGGTGGTGCCCCCGCCCCTCCTCCAGCGCAGGGGTGTGCAGGAAGTGGGCACGGTGGGGAGAAGAGGTCCCCTGTCTCCTGCCCTCAGCCCCTGAGAGATGGCGCCTCTTCCCTTTCGGGCTCTTCATCAGTCCTGGGGCTCTCCGGACAAGAGGGCCCTGGCTCCCACACCCTGCCAGCAGCCCCAGAGCCCTAGAGCCCTGTCCCCGTGGGGCTGAGGGTGGGGAGGGGGAGGGTCCTCAGTCCTGGGTCTGGCAGGCCGGGGGCGGCCGGGAGCGGGGCCAGAAGAGCCGGCAGGCCCCGCGGCAGATGAGGAAGAACCAGTAGAGCTGAGGTGCCAGGAGCAGCGCGGCGCCCAGGTTGACATGGGCTGGGATGGCCAGGGGCACTGCCAGCAGGGGCAAGCCGGCATGGCGCCCGTAGGCCCAGTACAGGTAGGGGAAGAGCAGCACCCGGCAGCACAGGAAGCTGAGCAGCATCAGGGCCCCGTTGACCTTGTGCAGCAGCGTGTGCTGCTGCTTGTACTGCAGGGACACAGACGTGGTGGCAGCGGCAGCAGAAGGGCTCGCCCCTTCCCCGCCCGCTTCCCAACTCCCCACTACCCCAGCAGGCAGCTCCTCCCAGACCAGACACTTTGCCAGGACACAAGCACCAGCTCAAAGGGCATGGAAAGGATGACAGAGGGGCCAGAGCCCTCGGCAGCAGCCCTGGAGGTCCCTCCCCTTCTTGGGCTCCCACACCCTCCCCTGCCCACTCACCTGGATGAGGATCTTGCCAAGGCAGACGAAGGGCGTGCTGACCTCTGCCATCAACATGCAGCCCAGAAAGAAGTCTCCCTTCCCCTGTCGCCACACCTGAGCAGAGAAGCTGGAAGGTGAGGGGCTGGGGCTCTCCCTGGGTTCTTGGGCAGCCCCTGCCCTTCCTCTCTCCCCTCTGTCGCTTTTGGAGATGCTTGACTGTGAACATCAGAACACCTGGGTGCAAAGCTTGGCATGATGACTCACGCCTGTAATCCCAGCATTTTGGGAGGCTGCGGCGGGCGGATCATGAGGTCAGGAGTTTGAGGCCAGCCTGGCCAACATGGTGAGACCCCGTCTCCACTAAAAATACAAAAACATTACCCAGGCGTGGTGGTGGGCACCTGTAATCCCAGCTACTCGGGAGGCTGAGGCGGGAGAATTGCTCGAAATTGGAAGGCAGAGGTTGCAGTAAGCTGAGATCGCACCACTGCACTCCAGCTTGAGCAACAGGGTGAGACTCCGTCTTGGGGTGGGGGGGAAGAAAGAACACCTGGGTGCAGGAGCAGGTCATGACTTGGCTGCCTCCCTCCCATAGTCCTGCAGAAAGACTGTGTTCCCTACATCATGTGTGAGGAAACTGAGGCTCAGAGACATGCAACCACCCATCCAAAGCGCCACAGCTGGGCATCGTCCAGCCCGGGGCCAGGCTGCCCCCACACTCTGCTGCCTCTTGCAACTGGGCTGGGCTGTGAACCCTACTGGTCCACAGCTTTCCCTGGGAACACGCTGGGTCTGCTTGTCTGCTGGTACACAAACCCAGGGCTTCCCAGGCTCCTGCTGGCACCCGCATCACACCCGCCCAGCGCTCCGGAACTCACCACCGACAGCGGGAAGCACACCAGCACCATGGCGGCGTGGTGGAGCACCATGAGGAACTCCTTGTGCAGGTAGCCACGCGCGATGGCCCATGTGCTGCCCGGAGCTCTGGCCGCACCGTCGTCCCCTCCATGCCCTTTCACCTGGTGCTTGTGCCAGTGACAGAGGAACATGGCGTAGATGTCATAGATGAAGTAGGGCACAGCAAACTGCGTGTAGGCAGAGGACAGCCAGTGTCTGTTGGGCAGAGGAGGTGGGGAGCAAGGAGGAAAGGGGTGCCAGTGAGCGGGGGTGGACCTCAGGGGTCAGCTGGGCAGCCCTGGGCATGAGCGGAGTCTCGGGTACAGTGAGGGATCCGGAGGGTCACACAGTGATGCAGGTCAGGCAGTCACGCAGCTAGTAAGAGATGGTGCTGGGATTCAAACCTGTGGCCTCAGAGCCCACCCATGTTCCTCTCTCTCTGCTGTACAGTGAGGGGAAAAGAAGAGACCAGAAGATGCCCACAGACAAAAGGGCACAGATAGAGTGCCAAAATAAGCCCAGGCCAGGCAGGTGGGACCTTGCCATGGTTATTTGTCCTAACCTTACCCTGAGGTGAGGATCAGCAACAGCTGAAGGGGCGAGAGTGCTAGAGAGAGAGGTCTCAGGAGTGGATACCTGTTCCTGCCTCCCAGGGCAGGCGCTCTTCCAAACCTTCGCATGCATGCACTTATTTACTCCTCCCAAAACCCTGTAAAAGGTAGGTGTGGCCATCATCCCCACTATACAGATGAGGAATTGAGTCACAGAGGGGCTAGGTAACCTGACCAAGGAGGGGACACGGGAAGTCTGGCTCCACAGCCCTCACCCTCAGCCCCACTGTCCCCAGAAGATCTCAGAGGCATCAGAGGCCCTGCTTGCTGGCAAGTGAAAGGTCTTCTCAGTGCTGTTCGCCCTGCCCCAAAGTGACCCAATCTCTTGTCTGTTTTGTGTCGTTTTTCAGGGACAGCCAAGCGTTAAGGGGAAAATGCAGAGCAAAAGGAGCCAAGGACAGAGAAAGTTCCACATACTTGGAGAGTAAACAAAAATGAGAAATGGAGAATATGAAAGACAGCATTTTTCTTCTGGAGTCAGCACATTGGCAGTTTCTCTTAAATCCTGTAGTCCTGAGACTGGTCTGGGGTGGGGGCAGGAGGTCAGAGAGGCAGGCCCTGGGGAGCCTGTCCCATGAGGGGGAGGAGGGATGAAAGCAGAGTCAGCCAGAGGCCACCACCAAACATGAGGTGCATGGAGTGAGCCGTAGAGAAGCTGGGGCTGAGGCCTCTGAGGCTGGGGAGCCTGGGGCAGCCAGCTTGTGAAGGGAGCCAGCCCACTCTCCAGCAGGGACAGTACCAGGGAAAAGAGAACCGGAGACCGTGGTGCAGTGGTGCGGAGCTGAGGCCAGGAGCGATGAGAGGGGAGGGATAGCTTTGGAGAACATGAGGTGGGAACACAGGGAGAGAGGGTCCAAGTGGCCTGGAGGAGTCAGGGCAGGAAGCAGCCCAGCAAGCTGGCCCAGGGGATGAGATGGGAGATGGGAGCACTGGGCTGGGGCAGGAGACCAGGAGGGGCCACCAGGCCCTGGGCTGCAATGTGAGGTGTTAAATCCCATCCCCACCCTGTCAGCAATTAGGTGCTCAGAAGTCAGAACAGCTGCTGCCCTGGATTAACCTGGATCCCCCCCCACCTACCTGAGGATTAAAGTGGGGAGGAAGGACAGGAACAGACACAGGGGGGCCTGGGGAGCAGCGGGGGTGCAGAAGCCAAAAGGTGACCTCTGTGTGTGAAGGCTGGGGAGGAAGCACCGGATCCCAGGCTTAGCTTGGAGCAGGGATGGGAAGGGGCGGGCAGAGGCCTAGAGGCAGCCAAGTCCCTGGGCAGGGTCTGAAGAAAAAGTTAAACCAAGAAGTATCCTCCAAGGCGGCCACCTAACTCAATTACTCTCACTGAAGCCCTTCCAGGAAGGGCCAGCGCCTTACCACAGAGGAGGCGACTAATCTTCAGGAAAAGAAGAGGCAAACAGAAACACCCCCCACCGGGGGCATCTGGAGAACGTCCCCTGGGGCTCAGTGGCTGCCAGGGAAGGGAAGCAGGGCTGAAAGCTATGAGGAGGGCGTTGTGGATGCCTCCCAGACAACTTGCAACGGGCCGACTGTGGGTCACCTGGAGTGTCCGTCAGCACCACGGACAGGGCACCTCTCCTCCCCATCCTCCGCCTCCTTGCCTGCACACCTCTGAGCCTTTTTGGCAAGCACCAGACACTGCAGCAGCTGCCCAGCCACAGTTTGGCCTCCTCGCCCTCATCTCCTCCCCCACTGCCTGGCGCGTGTGGCCTTGTGCGTGTCATCTCTCCCATCTCCTCTCCCTCACGTGTGGAGCAGGTGCCGAATGCCTGGATTCTGGGAGGGGCTACAGGGTGAGGGTGAGCCTGGCATGAGGAGGGGGCGCCCCACCTGGGTGCTGGCTGGAAATGGGGTCTGCCTCCTGGGGCAGAAGGCTGGAAGGAGGTGGGGAACCCGCCACACCACAGGAGACCTGGAAGCTACTAGGAAGTGCTTTGAGGATCCTGTCTGATCCCCACTCCTTCCCCACTTGGCGCTGCCCTTTAAGGACAGGACGGGATAAATTCATCCCCAGGTGCTGAGTTGCAGCTATTGCAGTCAACTTGCTCCGGCCCAAGTTCAGAGCTTAGGGACCCCGGACAGAGTTCCCTCCAAGATGTGGGGTCTTCCGGGGTCACTCGTACACACCAACCACTGGCACCTGGGCAGAGGGGTCTCGAGGCACTTACTGGTCATCGATGATGTGCTTGCAGGAGGTGGAGACGATGTAGCCGGCGGTGGAAGCCATGATGGCCTGGACAGAGGACACCAGCCTGGGGGAGAGAGGGGCACGCTAGAAGCACCGAAGGGAAGAGGAGTGTGCCTCTATTTCTCCTCGTTGCGAGTCTAGAGACTGCGCTTTGAGCTCAGCCACTGCTTGGGCCAGTCCTTGCCCGCCTTCTCCAAGGCTGGGCTAGCCTGAGATGTGCCCCACCACCGCCACCTCACAGCCCTCTGGCCTGCTTGGCTGCTGTTCCTCAGTCCGCCCCCCTCCTCGCCACCTTCTCCCTTCCCCTTCCCTGTGTGTGGAAGCCGAGTCTCCCTCTTCTCCAGTCGGCAGGGAGGCTGTCCTGAGGTGAGACTCTGCCAAGAGTGAGCTGCTGGTTGGGCCTCTCCCCAGAGGGGACTCTGGGCCAGTTCCTGCCCTGCTCAGCTGCCCCGTCATGACTCGCGCCTCACTCTGGCCCCTTCGTGACCCCGAGCTCCCCAGTCAATGTCCCACCATCTCCTTGACTGCCACCAGCCTCCCCTCCACACTCCAGCCCTGTTTAGGGCTGTTTAGGGCTACCATCCATGCCTCCATCCCTGGCCCCCAAACACTCGCCCTGAATGACACCTAGCTGTCTGGCCCAGGCCTCGGTCCCCAATGTCTTATAGGAATGTCTTCCCTACCTGCTGGCCCTGTTTTGGAGGGTGGGAGGGTCTATGGGGAAGGAGAGAGAGGCAGGCTGAACACTAGTAGACTAGATGGCCCGGCTGGACGAGGTCTCCCAGGACAGCAAGCAAGGCAGGCAGTGAGGAGGGAGGAAGCTTGGGGGTAAAGCCCCAGATCCCCGCAGGAGCTCCCAGTCCCCACCCACTGAGGGGCCAGGGAAGTGCTGGGTCCCTTCCATCCCCTGAGAAGCCCAGGAAGCCGAGAGGGGCTGAGGTGAAGGGAAGCCGTTTACCTGGCTGAGACAATGACCGCGTCGGCCTCCTCCCAGCGCAGCTGGGGCAGCCTCTGGAGCGTGCTCTTGGAGAGGAGGAAGAGTCCGGGGAACACCACCCCCCCGGCCACCATCGGGGTCAGCATGGTGGATCAGGACTTGGGCAGGGAGGCAGGTGGGCCGTGAAGGGGCAGGAAGGCCAAGCGGAAGGAGTTAGGGGTGGAGAAGGGACGCCAAGCCCAGGAAGGACGGAGAAAACAACGGGTAGGGGCACAAAGGGGACAGGGCGGGGACGGGATGGGGCCAGGGCACCAGAGCCGAGAAGGGAGTCCGATGACACTGGGGAGTCCGGAAGGGGCCGGCTGAACAGAGACGGGGGGAAGGGAGGATGGGAGAAGGGGAGCAGGAGCAGGCCAGTGAGGGATGGGGAGAGGCGAGGAGGGGACAGCTTGCTGAGGGACAGAGGAAGAGGGGACAGGAGGAGGAGGGTGCAGATGGGGGAGGGGAGGGAACCACCAGGCAGGTGGGGAGGGGAGGCTTACGTGAGAGGCTGGGAGGGCCCGAGGAGGCGGGGAGGGGGTGGGGGTGGGTCCGGGTGCCAGCCCCGAAGGAAGGAGGTGGGCGGGAGGGAGCGGAGGAGCCGCCGGGCTAGCGGTCAGCGGTCACCGCCACTGTCCCGGCTTCACTGCCTCCTCTTGCTGCCGCCCTGGCCCCGGTCCCCGCCGCCCAGCATCGACACATGGCACCATAGAGACTTCGTGCCCAGCCCCCTGCCCCCTCGGTGGGGAGGGGGGGGGGGAGGGGAAGTGACCAGCTTGGGGAGGGCGGGGGAGGGGCGGGGAAATGGCACCGACCAGACACCAAGAAATCGGACCTGCAGCAGCGTCTCCCCATGCAGCTCTGAGCCACAGCCGCGCGGCTGCGACAGAGATGGGGGGAGCAGAGAAAGAGGGAGGGGGAGGCCCTTAAAGGGACAGCAGCTGCAGTGGCACAGGGGGCTGCTGGGGACAGGGCCCTGGGGAGGGCCAGCTCTTCTCTTGGGATTAAAGGGGGCCTGAGGCTCCTTGGCCAGCTGGGAGGGGGCCCTGAGCCCCCACCGGGGCCTGACCCTGTTTCCCATCAGCACTTTGCAAATGCCTGGCATCTCCCCCCTCGCCAAGGCATCCCTCTGTGGCCTGCCCCGGGTCCGGCTTCGGGTGCCCACTCCAGCGGAAGAGAGGGTTCCCCAGGAGAGGGAGCAGGAGCAAGTGGTGCTTTCTCAGAAGGCTGAAGAAGGGAATGGGAGCAAAAGCATCTCAACGTAGCATCCTCAGACCCAGAGGCCCTTCACTGGCCGGCAGGAGAGGAAGCTGGCACTGGCCAGAGGGGACACCTGACTGCTGCCAGGCTGCCTGGGTCCTGTCTGCCGCAGAAGCTCCCAGGGCGCTGCGCCTGTCCTTCCCACAGGGCCAGCAGCGGCCCTGAGGCTCCTCTCATTGCAGGCATCGGAGCGGCAGTGAGAATGGAAGAAGTGCTGGGGAATGGGGGAGGCTGCCTCTCAGGAAGTTCCAGGGAGCCCCAGGACTCCTGGCCCTGTTCTTCAAGCTGCCCGCCCCTCCTGGCCTCCCCTAAATTTCCAGCCCTCTAACGCCCCTTCCTCTGCAACGTCCACAGGGAGCCTAGTTTCAGAGTGGGAAAGGATCCCAGCGTGGGCTGGTGCAAGCCCCTCACTGCCCCATAAAGAAAATGAGGCCTGGGGACCGGGTCAGGGTCCTGCTGTGGGGCCCGAGCCAGAGGCGCTGCCGCCTTGGACTTCTGCCCTCCTGTCCTGATCCCAACTGTCCTGTGAACTTCAGCATGGCAAAGGCCTGCTCTGCAAACTCCTTGGGCCTCCAAGCTCAATTATCAACTCTGTGCTTTACCTTTCTCTGCCCAGAGCCCACTCCTCGCCTTCCCCAAGAAAGGCCTGGGACTGGGATTTGCTGTTTTGTGCTGTCCTCTAGCGGCAGTCTATAGGAAAGCCCCAGGAAGTCTCACCTTAAGCCGATTTAGAGCGGGTTTAGAGACAATAGTGGACCTGGCTCCTGACCTCAGCGCTTCACCGGAGGGGGAAAGGGTATCCAGCTCCCTGAGTTTTCACTACATGCTAGGGACAGTACCAGGTGCTTTCTACTGATTCTTAATCTTCCTACATGGTGGTATCCCTGTTTTATAGAAGAAACAGGTTTAGAAATTTTGTGGGGTTTTTTTTTTTTTTTTTTGGTCAGGGTCTCATTCTGTCCCCCAGGCTGCAGTGCAGTGGCATGATCATGGCCCACTGCAACCTCAACCTTCCCGGGCTCAAGTGATCCTCCTACCTCAGCCTCCCGAGTAGCTGGGACTACAGGTGCACACCACCATGCCCAGCTAATTTTTGTATTTTTCGTAGAGATGGGGTTTCACCAAGTTGCCCAGGCTGGTCTCAAACTCCTGGGCTCAAGCGATCCACCTGCCTCCACCTCCCAACATGCTGAGATTACAGGTGGGAGTCACCACCCCTGGATGAAAGTTGGATTTCAAACCCATGAACCCCAAAGCCACACATGATCAAAACTGCAAAAAAGACTGAGGTCGGGGAGGCTGGTGATGGACGATCACTGTCACTACTCGATTGAGGACTACAAGGCTGGTCACGGAACTGTGGTTTCACTTTGGATGAGTAGAGATGGGTTTTTTTGTTTGTTTGTTTGCCAGGGAATCCAAGTAGACACCCTAGTAAAATCTGTGTTCTGTGTACTCCCTCCCTTTCCAATGGCTTGGGGACAATGCACATTTGTGGTAAGCTTTGCCACACACAGGCTATAGATCTGCAGCCCAAGGGCCCAGCCCAGCCCACAGACATGTTTTGTTTGGCCAGTATGTAGCTGTCAGTATAGCAGTTCTTAAATAAATTCTAAGTTACTTATTAGTGTTTGAGAATTGGGAGAGCCTGGGCTTAGTGACTCAGGCTTGTAATCTCAGCACTTTGGGAGGCCGAGGTGGGCAGATCACCTGAGGTCAGGAGTTCGAGACCGGCCTGGCCAACATGGAGAAACCCCAACTCTACTAAAAGAAAAAATACAAAATTAGCTGGGCGTGGTGGCACATGCCTGTAATCCCAGCTACTCGGGAGGCTGAGGCAAGAGAATCACTTGAACCCAGGAGGCAAAGGTTTCAGTGAGCCGAGATTGTGCCATTGCACTCCAGCCTGGACAACAAGAGCAAAAAAAAACTGTCTCAAAAAAATAAAAATAAAAAAAGAATTGGAAGAGAACCAGCCACAATGACATGCACCTGCAGCCTCAGCTACTCAGGAGGCTAAGGAAGGAGGATCACTTGAGACCAGGAGTTTGAGATCAGCCTGGGCAACATGGAGAAACCCCGTCTCTACCAAAAATCCAAAAATTAGCCGGGCATGGTGGTGCACACCTGTAGTCGCAGCAACTCGGGAGGCTGAAGAGGGAGAATCACTTGTCACGTTGTCAAGCCTGCAGTGAGCCATGATCATGTCACTGCACTTCAGCCTGAATGACAGAGTGAGACCCTGTCTAAAAAAAAAAAGAAGCAGAAGAAGACAGGCACAGTGGCTCATGCCTGTAATCCCATCACTTCGGAGGCTGAGAAGGGAAGATCATGTGAGCTCGGGAGTTCGAGACCAGCTTGGGCAACATAGTGAGACCCCATCTCAAAAAAAAAAAAAAATTAGCCAGGTGTGGTGGTTCCTACCTGCAGTCCCAGCTATGGCAGGAGGATTGCTTGAGCCCAGGAGTTCAAGGCTGCAGTGAGTTCATGATCCTGCTACTGCACTCCAGCCTAAGCAACAGAGCAAGACCCTATCTCAACAACAATGACAAAGAATCAACTCCAAAAACATTGGCCCATGTTCTAACCGTATAACATTATCAGTAGGCTGGCACGGAGCCACGCTAGCCCTCAGCTGAGAAGGTGAGTCCTCCAGCCCACGCCATCCCGGCAGAGCCCACATCCCTCATATTATCTGCAGGAGCTTGCAACCCCTGCTCTACAGACGCTGATTCACATGATCTTCACACAACATCGCCAGGAAGAAAGGGAAGAGGGTGTTATTATTGAGCTCATTAATCAGTGAGGGAGTGAAATTAAATGACTCACAAAAGACTCCACTGTTGTTCTTTTTTTTTTTTTTTTTTTTTTTGACAGCGTCTCACTCTGTCATCTAGGTTGGAGTGCAGTAGCACAATCTCAACTCACTGCAACCTCCACCTGCCAAGTTCAAGTGATTCTCCTGTCTCAGCCTCTGGAGTAGCTGGGATTACAGGTGCCCGCCACCACACCTAGCTAATTTTTGTATTTTTAGTAGAGATGGGGTTTCATCATGTTGGTCAGGCTGGTCTCAAACTCCTGACCTCAGGTGACCGGCCCACCTTAGCCTCCCAAAGTGCTGGGGTTACAGGCGTGAGCCACCACGCCCGCCTGCTGGTGTCTTTTGACTTCAAATCCCAGCTCCACCCCACACTGCTTCTGCTTTCACCACGAACTCATCCTGAAAGTGAGAGATCAGTTCCACCAGCCGTGGCCCCAGGAAGGATACCCTCACCCTGGTCCTCTTACTTGGATGCCACCAGGACAGCCTCTTGTCTCTCCATCTGCAGGCCAGTGTGGTTCTGCAAGCCCCAGCGCAGGACAGTGAAGCACAACGGGAAGAAGACGCAACCCACCGCGAACAGCAGGGCCATGCCTGCCTGCAACCAAGAAGGCAAGAGAAGAGGGCCATGAGATGCCTCAGCACAACACCCTCAGACCGCCCTAGCCTTCGTCATCCCCAGTGAGGCAATGGCCCAAGATACCCGTCCATCTGTGGCCATTGAAAGCCACCAGGGAAACCTCTTGTCTAAGCTCTTTTGCATCTTTTTTACTCTTTTAATATTCCCCATCTGGGGCAAGTCAACATCCTAATTTCTTGTTTTACACCCAATTTAGACTACTTCTTATCTTTTTTTTTTTTGGAAACGAAGTCTTGCTTTTGTCGTCCAGGCTGGAATGCAGTGACTCAATCTCAGCTCACTGCAACCTCCACCTCCCAGGTTCAAGTGATTCTCCTGCCTCAGTCTCCCGAGGAGTTGGGATTACAGGGTCCTGCCACAATGCCTGGCTAATATTTGTATTTTTAGTAGAGACAGGACTTTACCGTGTTGGCCAGGCTAGTCTCGGACTCCTGACCTCAGGTGATTCCCCCGCCTCAGCCTCCCAAAGTGCTGGGATTACAGGTGTGAGCTGCTGCACCCGGCCCCTCCTACTCTTAAACTCCACCCTATTCCATCTTCTGCATGCCCCGACTGCCGCCCATCCTATGTGACCTCTCCCTTCTCCCCAGGCCTCACCACTGAGGGACAGGTTGGAAGACAGAAAAAGGGAGGTTGATGGTTTCTCCTCAGCACCCAAAACTTGGTAAAAGGGAGGGGGTTGTCAAGATACTTGGAACTTTAAAATGACATTTCTTGAAAAAACAAAATAAAGCCAAAGCGATTGTTGTTCCATTAAAAAAAAGAAGAAGAAAGAAAGAAAGAGCAGGCGCAAGCCTGAAACTACATATATTTACATAGATATCATTTTTGTTTAGAAAGACCTCCCCTCCCATCCATTCTGAGGAGCAGAGGCATGGGGCAGGCACAGGCAGGATGAAGGGAATCAGGCCCTGCCATCCTGCCTTCCTGAAGTGACTTCCAAGGGACCTTCTTGGGATAAAAGGAAGGTGTCAAACTGCAAAGGCACGAGGCTGCTCTGCAGAGGCAGTTGGGGAGGGCAGGAGTATGCTCTCCCATTGGTGGACTGCCTGGAAGATGCCAGCCTCCCATTGGCCAGCCAGTTGATACATGTGCCCTATCATTTGCTTCCTATGGGGGCTGGAGGGCGGTTCCAGCAAGCCTTGCCTCGAATTGGCCAGTTAGAATCCATTGATGACTTGATGGACAGCTACATTTCAGGGACAGTGCTCAAAGAAGGAAAAGGAGACAGTGGAATTAAGAGGAGGTGCAAGGCCGGGCGTGGTGGCTCAAGTCTAATCGCAACATTTTGGGAGGCTGAGGTCGGGCGGATCACTTGAGGTCAGGAGTTTGAGACCATCTGGGCCAACATAGGGAAACCCCATCTCTACTAAAAACACAAAAAATTAGCCGGACGTGGTGTTGGGTGCCTGTAATCTCAGCTACTCGGGAGGCTGAGGCAGAAGAATCCCTTGACCCTGGGAGGCACAGGTTGCAGTGAGCTGAGATCGCGCCTTGCACTCCAGCCTGGGCGACAGAGACTCCGTCTTAAAAAAAAAAAAAAAAAGCCGCCGGGCATAGTGACTCATGCTCGTAATCCCAGCATTTTGGAAGGCCGGGGCGGGTGGATCACGAGGTCAGGAGTTTGACACCAGCCTAGCTAATATGGTGAAATCCTGTCTCCACTAAAAATACAAAAATTAGCCGGGCATGGTGTCGGGCACCTGTAGTCCCAGCTACTGGGGAGGCTGAGACCAAAGAATCACTTGAACCTGGGAGGCAGAGGTTGCAGTGAGCTGAGATTTTGCCACTGCTCTCTGCCTGGGCCACAAGTGAGACTCCGTCAAAAAAAAAAAAAAAAGAGCAGGTGCGGTGGTTCAGGCCTGGAATCCCAGCACTTTGGGAGGCCGAGGCGGGAGGATCACTTGAGGCCAGGAGTTCAAGACCAGTTTGGGCAACATGGTGGAATCCCCCGTCTCTACAAAAAATAAGAAGAATAATAAAATAGTCCAGCGCAATGGCACACGCCTGTGGTCCTAGCTACTTGGAAGGATGAGGCAAAAGAATGGAAAGAATTGCTTGAGCCCAGGAGTTCAAGGCTGTAGTGAGCTATGATCACACCACTGCACTCCAGCCTGAGCAACAGAGCAAGACCCTGCCCCCACCAAAAAGCAGTCTTCAGTAGTAGTTGTGTTTTTGTTTTTGTTTTTGAGACAGAGTCTTGCTCTGTCACCAGGCGCCAGGCTGGAGTGCAATGACACGATCTCAGCTCTTCTCCATGCTGGGTTCAAGCAATTCTCCTGCCTCAGCCTCCCAAGTAGCTGGGACTACAGGCGTGCGCCACCACACCCAGCTAATTTTTATATTTTAGTAGAGACGGGGTTTCACTATGTTAGCCAGGATGGTCTCAATCTCTTGACCTTGTGATCCATCTGCCTTGGCCTCCCAAAGTGCTGAGATTATAGGCGTGAGCCACCTCGCCCAGCCCTAAGTAGTTATTGACTTAAAAAGCAGTGTAGAACAAAAGGTAAAGAAGGCAATTTCTTTCTTTTCTTTTCTTTTCTTTTTTTTTTTTTTTTTTTTGAGATGAGCTTTCGCTCTTGTTACCCAGGCTGGAGTGCAATGGTGTGATCTCGGCTCACCGTAACCTCTGCCTCCTGGGTTCAAGCAATTCTCCTGCCTCAGCCTCCCGAGTAGCTGGGACTACAGGCTCGTGCCACCATGCCCCAGCTAATTTTTGTATTTTTAGTAGAGATGAGGTTTCACCATGTTGACCAGGATGGTCTTGATCTCTTGACCTCGTGATCCACTCGCCTTGGCCTCCCAAAGTGCTGAGATTATAGGCATAAGCCACTGCACCTGGCAAAGAAGACAATTTCTACCGTGGTAGTACATGGACTTCAAATTCAGAGTCCACAGATAATCAAAGAAACATTTCCTTTCCCTATTGCTGAAATAAAGAAACAAATAAAGAAACACACCGTATGGCTCTGTTTACATCAAATTTAGAAGAGCAAAACATCTGTTAGGAAAAATCAGAACAGTGTTTAACTTGGGGGAAGGTATTGACTTGTTGGAGACCCCAGGGAACCCTCTGAAGTGTTGGAAATATCCTTATATTGATCACCAGTGTATGCATATGTAAATGTTTTCCAGGCATCCTCTGTGTGCACCTTAAGTGAACTGCAGTTTTTAAAACGTTAAATGTAGGCTCTTCTTTTCTTTGAATGATGGTGAACAAAAAGCCTTTATGAGCCTCAATTTCTTCATCTGAGGTTGGGTTAATAATAGTGTCAGATCATTAAATGCTGCTTACACTACAGGTCAGACATTGATTTGCATTCTCTGTCTCTAAAAGAAAAAAAAGTCCCAGTGTGGTTGTGCACACCTGTAGTACCAGCACTTTGGGAGGCCGAGGCAGGAGGATCACTTGAGGCCAGGAAGCTGAGGCTACAGTGAGCCTTGGGCCACAGAGCGCGATTCTGTCTCTAAATAAATTAATTAAAAACATCAAGTTATTTCTCCAAAGCAGCCTTGTGGGTAGGGATTATTACTGTACCTCTATTTCACAGATCAGAAGACACAGGCACAGAGAGGTTTGATACCTTGTCCAAGGTTAAACAGTCAGGAAGTGAATAAGAATTTTTTTTTTTTTTGAGACTAAGTTTCACTTTTTTTTGCCCAGGCTGGAGTGTAATGGTGCAATTTCAGCTCACCACAACCTACGTCTCCAGGTTCAAGCGATTCTTCTGCCTCAGCCTCCCGAGTAGCTGGGATTATAGACATGAGCTACCACACTCGGCTAATTTTGTATTTTTAGTAGAGATGGGGTTTCTTCATGTTGGTCAGGCTAGTCTCGAACTCCCAACCTCAGGTGATCTGCCTGCCTCAGCCTCCCAAAGTGCTGGGGTTACAAGTGTGAGACACTGTGCCCGGCCAGAATTTTTTTCAATCATCTTCTCTGAATTTACGTGTCTCTATATTGTCAGGCAGATATAGAAAGCACAAACTCATTTTCCTCAGAAACTGAAAGACATTTTTAAAAAGGAGAGAAAAAACACCACTGAATACAATTTAGACATCCTCCTTCATATTCTCAGAACCTATCCTTCTTCTTCTTCCTCTTATTTTTTTGAAACAGGTTCTCACCCTGTTGCCCAGGCTGGAATGCAATGGTGTGATCCTACCTCATTGCAGACTGAAACTTCTGGACTCAAGCAATCCTCCTCAGCCTCTGCCTCAGCCTCCAGATTAGCTGGGACTACAGAGTGCACACCACACTGAGCTAATTTTTGTATTTAAAAAAAAAATTAGCTATGTTCTGTGGAAAGGCATCTTTGTATTTTTTATAGAGATGGGGTCTTGCTATGTTGCCCAGGCTGGTCTTGAACTCCTGGCCTCAAGCAATCCCCCTACCTCAGCCTCCTAAAGTGCAGGGATTACAGGCATGAGCCACCATGCCTGGCCAGTGTTCATTTCTTCACCAGCTTTATTTTCTTCCCTCTGGGTGGGCCTCTGAAAATAAAAAGTTAAACCACAAGTGGCTGGGCATGGTGGCTCACTCCTGTGATCTGCACTTTGGGAGGCCGAGAAGGGTGGATCACCTGAGATCAGGAGTTTGAGACCAGCCTGGCCAACATGGTGAAACCCTGTCTCTACTGAAAATACAAAAATTAGCCAGGTGTGGTGGTGTGCCTATGTAATCCCAGCTATTTGGGAATCTGAGGTGGGAGAACTGATTGAACCTGGGAGGTGGAGGCTGCAGTGAGCCGAGATCACACCACTGCACTCCAGCCTGGTGACAGAGCAAGACTCCATCTCAAAAAAAAAAAACCCACAAGAGGGAGATAAGGTTATTGACAATGAGGCTTCTAGAAGGCTAACCAGCATCCACTCTCACTTTCTGCCTTATTTTCCTAGAGACTAACCGTGCCTATTTAAAAAACTCTATTTCCAGTCAGGCTCTGTGGCTCATGCCTGTAATCCCAGCACTTTGGGAGGCCGAGGTGGGTGGATCACTTGAGGTCAGGAGTTCAAGACCTGCCTGGCCAACATGGCGAAATCCCGTCTCTACTAAAAATACAAAAATTAGCTGGGTGTGGTGGTGCACGTCTATAATCCCAGTTACTCAGGAGGCTGAGGCAGGATGGTCGCTTGAACCCAGGAGGCAGAGGTTGCAGTGAACCGACATCATGCCACTGCACTCCAGTCTGGGCAACAGAGCGAGACTGTTTCAAAAAAAAAAAAAAAAGATACGAACAGATCCTGAGCTGGGATCTGAAACCAGGCGGCCTGTCCTGATATTTTCCCAGCTCCTGCATAGCTCACTGTAAGGACTAAATCATGCTAATGCATAGACACTCCAGTACTTCACACAGCAGTTGGTAGCCAACTACTGTCACTCCGAGCACCCACCGTATACCAGGTGCCAGGCTAAAATAGTTTACATACATGCGCCCATTTAATTGTCTGTTCAACCTTACAAATAACTTCCCCCATTTTACGGCTGAGAAATCTGAGTCTCAGAGAAGTTGAATGGCGTGCCCCAGACCATACAGTACATGACAAACTCGGTCAATGTGACTGCTGGCTTCCAAGTCTGAAGGAAAGGAGGCAAAGAGGGAAGGCCAGGGATTGGGATAGAAGAGAAGAGGGGAGAGGGAAAAGGGGAAGAGAAGGAATGAGAGGAGAAGAGGCAGAGGAAGGAGTGAGGAGGAGTAGCACCCCGCTGGGGGGTCATTTTCTCCCCCCTTTTTTTAAATTTTGAGACAGGGTCTCACTCTGTCATCCAGGCTAAAGTGCAGTGGCACAATCACAGCTCACTGCAGCCTCCACCTCCCGGGCTCAAGGGATCCTCGTATCTCAGCCTCCCGAGTAGCTGGGACTACACGTGTGCACCACCACACCTGGCTAATTGGGGGATTCTTTCTAGAGATGGAGTCTTGCTATGCTGCCCAGGCTGGTCTTAAACTCCTGGGATCAGCGATCCTCCTGCCTCCACCTCCCAAAGTGCTGGGATCACAAGTGTGAGTCACCGCATACAGCCAGGGATCGTTGTTTTCCTCTGCACCAATGCTCACCTGGACAAGAAAATGTGGAAGGAAGGAAGTTTCCGGGCCATGAGCTGGTGAGGGCCAGCCCGAGTCTCACTGGAATCTGGGCTCTGTCCTACATTTTTTCCTCTCGTTGTCGATTTCTTTGTTTCGAGCAGAATGCTCCAAAGCTGCACAGGCTTGTCTGAGAGAGAAAATGTGAGAGAAAAAAACTGTGGTTTTGAGCAATGGCTTTAAACTTTTTTAAAAAAACAGTGATCCACAAGAGATATTTATATATATATTTATTTATTTATCTATGTTCGAGATGGAATTTCGTTCTGTCGCCCAAACTGGAGTGCAGCGGCGTGATCTCCGCTCACTGCAACCTCTGCCTCCTGGGCTCAAGCAATTCTTTTGCCCCAGCCTCCCCCGTGGCTGGGACTACAAGCACATGCCACCGTGCCAGGCTAGTTTTTGTATTTTTAGTAGAGATGTGGTTTCGCCATGTTGCCCAGGCTGGTCTGAAGTCCTGACCTCAAGTGATCCGCCCATCTCGGCCTCCCAAACTGTTGGGATTACCAACTGTTTGGGATTACCCGTGAGCCACTGTGCCCAGCAGAGATATCTTTTGTGACTGCCTTTCACGCACCCACACATGGAATGGAAAACATTTGCACAACACGTTCTGACTCATTATATGCAGTGCCCTGTGGCATTTTCCAGATCCTTTTTCCCCCAAATGCTGATCATGACCCATGAACCCAATTTCACAAGCCACTAGTGGCTAACAAGCCAAGTGGGAAAACCTTGGTGTGGAGAGGAGTGTTTCTCAACTTTTCCTTCATTATTGTTCCCCTAAGGGCCCTTTTTAGACTTTTTTTTGCCTAATCGCTGCCTATCATGAAAGTTTAATAACAGATATACGATACGCCTATTTACGTATGTCTTTTTGATATTAAAAAAAAGTAAGTTTTTTGCCCCCTTGGGGGTGATATTATCCAAGTTGAAAAGGCATCATCATCCTAACGCTCATTTTCTGAGCTGCCTTTATTTCATAGATAGATAGATAGATAGATAGATAGATAGATAGATAGATAGACATGGAGTTTTGCTCCTTTGCCCAGGCTAGAGTGCAGTGGTGCAATCTCGGCTCACTGCAACCTCCGACCCCCGGGTTCAACCAATTCTCCTGTCGCAGCCGACTGAGTAGCTGGGATTATAGGCACCCACCACCACACTTAGCTGATTTTTGTATTTTTAGTAGAGATGGAGTTTCACCATGTTGGCCAGGCTGGTCTGGAACTCCTGACCTCAAGCGATCCACCTGCCTGGGCCTCCCAAAGTGCTGGGATTACAGGCGTGAGCCACCGCGCCCAGCCTCTGAGCCACCTTTATACAGACCAATCCCAACATCCAATGAGATAGGATTAGTCCCATTTTGCAGGTGAGTAAGTGGAGGCTGAGAGGTTATATTCGTTATTAAAGATTGAAACGGCTGGCAATTACACTAGGAATCCAGAAACTTACCAACATCCTAACTCAGCCTCTATCTTCTCCAAATCTTTGTTTCCCCATGTAAAAAAAAACCTCAGTTATGGGTGCTTTGTTTTGTTTCTCTATTTGACCTAATAAGAGCAAACATTTGGCCAGGCACAGTGGCTCATGCCTGTCCCAGCACTTTGGGAGGCCGAGGCAGCTGGACCATCTGAGGTCAGGAGTTAGAGACCAGTCTGGCTAACATGGTGAAATGCCGTCTCTACTAAAAATACAAAAAAGTAGGCTAGGCGTGGTGGCTCATGCCTGTAATCCTAGCACTTTGGGAGGCCAAGGTGGGTGAATTGCCTGAGCTCAGAAGTTTGAGACCAGCCTGGGCAGCATGGCAAAACCCCATCTCTACTAAAAATACAAAAAATTAGCCAGGTGTGGTGGTGCGCACCTGTAGTCCCAACTACTCAGGAGGCTGAGGCAGGAGAATTGCTTGAATCCAGGAGGTGGAGGTTGCAGCAAGCTGAGATTGTGCCATTCACTCTAACCTGGGTGACAGAGTGAAACTCAGTCTCCAAAAAAAATGCAAACATTTATAGAGCATTTAGTGGATATCCACCAACAATCTAAGCCCTTTACATATATTAACTAATATAATCTTAACAATAATCTTAAGACAGGCATACTGGGGGTTTTGTTTTGTTTTTTGAGACAGTGTCTCTCATTTTGTCCATGTGGAGAGAGTACACTGGCATGATCAGCTCACTGTAACCTCAAACTCCTGCGTTCAAGTGATCCTTCTGCCTCAGCCTCCCAAGTGGTTGGGACTACAGGCTCTCAGGCTCATCACTGCCAGCTAATTTTTTTTTTTTTTTTTTTTTTGAGATGGAGTTTTGCTCTTGTTACCCAGGCTGGAGTGCAAGGGCGCAATCTCGGCTCACCGCAACCTCCGCCTCCTGGGTTCAGGCAATTCTCCTGCCTCAGCCTCCTGAGTAGCTGGGATTACAGGCACGCGCCACCAGGCCCAGATGATTTTTTGTATTTTTAGTAGAGACGGGGTTTCACCATG
>NW_022436991.1:15170483-15176161 GCF_009761245.1 Sapajus apella | reverse complement strand
GGCCTCCTGCCTCAGCCTCCTGAGTAGCTGGGATTACAGGCACGCGCCACCAGGCCCAGATGATTTTTTGTATTTTTAGTAGAGACGGGGTTTCACCATGTTGACCAGGATGGTCTCAATCTCTTGACTTCGTGATCCACCCGCCTCGGCCTCCCAAAGTGCTGGGATTACAGGCGTGAGCCACTGCGCCCGGCCCAGCTAATTTTTAAGTTTTTGTACAGATGGGGGTCTCCACTTGTTGCCTAGGCTGATCTCAAACTCCTGGCCTCTAGCCAGCCATTCTCCTACCCTGACCTCCCGAAGTGCTGGGATTGTAGGCACAAGTCACTGTGCCAGGGGAGACACACTCTCAGTCACTGTTTGGATGAGGAAATTGAGGCACAGACAGGTTGTATGACTTGCTCTAGGTCATGCAGGTAGTAAGTGGCCCAAGCGGGGATCTGAACAAAGTCATCTGGTTTTCAGAGTACAGGTTTTTTTGTTTTTGTTCTTGTTTTTATCATGTACTATTTTTTGAGATGGGGGTCTCATGCTGTTGCCCAGACTGAAATGCAGTGGTGCAGTCCTGGCTCCCTGCAGCCTCTGTTTCCCAGGCTTAAGCAATCCTCCTGCCTCAGTCCCTGGAGCAGCTGAGACCACAGGCACGCTACCACCATGCACAGCTAATTTTTTTGTATTTTTGGTAGAGACAGGCTTTCTCCATGTTGCTCATGCTGGTCTCAAATTCCTCAAACTCCTGAGCTCAAGCGATCTGCCCAATCCTCCCACCTCGGCCTCCGAAAGTGCTGGGATTACAGGCATGAGCCACCATGGTTAACATGAGCTAACCATGTCCTCTTTTAGACAGAGTCTCACTCTGTCTCCCAGGCTAAAGTGCAATGGTATGATCTCAGCTCACTGCAACCTCCGCCTCCCAGGTTCAAGTGATTCTCCTGCCTCAGCCTCCTGAGTAGCTGGGACTACAAGTGTGCACCACCACACCTGGCTAATTTTTGTATTTTTAGTAGAGATGGAGTTTCACCATGTTGGCCAGGCTGGTCTCAAACTCCTGACTTCAAGTGATCTGCCTGCCCTAGCCTCCCAGAGTGCTGGAATTATAGGCGTGAGCCATCACACTAAATTAACCATGTACTTTATTTTTATTTTATTTTAGATGGAGTTTCACTCTTGTTGCCCAGACTGGAGTGCAATGGCGCAATCTCGGCTCACTGCAACCTCTGCCTCATGGGTTCAAATAATTCTCCTGCCTCAGCCTCCCGAATAGCTGGGGTTATAGGTGCCTACCACCATGCCTGGCTAATTTTTTGTATTTTTTTTTTTTTTTACTAGAGACAGGGTTATACCATGTTGGCCAGACTGGTCTCGACCTCCTGACCTCAGGTAATCCTCCCGCCTTGGCCTCCCAAACTGCTGGGATTACAAGCATGAGCCACTGTGCCCAGCCACCTTAAAAAGGTGTACCTTTTTAAGGAAATTGTACCTTAAAAGGAAATTTTTTATTACTGTGGAAAATAGAAAAACAGTATCACCTGTGGTAAATAGAAGGTAACAAAAAATATATAAAATGAAAACACATGTTATAACATTCTAGCTAGATTCTATCGGCCGCTGCTCATTCTGAACTGGAGGCCGGCTCTCTCCTTGCTAAAAAAAGGAAATAACAAAAATATAAGCTTGGATAGAAAGATGTTAAAGGATCTCTGGCAGCAAATTGAGACCTTCATCCTGCAGTAATCACAAGTGTTGAAAGAGAATTGGAAAGAGAAAGAGAAGAGCATTCAGGGTGTGTGTGTGTGTGTGTGTGTGCGCGCGTGTGTGCACATGGTGTGTGTGGGGTGTGATGTGTGATGTGTGTGGGGGCTCTGTGTGTGGTGTGTGTGGGGTGAGATGTGTGATGTGTGTGGCGGCTGTGTGTGTGGTGTGTGGGGGTGTGTTGTGTGCAGGTGTGGTTTGTGTGTGTGTGGTGTGTGTGTATGTTTGTATGTGTGCTGTGTGTGTGTGGTATGTGTGGCGTGTGATGTGTGATGTGTGTGTGGTGTGTGTGTGTGGTGTATGGGGGTGTGTGGTGTGCAGGTGTGTGTGATGTGCGGGTGTGTATGGTGTGTTTGTGTGGTGTGTGTTTGTGTGTGTGGTGTGTATGTGTGTGTTTGTGTGTGTGGTGTGTGTATGGTGTGTGTGTGTGTGTATGTAGTGTGTATGTTTGTGTGTGTGGTATGTGTTTTCTTGTTGACACACCACCTAAAATAAAGCCAAGATGGGATGCCCTCCACACTCTGAACCCTTGTCTGGGTGGTCAGTGGGTGTTCTGGACATCCCAGCAAAGGAAGGGAGACACACCAGCCTGTCCTGGCCTGGGTGTGCAGCTGGAAAGTACTGGGGCAGCCTGAGCAACACAGTGAGACCTCCTCTCTACAAAGTCAAAAGAATTAGGTACACATGGTGCCGTGTGCCTGTAGTCCCAGCTACTTAGGAGGCTCAGGTGGGAGAATCGCCTGAGCTAGGGAGGTGGAGGCCACAGTGAGCCATGATCATGCCACTGCACTCCAGCCTGGGCTCAAGAGATTCTTCCACCTCATCTTCCCAAGTACCTGGGCCATAGATGCACACAAAAATTAGACAACATGCCTGGCTAATTTTTCTTTTCTGCTTCTGAGATGGAGTCTTGCTCTTGTTGCCCAGGCTGGAGTGCAATGGTGCGATCTCGGCTCACTGCAACCTCTGCCTCCCAGGTTCAAGCAATTCTTCTACCTCAGCCTCCTGGGTAGCTGGATTACAGGCACCTGCCTCCATGCCCAGCTAATATTTTATATTTTTAGTAGAGACGGGGTTTTACCTTGTTGACCAGGCTGGTCTTGAACTCCAGACTTCAGGTGATCCACCCACCTCAACCTCCCAAAGTGCTGGGATTACCAGCATAAGCCACCACACCCAGCCAATTTTTCTTATTTATTTTACATATATATATATATATATATTAGAAATGGTGTTCACTATGTTTGTGGGGCAGGTCTTGAACTCCTGGCCTCAAGCAATTCTTCCACCTCAGCTTCTTAAAGTGCTGGGACTACAGGCATGAACCACTTCACCTGGCTATATTTTTTAATGAGCCCTCATTCTATGCCATGTACCTTGCATATATTTTCTCAAATCATCACAGGAAGCCCTGCCAGTCCCTGAGGATCATCCCTACTTTTTGTTTTTGAGACTCAGTCTCAAAAACAAAACAGAAACAAAACAGAAAGCATTAGGCAGCCCATTCATGGAGGGGCAGTGCAGGACAGGGGTATATGAGGGCCCATCCAGGCCTCTGTGACTTTGGCCACCGTCTTTCCTCCCCTCAGACTGTCTCCCCAGGCAAGTCTCCCCACCACGCAGCCCTTAGAGACCCGCCACCCAATTTACCCTTGGCCTGGAGTTTACCGGTCTGTGTTTGTCCAGGCTCTGCTGCCCGCGGGCTGTTCCGCTCATCCTCTCCACCTGGGTGCAGCGACGTGTCAGCCCTGCGGAGGTGTGCAGGTGTGATACCATCGCAGGCTGTGAATAAGTAAACAATAAGCTGCCAGAAGTGGCCTGTTTCCCACATGATACCCAGGGAAGGGTCTGATTCCCCCTGCCCGGGCTCTGGGTCGAATCCCGGTCAGGGTGCCAGAACATTTATTATTTAGTACTTTTACTTACCTGTCCCAGGTTAGGGACTGTCCCAAGTAATGCCAACCCCACCCTCTATCTACACACCAGAAAAAGCTGAGGGCACAGCAGATGAGTTGGAACCAGACAGCTAAGGGTCCAAGCCCTTTCTTCTCACATAGACTGGCTGTGTGACCTTGGCCAAATTTCACAACCTCTCTGAGCCTCCACCATGAATACACCAAGTCCCATTGCCAGGCCTAAGTTCTGCTTCTGCCAGTCACTAGCCTGACATCCTTGTGCAAGGGATTCAACCCCACCAAGCTTCCAGCTTCTCATCTTAATAGAACCTAACAAAAACAGCAGCACCTCTATATAGGGCTGCTGAGGTGATTAAATGAGATCTGTGTAAAGCACAGTTCCTATACACATATGCATTGTGACATTCATTAATAGTCGTTAGATATGTATATACTTAGAGATGAGATCTTGCTCCGTCATCCAGGCTGGAGTGCTGTGGCACGATCATGGCTCCCTGCAGCCTCGAGCTCCTGGGCTCAACTGCTCCTCCCTCTTCAGACGTCTAAGTAGCTGGGATTACAGGCATGAGCCACCATGCCTAGCCTGTTGTGTTATCCATTATCTGTCCATCTGTCTGTCTGTCTATCTGTCAATTGATCACAATCTCGGCTCATTGCAACCTCCGCCCCCAGGGGTCAAGCAATCCTCCCACCTCAGCCTCCTGAGTAGCTGGAACTACAAGTGCATTCCACTGTGCCTGGCTAATTTTTGTATTTTTAGTAGAGATGGGGTTTCACTATGTTGGCCAGGCTGGTCTCAAACTCCTGACCTTGTGATCTGCCCACCTTGGCCTCCCAATGTACTGGGATTACAGGCGTGAGCCACTGCACCCGGTCTGGTTATTTATTTATTTATTTTGAGACGGAGTCTTGCTCTGTCACCCAGGCTGGAGTACAGTGGTGCAATCTCGGCTCACTGTAACCTCTGCCTCCCAGGTTCAGGCAATTATCCTGCCTCAGCCTCCTGAGTATCTGGGATTACAGGTGCATGCCACCACGCCCAGCTAATTTTTGTATTTTTAGTAAAGATAGGGTTTTACCATGTTGGGAGCCTGGTCACAAACTCCTGACCTCAAATGATCCACCTGCCTCAGCCTCCCAAAGTGCAGGGATTACAGGTGTAAGCCACCACACCCAGCCTAATTTTTGTATTTTTTTGTAGAAACAGGGTTTCATCATGTTGCCCAGGCTGGTCTTGAACTCCTGAACTCAAGCAATCTGCTCACCTCGGCCTCCTAAAGTGCAGGGACTACAGGCGTGAGCCACCATGCATGGCCTATAATTGTTTTTTTTGTTTTTGTTTTTTTTGAGATGGCGTCTCTTTTGCCCAGGCTGGAGTGGAATGGTACAATCACAGCTCATTGAAGTCTTAAACCCCTGGGCTCAAGAGATTCTTCACTGGAAGCATTTCCTTTGAAATCTGGCATTAGCCAAGGATGCCCTCTCTCACCACTCCTATTCAATATAGTATTGGAAGTTCTAGCCAAAGCAATCAGGCAAGAAAAAGAAATAAAGGGTATTCAATTAGGAAAGGAGGAAGTCAAATTGTCTCTATTTGCAAATGACATGATGTATATTTAGAAAACCCCATCGTCTCAGCCCAAAATCTCCTGAAACTGATAAGCAACTTCCGCAAAGTCTCAGGATACAAAAATCAATGTACAGAAATCACAAGCATTCCTATACAGCAATAATAGCCTTAAAGAGAGCCAAATCATGAGTGAACTACCATTCACAATTGCTACAAAGAGAATAAAATACCTAGGAATACAACTAACAAAGGATGTAAAGGACCTCTTCAAGGAGAACTACAAACCACAGCTTAAGGAAATAAGAGAGGACACAAACAGATGGAGAAACATTCCATGCTCATGGTTAGGAAGAATCAATATTGCAAAAATGGCCATACTGCCCAAAGTAATTTATAGATTCAGCGCCATCTCTATCAAGCTACCTATGACCCTCTTCACA
>NW_022436991.1:15169055-15170083 GCF_009761245.1 Sapajus apella | reverse complement strand
AAAAAAAAAAAAAAAAAAAAAAAAAAGCCACCTTAAACTTCATATGGAACCAAAAGACAGCCCGCATAGCCAAGTCAATTCTAAACAAAATGAACAAAGCTGGAGGCATCACGCTATCTGACTTCAAACTATACTACAAGGCTACAGTAATCAAAACAGCATGGTGCTGGTACCAAAACAGAGATATAGACCAATGGAACAGAGTCCTCAGAGGCAACACCACACATCTACAACCATCTGATCTTTGACAAACCTGACAAAAAGAAGCAATGGGGAAAGGATTCCGTGTTTAATAGATGCTGTTGGGAAAACCGGCTAGCCATGTGCAGAAAGCAGAAACTGGACCCCTTCCTGACAGCTTACACTAAAATTAACTCCAGATGGATTAAAGACTTAAACATAAGACCTAACACTGTAAAAACCCTAGAAGAAAACCTAGGCAAAACCATTCAGGACATGGGCGTAGGCAAGGACTTCATGACTAAAACACCAAAAGCATTGGCAACAAAAGCCAAAAGAGACAAATGGGATCTAATTAAACTCCAGAGCTTCTGTACAGCAAAAGAAACTATCATTAGCGTGAACTGGCAATCAACAGAATGTGAAAAAATTTTTGCAATCTACCCATCTGACAAAGGGCTAATATCCAGAATCTACAAGGAACTAAAACAGATTTACACGAAAAAAAACAAACAAACCCATTCAAAAGTGGGCTAAGGATATGAACAGACACTTTTCAAAAGAAGACGTATACGAGGCCAACAAACATATGAAAAAATGCTAATCATCACTGGCCTTTAGAGAAATGCAAATCAAAACCACATTGAGATACCATCTCATGCCAGTTAGAATGGCCATCATTAAAAAATCTGGAGACAGCCGGGCGCGGTGGCTCAAGCCTGTAATCCCAGCACTTTGGGAGGCCGAGGCGGGTGGATCACGAGGTCAAGAGATCGAGACCATCCTGGTCAACACGGTGAGACCCCGTCTCTACTAAAACTACAAAAAATTAGCTGGGCATGGTGGCG
>NW_022436991.1:15168227-15168955 GCF_009761245.1 Sapajus apella | reverse complement strand
ACCTAGAAATAGTAATTCCATTTGACCCAGCAATCCCATTACTGGGTATATATCCAAAGGATTATAAATCATTCTATTATAAAGACACATGAACACATATGTTCATTGTGGCACTGTTTACAATAGCAAAGACCTGGAACCAACCCAAATGCCCATCAGTGATAGACTGGACAGGGAAAATGTGGCACATATACACCATGGAATACTATGCAGCCATAAAAAATGATGAGTTCATGTCCTTTGTAGGGACATGGGTCAACCTGGAAACCATCATTCTCAGCAAACTGACACAAGAACAGAAAATCAAACACCGCATGTTCTCACTCATAGGCGGGTGCTGAACAATGAGAATACATGGAGACAGGGAGGGGAGCATCACACACTGGGGTCCGTTGGGGGGGACTAAGGAAGGGACAGCGAGGGGCAGGGAGCTGGGGAGGGATAACATGGGGAATAATGCCAGATATAGGTGATGGGGATGGAGGCAGCAAACCCCATTGTCATGTATGTACCCATGCAACAATCCTGCATGTTCTTCACATGTACCCCAGAACCTAAAGTGCAATTATATATATATATATATATATATTTTTTTTAAGCTAAAAAAAAAAAGAGAGATTCTTTCAGCTCAGCTTCTCAAGCAGCTGGACCATAGATGCACACAAAAATTAGCCAACATGCCTGGCCTATCTATCTATCTATCTATCTTTTTTCTTTCTCTCTCTCTC
>NW_022436991.1:15156194-15168127 GCF_009761245.1 Sapajus apella | reverse complement strand
TTTCTCTCTCTCTCTCATTCTCTCTCTCTCTCTCTCTCTCTCTTCTTTCTTTCTCTCTTTTTTGTAGAGATGGGGTTCACTATGTTTCTGAGGCTGCTCTTGAACTCCTGGGCTCAAAGGATCCTTCCACTTCAGCTTCCCAAAGTGCTGGGATTATAGGCATGAACCACTGCACCCAGCTATACATATATATTGCCTTTTTTTTTTTTTTCTTTTTTGAGACAGTCTCCCTCTGTCACCAGGTGCCAGGTTGGAGTGCAGTGGCGTGATCTCAGCTCATTGCAACATCCACCTCCTGGGTTCAAGCAATTCTCCTGCCTCAGACTCCTGAGTAGCTAGGACTACAGGCATGCGCCACCACACCAAGCTAATTTTTGTATTTTAGTAGAGTCGGGGTTTCACTAAGTTGGCCAGGATGGTCTCGATCTCTTGACCTCATGATCCATCCTCCTCGGCCTCCCAAAGTGCTGGGATTACAGGCGTGAGCCACTGCGCCCGGTCTATATTGCAATTTTTAGACAGAATTTCATTCTTGTTGCCCAGACTAGAGTTCAATGGTGCGATCTCGGCTCACTGCAACCTATGCCTCTCGGGTTCAAGCGATTCTCCTGCCTCAGCCTCCTGAGTAGCTGGGATTACCAACACTCCTGGCTAATTATTATTATTTTTTTTGAGACGGAGTTTAGCTCCTGTTTTCTAGGCTGGAGTGCAATGGCAGGATCTTGGCTCAGTGCAACCTCTGCCTCCCAAGTTCAAGCGATTCTCCTTCCTTAGCCTACCGAGTACAAGTAGCTGGGATTACAGGCATGTGCCACCACATCTGGCTACTTTTGTATTTTTAGTAGAGATGGGGTTTCTCCATGTTGGTTAGGCTGGCCTTGAACTCCCAACCGAAGGTGATCCTCCTGTCTTGGCCTCCCAAAGTGCTGGGATTACAGGCGTGAGCCACTGTGCCCAGCCTGACTATATATTTTAATGAGCCCTCCTTCTATGCCATGTACCTTGCATACATTTTCTCAAATTGTCACAGGAAGCCCTGCAGTCCCTGAGGGTCACCCCTACTTTCCAGATGAGGACGACTGAGGCTCGGTGAGGTCAATTGACTTGCCCAGGGTTGCACAGATACACCATGGCAGAACTAGAATTCAAATCAAGATCTTGCCTGGTTCTAAAGGTTTTATTGTGGTGGTTCCTTGTTTGTTTTTTGTTTTTGTTTGTTTTCTGCCCAAGCTGGAGTACAGTGATGTGATCTCAGTTCATTGCAACCTCTACCCTCTGCCTCCCAGGTTTAAGTGATTCTCCTGCCGCAGCCTCCCGAGTAGCTGGGATTACAGGCGTGCACCACCACGCCCAGCTATTTTTGTTTTAAGATGGAGTCTCTGTCACCCAGGCTAGAGTGCAGTGGTTCAATCTTGGCTCACTGCAGCCTGTGCCTCCTGGGTTCAAGCAATTATCCTGCCTCAGCCTCCCAAGTAGCTGGAATTACAGGCACCTGCCACTATGCCAGGCTAATTTTTGCATTTTTAGTAGAGACAGGGTTTCGCCATATTGGCCAGGCTGGTCTTGAACTCCTGACCTCAGGTTATCCACCCGCCTTGGCCCCCCAAAGTACTGGGATTACAGGTATGAGTCACCGCGCCCAGCCTAAAGGTTTTTTTTTTTTCATTTTGTTTTCAACTGGGTCATTATTATTTCCAGCCTATAAAATGGAAATAATTTTTTTCTGCCACTCACACATCCTGTGAGGACTAAGTAAGACAAGGACTGCGGAGAGGCCTCTATTGACACGAGCTCTAGCTTGGCTTCTTTATTCCCCCAGGTTAATTACCTAAACATGGGCCTTTCATTTTCATACTAAGGAGGCTGGTGAAACTCTTCCTAATCTCTGGGAGATGATATCATTGGACATTGGAGGCAGCTGAAAGTATTAGATCAGAATTAGAACTCCCAGGTCCCTTCCCATGTCCAAGCCTGCTAAAGCTTCTTTCATCTTCTGGGACTTCTCTGCATCTCTGATCTCCCACCCACCCCACGATGGTTGGGAGTATACAATCCTGTCTTCCCTTTTCCGGGGAAGTGTGAAACTATGTGTAGTACTATCTGACTTCTTCAGCTTCCAACTTTAGGGAGAGGAGACCTTGCGGTTAGCTGGCTATTGCGAAGTCGGGTTCTCTTCCCCCAGCAAACGATGTGATGTAGATAGATGTGGGTCTTGGGCCTGGCACAGTGGCTCACATCTGTAACTCCAGCACTTTGGGAGGCCAAGGCGGGAGGATCACAAGGTCAGGAGTTTGAGACCAGCCTGGCCAACATGGTGAAACCCCGTTTCTACTAAAAATACAAAAATTAGCCGGGCGTGGTGGCACACACCTATAATCCCAGCTACTTGGGAGGTTGGGGCAGAAGAATCGCTTGAACCCCGGAGGCAGAGGTTGCCGTGAGCCGAGATTGCACCTCGGCACTCCTGGGTGACAGAGTGAGACTCCGTCCCAAGAAAAAAAAAAAGAAAAAGAAGTGGGGCCTTGGCAAAGTGGGATGCATACATCATCCCTTCTCTCGGCTCGCCTGGCAACACGCAGGCCTGGGGCACTGCCCATGCTCCTAATAATGTGTGAGCCCATGGGAGGAACAGAACACCAGCAACAGTGGGTCTGGGCACTGCAGGCCACAGACATGTCCAGGAGCCTTGCCAAGGCTGACGTCTCTCTGTTGGTAGAATATGTGTTCCCGGAGGCCTTTTCTGGGGTTGAGGTGGGAACTGGCCTCATCTTGGTCCTCAGGATTCCATCAGACAAGAAGACAGCCCAGGGCTGGGCACAGTGGTTCACGCTTGTAATCCCAATGCTTCAGGAGCCTGAGGCAGGAGGATCGCCTGAGCCCAGGAGTTCAAGAACAGCCTGAGCAACATAGTGAGCTCTGTCTCTACCAAAAATTTAAAAATTAGCTGTGTGTGGTAGCATGCACCTGCAGTCTCAGCTACTCGGGAGGCTGAGGTGGGAGGATCCCCTGAGCCAGGAGGTCGAGGCTGTTGTGGTGAGCCATGATTGTGCCATTGCACTCCAGCTTGGGCTACCTAACGAGACCATATTCCCCCCTCCGCCAAAAAAAAGACAGCCTAAGAAGGCAATCTTTAGAATCAATAATGGTGACATTAGAGACAGCTAGACTTATGTTTTCTGGGCTAGAAATGCCCTCTGAGAGGCCATGGGTGGCCAAGAGGGTGGCTGAGACCATCTCAGTATGGTTGACACTGGGAGGGAAGATTTGGGATCCAGGGACACAGCCCTTGGTGATTTCCATGGCTGCCTCATGGTGTAGGAAACCCCAGGGCAGCAGCTGTGGCGAGGTATGTTGGGTTGGAGAACAGGGACAAAAGTAGTATATGGTAGCATTGCTTTTAGGGGAAAATGCCAGGATGCAGCGATTGTGTAGGAAATCAGAGGCCGCCATGGGGTGGGGTGCCTGTGTGAGTATGAGTGTGTTTGTGTGTGTGTGAACTAAAAAGGTTAGGAATGAAATGGGGAGGTCTGAGTGCCTTGAAAGCCAAGGGAACTAGGACGTGTGGATAACAATGCTTCATTCATGGTTAGCGTTTGGTTTCAATTGATTCATAGAATCAGTGAGTATTGGCTGAGTGCAATGGCTCTTGCCTGTAATACCAGCAACTTGGGAGGCCGAGGTGGGAGGATCAATTGAGGCAGGAGTTGGAGACCAGCCTGGCATAGCGAGAGCCCATGTCGACTTTTTTTTTTTTTTTTTTTTGAGACAGAGTCTTGAACTGTTGCCCAGGCTGGAGTGCGGTGGTATGATCTTGGCTCACTGCAACCTCTGCCTCCTAGTTTCAAGCCATTCTCCTGCTTCAGCCTCCCGAGTAGCTGGGATTACAGGTGCCCATCACCATACCTGGCTAATTTTTTTGTATTTTTAGTAGAGACAGGATTTCACCATGTTGGCCAGGGTGGTCTACCTGGCCCCATGTCTACTTTTTAAAAGAAAGAAAGAAATAGGCCAGGCACGGTGGCTCACACCTGTAATCACAGCACTTTGGGAGGCCAAGCCAGGCGGATCACAAGGTCAGGGGTTCAAGACCAGCCTGACCAACATGGTGAAACTCTGTCTCTATTAAAAATATAAAAATTAGCTGGGCATGGTAGCATGCGCCTGCAATCCCAGCTACTTGGGAGGCTGAGGCTGGAGAATTGCTTGAATCCAGGAGACGAAGGTTGCAGTGAGCCGAGATCATGCCATTGTCCTCCAGCCTGGGGACGGAGTGAGACTACATCTCAAAACAATAAATAAATAAATAAATAGAATCAGTGAGTAGTGAAACTCCATCTCACAACAATCAATCAATCAATCAATAGAATCCGTGAGTATTTACCAAGGCTCCCAGGGCTAGGCCAAATACTAGAGCTCAAGATACAGAGGTGAATCAGACCAGGCCCCAGTCACTTGCAGTCTAATTGTGGAGCCAGACACGGAAGTGAGGAATTCAAGTATCTTGTGACAAGTGCTAGAACAGCAGCATCTGTGTGATGCTGTGGGAATTCACAGCCCAAAGCAGCCACCTCTGCCTGAGGTTGGCAGGGAGATCTCACAGAGGCAAACTGAGCACATGCTTGAGGGATGAGGAAGAGGTTTGAGGGGAAGACGGAGGGTGCTCCAGGCAGAGGGATCAGCATCTGCAAAGCTGTGGAAATGTGAGACCTTATGCACTGGTTCAGGAAGCTTCAGCAGATCCTATTGAAAGAAGCAATGGGAAGGCAGGTATGGTGACTCATGCCTGTAATCTCAGCTACCTGGGAGGCTGAGGCTGGAGGACTGCTTGAGTCCAGGAGTTTAAGACCAGCCTGAGCAACATAGCAAGACCCCATCTTCTAAAAATCAGAAAAAATCCAGGGCACAGTGGCTCACACCTGTAATCCCAGCACTTTGGGAGGCAGAGGCAGGAGGATCACCTGAGGTCAGGAGTGGAGACCAGCCTGGCCAACATGGTGAAACCCTGACTCTACTAAAAATACAAAAAAATTAGCTGGGTGTGGTGGCACATCTGTGTAATCCCAGCTACTCGGGAGGCTGAGGCAGGAGAATCACTTGAATGAAACTCCTTCTGAAAAAAAAATCCGAAAAGAACCAAGGGGATACAAAATTTAATTTAATTTTTTTTTTTTTTTTTTGAGACAGAATCTCACTCTGTCCCCCAGGCTGGAGTGCAGTAGTTCGATCTCAGCTCACTGCAACCTCCGCCTCCTGAGTTCAAGAGATTCTCTGCCTCAGCCTCCCAAGTAGCTGGGATTACACAGATGTGCCACCACGCCGGCTAATATATTTTTTTTTTTAGTATAGACAGGGTTTCACTATGTTAGCCAGGATGATCTCAATCTCCTGACCTCGTGATCCCCCCCGCCTGAGCCTCCCAAAGTGCTGGGATTACAGGCATGAGCCACCGTGCCCCCCAACAAAATTTAATGTCTATATATATTTAATATCTGGTCTCCCTCCTCTGGTAAAATGTCAGCAACATGAGGGCAGGAAGTTTGCCTTATTCTCTACTAGATACTACAGCAGTGCCTGTTACCTGCCGAATATGCTGTGAATGAATAGAAGGAAAGGAGGCAGGGCTCAGAGTAGATGGTGCTGACAGTCTGCTAAAGCAGTTGGGCTTTCTCGTGGAGTAAGTGGGAAGCCTTTGGAAGTTTTAAAGTGGAAAAGAAGCAAGATCTGATGTAGGTGGTAGGAAATCACTTTGACAGTGATGTGAAGGCTGTGAAAATGGAGTAAAAATGGAGCAGTGGGGTCAGGTTGAAAAAATATTGATAATTCCACACAATTAACAAGTAGCTTTGGCAGGGCACGGTGGCTCATGCTTGTAATCCTAGCACTTTGGGAGGCTGAGGATGGAGTATTGCTTTAGGTTAGGAGACCAAGAACGGCCTGGGCAACATAGACAGACATTGCCTCTACAAAAAATAAAAAAAAAAAATTAGCTGGGCACAGTAGCATGCATCTCTAGTCCTAGCTACTTGAGAGGCTGAGGAAGGAGGATCACTTGAGGCCAGGAGTTTGAGACCAGCATGGGCAAAATAGCAAGACACCATTACTACTTTTTTTATTTTTATTTTATTTATTTATTTTTGAGATGGAGTCTCACTCTGTTGCCCAGGCTGGAGTGCAGTAGCACGATCTCAGTTCACTGCAATTTCTGCCTTCCAGGTTCAAGCCATTCTCCTGCCTCAGCCTCCCAAGCAGCTGGGATTACAAGTGTCCGACACCTCACCCAGGCTAATTTTTGTATTTTTTACTAGGATGGGGTTTTGCCATGTTGGCCAGGCTGCTCTCAAACTCCTGAGTTCAGGTGATCCGCCTGCCTCGGCCTCCCAAAGTGGGAGGATTACAGGCATGAGTCACCACCTATTTTTTTTTTTTTTTTTTTAAGTAGCTTTGAAGGCCGGGCGTGGTGTCTCATGCCTGTTATCCCAGCACTTTGGGAGGCCAAGGCTGGCGGACCACCTGATGTCGGGAGTTCCAAACCAACCTGTCCAACATGTTGAAACCCTGTCTCTACTAAAAATACAAAAATTAGCCAGGTGTGGTGGCCTGTGACTGTAATCCCAGCTACTCAGTAGGGTGAGGCAGGTGAATCACTTGAACCCAGGAGGCCGAGGTTGCAGTGAGCCGAGATCGCGCCACCGCACCCCTGCCTGGGCGACAGGGTGAGACTCCATCTCAAAAATAAATAAATCAACAAATAAAAATAAAATATAGGCAGGGCGCGGTGGCTCACACCTATAATCCCAGCACTTTGGGAGGCCAAGCCGGGCGGATCGCCGGAGGTCCGGGAGTTCGATACCAGCCTGACCAGCATGGAGAAACCCCGTCTCTACTAAAAATACGAAATTAGCTGGGCATGGTGGCACGTGCCTGTAATCCTAGTTACTCGGGAGGCTGAGGCAGGAGAATCGCTTGAACCTGGGAAGCGGATGTTGCGGTGAGCCGAGATCCCACCTTTGCACTGCAGCCTGGGCAACAAGAGCGAAACTCTTTCTTAAAAAAAGAAATAAAAGGCCGGGCGCGGTGGCTCAAGCCTGTAATCCCAGCACTTTGGAAGGCCGTGGCGGGTGGATCACGAGGTCAAGAGATCGAGACCATCCTGGTCAACATGGTGAAACCCCGTCTCTACCAAAAATACAAAAAATTAGCTGGGCATGGTGGCGCGTGCCTGTAATCCCAGCTACTCAGGAAGCTGAGGCAGGAGAATTGCCTGAACCCAGGAGGCGGAGGTTGCGGTGAGCCGAGATCGCGCCATTGCTCTCCAGCCTGGGTAACAAGAGCGAAACTCGGTCTCAAAAAAAAAAAAAGAAATAAAAAACTAAAAGTATCTCTGATTTTTACAATATCCCTGAGCGGCAGGCGTTTCTCCCTTTTGCAGAGGAGGGAAGGAACACTGCGACGCGCAGTGGCTTGGCAGAGACACAACTAAGTAGTGAGTCTCGGGGTTCAATCCTCCCTCTGCGGCGCCCCAGAACCCTGTGCCTCCTCTAACGTCCAGCATCTGATGAGGTTCCGACCCGGGCTGGCGACGGCGGGATTCGTTCTTCCCATTCGGTCCCCGCGAGAAGGTCCCTAGGGCCGCGGCGGCGCAGACCCGGTGGCCACAGAAGCTCAGGCGGGAACCGCGGGGCGTGAAGAGGGAGTATGGGTCTCGGCGGCCGCCGTAGAAACACCGCTCTGGTCTCCATGGCGACAGCGGGATGCCGCGAACGGCTTCTGGGTGGAGCCGGCGCCTTGGCCGATTGGACTCAGCTCGGCGCGGAATCCGTGAATTGCCCGCGGCTCGAGGGTGCAGGTGGTGGGGACCGACCGACCGGGGAAGCCCGAGGTGTGGGGACCAAGGAGGACAGTGGCCTGGGCGCCCTGGTGCCTGCGAGGAAAGCGCCGCCTCTGATCCCCGGCTCCCCAATCCGCTTCCCAAACCCCACCTTCCGGCACAGCGATGGCCTCAGTTTCCCCAAACAGAAAAGGGGAAGAGGGTGGGCACCCCGGTCTAACGGCCCCTCCCAGCCTCTGAGACCCAGAACCTTCCCTCCTCTGCAGCTCCCGGACTGACTGGCCCTGCCCTGCTCCATGGACGTAAGTCCGGGCCCCTTCCCGTCTCTGGGCCCCCTCAGCGCCCAGTCCTTACCCCAACTGGGCCTACCTTCCAGCACGGACTGGGGAGGAGGCTTCTACCCAACACAGACTGCACCCTGCCAGCTCAGGACAAGAGCTGTGAGGAAGAGTGCCGGGAATGGACTTCCCACGGGAGGGCACTTTTCTGGTATTCTTGGCTGAGATGAGGAGTTCACCAAGTAATCCAGGAGAAAAGGCATTTCCGGCAGAGGAAACAGTCTTGGGGTGAGAGGGAGGCTGCAGCATTCGGGGAACTGCTAGGGCTGTCGTGTGGTTGGAAGAGGGGAGGGAGAGAGGTAGGCAGGGTTAAATTTGGAATTTTGTCACTGACATAAATTTTAAGTGCCAGGTGTGGTGGCTGTCGCCTGTAATCCCAACTTCTGAGGAGGCTGAGGTGGGAGGATCGTTTAAGCCCAGAAACTCCAGGCTGCATCGAGCCATGATCATGCAGCTGCACTCCAACCTGGGCGACTGAGACACCGCCTCTAAAAAAAATTGGCCAGGCGTAGTGGCTCATGCCAAGAATCACAGCACTTTGGGGGGCCAAGGCAGAGGGATCACCTGAGGTCTGAAGTTCAAGAGCAGCCTGGCCAACATGGTGAAACCCCCTCTCTACTAAAAATACAAAAATTAGCTGGGCATAGTGGCACGAGCCTGTAATCCCAGCTACTCTGGAGGCTGAAGCAGGAGAACCTAGGAGGCGGAGGTTGCAGTGAGCCAAGGTTGCCCCACTGTACTCCAGCCTGGGCCACAGAGCAAGACTCCGTCTCAAAAATAATAATAATAAAATAAATAAATGCATATATAAAAGAAGAAGTTTTAAGTGAGTCACTGGGAGCCATTGATGGATTGTAAGGGAGGGAGGGATACACAAGGACACCTGGGGTGGAAAGGGGCAAAATTGGATGAGAGGGGCCAGTAATGTGGCAGGGAGTGGCAGGGGACTCAGACAGATTTCTTTGGAGAGGCATTCTGGAAGGAACTGGGGATGACAGGGAATAAGGCAGGCTTGGGGTACAAGATAATTAGTCAGGGTGTAGTCCTATTGATGCCCCCACCATCTGGTGGCCGTTCCTCTCCCAGCCACCTCCGTGTCCCTCATGGTATTCCTGTGTTCCTGCAGCCCCTCTCCACTTCCTTGTCACCCCTTCCTCCTGTGCTCGTCCAGGCCTCCTCTAGCCCGTGGAATCCAACCCCGGCTCCTGTCAGCAGCCCTCCCCTGCTGCTCCCCATCCCTGCCATCGTCTTCATCGCTGTGGGCATCTATTTGTTGCTGCTGGGTCTAGTGCTGCTGACTAGGCACTGCCTGCTGGTGAGGGGTCTGGTTGTGGATAAAGGGTGGGCTCTGGGGAAGAGGAATCCTGGTAACCTGTCCCTTCATCTGCAGGCTCTTACCCTGAGACACTTACCATTAAGCCCTTGCATTTATCCCTTTTGTGGTACCAGGGGGTCCCTCCTCTCCCATCCCCAGCCAAACCTTTTCCTGCCCCCTTGGGAAAGCTGCCTTGGCTGTCACTACCTGCTGCCTGGCCCACATCCTGAACCCTGTGATCTAGGCCCAGGGCTGCTGCGTGGACGGTAGCTCCCCCTGCAGGACGCAAGGTGCCTCCGGGCCCCGAGACTGCTGCCGGACCTGTGCGGAAGCCTGCGACTTTCCTCTGCCTAGCCCAGCCCAGTTCCTGGATGCATGCTGCCCCCAGCCCACCGGAGCTGTGAGTTCCATTCCTACCCCTTGCCCCGCTAAGTTTGATCTAGGTATTATCTGTACATTCATGTTTTTGCTCAACAGTATTTATTGCTGAGCACCTCCTCTAGGCCAGGCACTATTCTGGGGTATGAATCACGTGGAGCCAGGTAAAATCAATCTATCAGACAATGTCTGGTGATGAAAGCTACTTGAAGAAAAGAAAATAGCATGCCAGCCGGAGAAAGGTGATGTGTGTAACATGTAGAGCAGATAACCAGCACTTCTGAAAATGGGAGCTGAATGAAAAACAGCTCACACAGCTCCTTCCCGTTCACCAAATGAACTATATTCCAGATATAGGGCCTTTTTACTGACATCATTTTTCCCAACAACACTAAGAACGGAGTTTTTGTTTTTTTCCTTACTTTCCTCCCTCCAGAGCTGGTTTTTTTGTTTGTTTGTTTTTGTTTTTAAGACGGGGTTTCATCTTGTTGGTCAGGTTGGCCTCGAACTCCTGACCTCAGGTGATCCACCCACCTTGGCCTCCCCAAAGTGCTGGGATTACAGGCGTAAGCCACTGTGTCCTGCCCGGTTTTTTGTTTTTTGTTGTTATTGTTGTTTTGAAACAAGATCTCAATCTCACCCAAGCTGGAGTGCAGTGGTGAGATCTGGGCTCACCGCATCCTCTGCCTCCCAGGCTCAAGCAATTCTCCTGCCTCAGCCTCCTGAGTAGGCATGTACCACTACTGCCGAGCTAATTTTTGTATTTTTAGTAGAGATGAAGTTTCACCATGTTTGCCAGGCTGGTCTCGAATTCCTGACCTCAAATGATCCACCCGCCTTGGCCTCCCAATGTGCTGGGATTACAGGCGTGAGTCACCATGCGTAGCCATGGATTTTTGTTTGGTTTTAGAGACAGAGTCTTTGTCACCCAGGCTAGAGTGCAGTGGCACAATCATAGCTCACTGCAGCCTCGAATTCCTGGAGAGCTGGGTTTTTTTTTTTGAGACAGAGTTTTGCTCTTTTTGCCCAGGCTGGAATACAATGGTATGAGCTCGGCTCACTGCAACCTCCACCTCCCCAGTTCAAGCAAGTCTCCTGCCTCAGCCTCCTGAGTAGCTGGGATTACAGGTGCACGCCACTACACCCAGCTAATTTTTGTATTTTTAGTAGACATGGGGTTTCACCATATTGGTCAGGCTGGTCTCGAACTCCTGACCTCATGATCTGCCTACCTCGGCCTCCCAAAGTGCTGGGATTACAGATGTGAGCCACCCTACCCGGCCTAAGGATCTCTCTTTTTTTTTTTTTTTGAGATGGAGTCTCACTTTTGCCCAGGCTAGAGTGCAGTGGTGCAATCTCAGCTCACTGCAACCTCCGCCTCCCAGGTTCAAGCAATTCTCCTGCCTCAGCTTCCCAAGTAGCTGGGATTACAGGTGCCCACCACCACATCTGGCTAATTTTTATATTTTTAGTAGAAACAGGGGTTTCGCCATGTTGGCCATGGCTGGTCTTGAACTCCTGACCTCAGGTGATCCACCCACCTGGGCCTCCCAAAGTGCTGAGATTATAGGCATGAGCCACTGCACCTGGCAAGAGCTGGGTATCTTTTAAAACCTATGTTTTTTCTGATTACAAAAAGTATTATTTACAAAGTATACATATAGAAATACATGAAAAGTACCAATCACTTTACAAACCAGCTCTCTAACCCAAAATTGCTGTTCTATATGTATCTCTTATATACTAACATACAGTACTATCACTGCTGTATTTTACTATTATTTGGCAAAAATGGGGTTGTATCCCATAGGTTATTTCATCATACATGCTACTGTCCTCCCATCCCCCGCCTTTTCTGAGACAGGATCTTGCTCTGTCACCCAGGCTGGAGTACAGTGATACAATCATAGCTCACTGCAGCCTCTACCTTTTGGACTCAAGCAATCCTCCCACCTCAGCCTCCCAAGTATCTGAGACTACAGGTGTATGCCACCACACCCAGCTAATTTTTATATCTTTCGAAGAGACACGGTTTTTTTTTTTTTTTTTTTTTTTTTTTTTTTTTTTTTTTTTT
>NW_022436991.1:15095065-15156094 GCF_009761245.1 Sapajus apella | reverse complement strand
AGACGGAGTTTCGCTCTTGTTACCCAGGCTGGAGTGCAATGGCGCAATCTCGGCTCACCGCAACCTCCGCCTCCTGGGTTCAGGCAATTCTCCTGCCTCAGCCTCCTGAGTAGCTGGGATTACTGGCACGCACCACCACGCCCAGCTAATTTTTTGTAGCTTTAGTAGAGACGGGGTTTCACCATGTTAACCAGGATGGTCTCGATCTCTTGACCTTGTGATCCACCCGCCTCGGCCTCCCAAAGTGCTGGGATTACAGGCTTGAGCCACTGCGCCCGGCCTGAGACACAGTTTTATGATGTTGCCCAGGCTGGTGTTGAACTCTTGGGCTCAAGTGATCCCCCATCCTCAGCCTCCCGAAGTCCTGGGATTACAGGCATGAGCCACTGTGCCCAGCCTCTATTTGCATTTTTTTTTTTTTTTTTTTTTTGAGACAGAGTCTCGCTCTGTTGCCCGGCTGGAGTGCTGTGGCACGATTTCTGCTCACTGCAACCTCTGCTTCCTGGGTTCAAGCGATTCTCTGCCTCAGCCTCCCGATTAGCTGGGATTAACAGACAACCGCCACCACGCCTGGCTAATTTTTGTATTTTTAGTAGAGACGGGGTTTCACCATCTTGGCCAGGCTGGTCTTGAACTCCTGACCTTGTAATTTACCCGCCTTAGTCTCCCAAAGTGCTGGGAGTACAGGCATGAGCCACCGTGCCCAGCCTCTACTTGCCCTTTTTAACTTGACATCACACTTGGCCACCTATCCATGCCTATGCTTGGAGACACATAAGCGTTACTGTCCTCCTCCAGCAGCAGGAAGTTTATGGCTTCTCCAGTGTTACACAGGACAGCCCTGCATCGCAAATAGCTCCACAGTGTCAGCTGAAGTAGAATCCTCAGGGGAGAAGCCTGGCTTCCAGAAAACAGGCCTTTTTGCATTTGTGGGTTTAAAGATGTTAAATGTAATCGACCGCCTTCCTGGGGAATGATTATTTTGGGCTCAGATTCACCAAAGCGCCTGCCCTTGGAGTGGTGACCTTCCTTCCCTAGGACGGAAGGGGAGAATGAAAGAGCAAATTCATAACTTGGGCTCACGGTGATTGGTGCTAATCCCTGGCATGTTCTCAGTTTGAAGTAAATTGTGGGGCAAGGAGTGCTTTTTCAGATGATCAGCTTCTGGTTTCCCAGGGGCAGCCAGGAGAGGGGTCCCAGGGTTGGGACTGAGGGGCAGAAGGGAAAAAGGGGGAGGCCTTGGGTTATATAAACTCCCGTGTTATAGGAGGTGCTCCGTTACAAAATGAATTCTGGCCTGCTGTCCTAAGGATGCCGCCCCATACCCGCTCTGTCTACTTGAAGTGAATACCCAGGGACTCGTCTCCTGGTTGGGAGAGAGGATGTGAGGTGCACTGTAAGGATGGACTGGGCCCTCCCACCTTCCCCACAGAGGGCTGCAGGAACTTTCAAACCTGGACATGCCAGGGCCTGATCCTCTCTGGTTTCTGCTGGAACTAGGAAGGGATTTAGCATGGTGGAGGGCAGGGCAGGTTCTTTCTGTCCTTGAGCTGTCTTTCCACAAAGTACATTTAAGTCGCTCCTTCTTCAGTTTCCTTGTAAGCCAGGAAGGTTACAAATCTCTTTTTTCTTTTTTTTTTTTGAGACGGAGTCTTGCTTTGTCACCCAGGCTGGAGTGAGTGCAGCGGCCCGATCTCAGCTCACTGCAAGCTCCGCCTCCCGGGTTCAAGCGATTCTCCTGGCTCAGCCTCCCAAGCAACTGGTATTACAGGCACATGCCACCATGCCTGGCTAATTTTTTGTATTTTTAGTAGAGACCGGGTTTCACTGTGTTAGCCAGGATAGTCTCCATCTCCTGACCTCTTGATCCGCCTCCTGAAGTGCTGGGATTACAGGCGTGAGCCACCACGCCTCCAAGGTTACAAATCTCCTGAGGCTTACAGAGGCTGGAGCGAGTTGGAGGTTATATGGCTGGACCAGCCGAATCACAAACCCAGGTTTCTCTTACTGAGGGAGAAACCTGCCTGCTCTGCTTCTTTCACGGGCATATTGCTAGGATCTCTTTCATTCATTCAGACTCATTCACTCACTCACCAAAGATTTACGGAGTTACTGTAGTCACTATCTAGGGCCCTAGGGGATCAGCAGAAACAAGATAAATAAGGCCCCCAGCCTTGCAGGGCTTCCGTTCTGGTGATTGAAAGAAGTAACTAGGCCATTAAAACAGAGGGTGAGAAATGACGTGCTATGGAGCAGTGGTTGCTCAGCTCTGCGTGCAATCAGAAGCAGGTACGAGACTTAAAAGGAAAGCCAGACATTCAGGCCCCACACTCAGGTCTGGGATAGGGCTATAGTTTGTGAATCTTTCACAAGTTCTCACATGATTCTCATGTACACCAGGGTAAGAAGCACTGCTAAGGGAAGAAGCTATGATGACAAGAATAGCTCTCTTTCCTTTTTTTTTTCAAACTGCGTTTCCCTCTGTCGCCCAGGCTGGAGTGCAGTGGTGCGATCTTGGCTCACTGCAACCTCCACCTCCTGGGTTCAAGTGATTCTCCTGACTCAGCCTCCCTAGTAGCTGGGACTACAGGCGACCACCACCATGCCCAGCTAATATTTGTAATTTTAATAGAGTCAGGGTTTCACCGTGTTGGCCAGGCTGGTCTTGAACTCCTAACCTCAGGTGATCTGCCTGCCTTGGCCTCCCAAAGTGCTGGGATTAAAGGCGTGAGCCACGGAGCCCGGCCAAGAACAGCTGTTTTCGTCCAGCACTCACTATGTATCAGGCATCATGCTTAGTTCTTTCCACCGATTTCCCACAATGACCTTATGAAGTAGGTGTTATATTTGTTCACTTTATTTTATTTTATTCTTTTGAGGTGGAGTCTCACTCTGTTGCCCAGGCTGGAGTGCAGTAAAACAATCTTGGCTCACTGCAATCTCCACCTCCCGGGTTTAAGCAAGTATCCCACCTCAGCCTCCCAAGTAGCTGGAACCACAGGCATGTGCCACCATGCCCAGCTATTATTTTTATTTTTAGTAGAGATGGGATTTCACCATGTTGGCCAGGCTGGTCTTGAACTCCTAACCTCAGGTGATCCGCCCACCTTGGCCTCCCAAAGTGCCAGGATTATAGGCATGAGCCACCACACCCAGCCTTAGGTGTTATATTTGTTTCAGAGATGAGGAAACTGAGGAAAACACGAATTAGCCAAGCTGAGATTCAAACCCAGGCCTTACTTACTCTAGGGCCCAAACTTTAACCAAAAGAGATGATAACCAGCTCTCAGAGTCAACGGGAAAAAATTCAAGTGAAAAACTCTCCTGAAAGCCAGAGAGACACAAGGGTTAACAGTCTTGCGGAGTCCTTGTTTAATGTACTTAAACAGCAGATTCCTTCCAGAAGCCACATGGCTGCTTGTAACAGTTGAGAAATCCATTAGCCAGTTATTAATGACAAGATCTAAACCCTTCCAAGGGAGAGAGCCAAGAAATGCTTTTAATACCCTCTTTTCTGAGGTAATGGCAGCAGAGCCTCTCTCAACCACGGGTTCTGTGCACAGAACGGTGGTGTGGTCCTTCAAAAACCCACAGAGGCAATTTCATCCCCAGATTGGGACTCCCTAGAGATACCCCAAACCACACCCTCATCAGACACAAGAAAATCACTTCTCTCTCTCCTTTCCACCATGACACTTCCAGCCTCCCCCAGGGAAGGAGTTCTCTAGACAGTAGCACAACCCAATTCAGACCCCTGTCCCTGCAGGTGGCAGGTCCCCTCCCCTCACTGCAGCCTCTGGTGATACATGATCTCACCAGCCATCTGACACTGCACCCCGAAACCTCAGCTGTTGGAAAGGTCATTCCCTTATTCCTGGCTTGGCCAAGTTTCTGATTGAATTGTACAACTGTGACTGTCACTGCCTCTGGCCTCAAGGAGCCAGTCTTCTGTCACACAGCCATCCTGGGTGTGTCCCACTTCAGCCTTGGCCTGACTCCAGCCATGCCCAAGGCAGCTGCAGGCCATCCTGTCCTAGGGCTGGACAGCAGTGCGCTGGATAGACCAGTCCTTCCCATCTCTAAGGACATGCTGTTCCTAGTCCCCACAAGACAGTCCTTGTCTCCCCCAGAGGCTGAGAAGCCCTCTTCTTTCTTCTTTGCCTAAAGAGGACAAATGATATGCTTAGATTCGTCCATTCATTCAGCATTCATCTGTATCTCAGATGCCTGCTGAGCATGAGTCCCATGCTAGCTCAGTGGAGAACACGGGATGACCTGCCCCTCTCCTGGCCCACCCAGAGAGAGGCAGAGGGCTCGAGAGGGATCACAGGCAGGACTATCCATCCCCATCCCAGCTCCATTCCCATCACTTACCTCTCTGTCTGTGCGTCCCTTTTTTTTTTTTTTTTTTTGAGGCAGAGTCTTGTTCTGTTGCTCAGGCTGGAGTACCGTGGTGCGATCTCGGCTCACTGCAACCTCTCCCTCTCAGGCACAAGTGATTCTCCTGCCTCAGGCTCCTGAGTAGCTGGGATTACAAGTGTGTGCCACCACACCCAGCTAATTTTTGTATTTTTAGTAGAGATGGAGTTTTGCCATGTTGGCCAGGCTGGTCTCGAACTCCTGACCTGAAGTGATCTGCCTGCCCTGGCTCCTAAGGTTCTGGCATGAGCCACCGTGCCCAGCCATCCATTTTCTCTTTTGTAAGAGATTACTCAGGATTCTGATAATTAAAAGAGATATAACTCTTTTGAAAACATTAAATTGGTTGGGTGCAGTGCCTTACGCCTGTAATCCCAGCATTTTGGGAGACCGAGATGGGTTTAGCCCAGGAGTTTGAGACCAGCCTGGGCAACATGGTGAAATCCTGTCTCTACAAAAAAATAGAAAAAATAGCGCAGGCGCAGTGGCTCATGCCTATAATCCCAGCACTTCGGGAGGCTGAGGTAGGCGGATCACCTGAGGTCAGGAGTTCAACATCAGCCTGGCCAAGATGGTGAAACTCATCTCTAAAAAAGTGCAAAAAGGGCCGGGCGCGGTGGCTCAAGCCTGTAATCCCAGCACTTTGGGAGACCGAGGCGGGTGGATCACGAGGTCAAGAGATCGAGACCATCCTGGTCAACATGGTGAAACCCCGTCTCTACTAAAAATACAAAAAATTAGCTGGGCATGGTGGCGCGCGCCTGTAATCCCAGCTACTCAGGAGGCTGAGGCAGGAGAATTGCCTGAACCCAGGAGGCGGAGGTTGCGGTGAGCTGAGATTGGGCCATTGCACTCCAGCCTGGGTAACAAGAGCGAAACTCCTTCTCAAAAAAAAATAAATAAATAAATAAAATAAAAATAAAAAAAAAATAAATAAAAATACAAAAATTAGCCAGGTGTGGTGGCTCATGCCTGGAGTCCTAGCTACTCGGGAGGCTGAGGCATGAGAATCTCGTTTGATCCCGGGAGGCAGAGGTTGCAGTGAGCAGAGATCAGGCCACTGCACTCTAGCCTGGGTGACAGAACAAAACTCTGTCTAAAAAAATAAAAATAAATTAATCTTGTATGGTGGTGCACGCCTATAGTCCCAGCTCTTTGGGAGGCTAAGGCAAGAAGATCAATCAGGCCTGGGAGGTGGAGGCTGCAGTGAGATGTGATAAGGCCACTGCAGTCCAACCTGGGCAACAGAGCGAGACTTTGTCTCAAAAAAAAAAAATTTTTTTTTTTTAATTAAAAAATATGGCTGGGTGCAGTGGCTCACACCTATAATCCCAGTACTCTGGGAGGCCAAGGCAGACAGATCACCTGAGGTTGAGAGTTCAAGACCAGCCTGACCAACCCCTCTACCAAAAAACAAAATTAGCCGGGTTTGGTGGCACATGCCTGTAATGCCAGCTACTCGGGAGGCTGAGGCAGGAGAATCGCTTGAATCCAGGAGTCAGAGGTTGCAGTGAGCCAAGATCGAGCCATTGTACTCCAGCCTGGGCAACAAGAGCGAAATTTCATCTCAAAAAGAAAAAAAAAAATGGCCAGGCACAGTGGCTCACACCTGTAATCCCTGCACTTTGGGAGGCCAAGGTGGGTGGACCACCCGAGGTGTGGAGTTTGAGACCAGCCTGTCCAACATAGTAAAACCCCATCTCTACTAAAAATACAATAAGTAGCTGGGCATGATGGCTCACACCTGTAGTTCCAGCTGCTTGGGAAGCTGAGGCAGAAGAATTACTTAAACCAGGAGGCACAGGCTGCAGTGAGTGGACTCCAGCCTGGGCAACAGAGTGAGACCCTGTTTCCAAAAAAAAAAAAAAAAAAAAAAAAAATTAAAAATATGTGAATTGCCAATTTCAAAGAAACCCAGAAAGATTTTTAAAATCATTCATGAATGTTGTCTGTGCCTTGCTCAGAGTAGATGCTCGAAAATGGTGATGAGACTCTAGTTTGGTCTCATGCCAAGGAAGTCCATAAAACTCACAAGTCATTTTCATGATGGACAGAAAAACGTGTGCTTTCTCTGTCTACTGACTCAACTGCACAGGCCATGGGACTGTAGCAGAACCATCTTTTCAGCTGGACATCGGGAGGCCCAAATTCTAGCACGGGACCCAGGGCCAGTTGCTCTCTGGTCCCGTGTTCTCAGTCTCCTCACCCATAATATGGGAAGGAGAGAACCCCCAAATTATTGCTTCTAGCTCCTGAACTCAGTTGTTCAGAACAAGGACTCACTGCTGATTTTTCAACAGCACAAGCAATTGCTGTTCCTGGGAATGTTGGACAGTACCCTCTGTTCTACTGGGCAAGTGGGACTTCCCAGGCCTCTCTGTTTCTTTCTCTCCTTAGAGAGCAACAGACTTGGCCCCATCCCACTTCCCTCACGCCCCTCTCTCTCCTCCCTCAGGACTGGGCACCTCGCTGCCCCCGCTGCTGCCCACTCTGCGACTGTGCCTGTACATGCCAGCTTCCTGACTGCCAGAGCCTCAACTGTCTCTGCTTCGAGATCAAGCTCAGATGAGGACCCAGTGTCCTGCCCTCTGGGGAGCGGCCAGCCCCCAGGGCCCATGTGCCGTCCTTCTTGAGGGGCCTCAGGACACCTTTCTCCAGGCCACTGGAACCACAAATGGCCTGCCCAGCACCCAGGCCTGGGAACTGGAAGTGGCTATGCAAGGCCTGGCTCCCTGCAGGGAAGGACTCTTGGCCGGCTGGACAGCAGCTCCTCTGGAGGGTCAGAAGAGGGGCTAGTGCTCCAGCAGGTGCCCTGGCTCCCCTTCCCCTACCCAAGTGAACGATTCTATTTTAAGGTGGGCAGGGGGGTGGCGCTGCTCACCACACAGTGTTATAGGAGGAGCCTGGGCCTTAAGTACCGGGTACTCAGGGTGCCCCAACCACACTCCGTGCACAGACTGTTATTTTAGGAGGCGAGTATAGTGCCAGTATCTGCTCTCCTTAAAACAAAACAAAACAAAACAAAACAAAAAAACAAGGCTCCAGAGAATCACTACAGTCACCATCACTGCAGGGAGTCAGGGGAGGAGGAAGATTAGAGAAGGAGCCAGGGAGGGCGGCAGGGAGGCCACGTGATCCGAGTCCCCTCACCCCTTTCCCTCCGACAGATCCTGGCCAGAGATTTATTTCTCTTGACAACCAAGGGTCTCTGTCTGGATTTCCAAGGAAGACATTTCCTTTGAAGCACCGGTGAGTGGGCAGGGGCTCCCTCGCCGTCAATAGGGCAGACCCAAGCCTTCCTCCCCCTTCCCCCAGACCGGGCCCCACGCTGGTGTGAATGTCAGGGGCTTCAGGTTTCCCTAAATATAGGTTCCTGCCAGAGGATCCATGGCGGGAAAAGGGCAGAGGTCATCGGAGAAGGTCGGGGACACTGGTGCGGGGCGGGCAGGAGCCGCCTTATAACCCAGCCTGGGCACCCCTGGCTCACTCGCTGCTGACCAGGCTCTGCCGGCTTCTTCAGCCTCGCCGCAGGTGGGCCCCTCACAGGACCGGGCCGGGGTGGGGGTGGGGTTAGGCCGACAGGGTCTTGATGAGTCCGGGTGAGGAGTGGAGACTTGGACGGTAGGAGTTGGGGGCTCAGAAAGCATCTGACGCAAATCAGCTCGGGGACGGATTTTATTCTGGAGAAGGAACTCAGGTCCAAGAAAGACCTTTGGCAGGGACTGTGGCCCCGCATGCCCGAGGCCGAGCAGCGGCCGGTGCATGGCAGCGCAGTCTGGTTTTCGGTGGCGCAGCGTGCCCGCCTGGCTACGACCGCCCGGGTGGAGAGCGCGCGCGCATGCGCGACCCAGCCCGCCCCGCCTGCTGGGAGCCAGCACAGGGGAGGCCTAGCCTCCGCGCCGCGCCAGCTCTGCCGTCCTTCCGCACTTCCGCGTATTCTCTCGCCGCCCTTTCCTCCGCCTCTCTTACCCCTGGGCTACTGACGGTTGGCGGGGAATCGGCTCCGCGCCCTGCACGGCCCAGGCCGCGGGCGAGGCAGGCCGACGCGCGACTGCGCTGTGCGGCCCAGGTGGTGACACACGCCGCAGCCGCGCAGGCCGGAAGCTGGGGCTGGGCCTGGAAGGCCAAGCCCAGCCTCCTTCGTTTCCGACTCTTCCATCCTCATCCCCTACCTTCCCGTCCCCCACTCCTCTGGTGCTAATATTCTGGCTGAGTCACGGCGCCCAAGAGCGCGCCAAGCGGGGGGAAAAGGAGCGGAGGGGAGGGCCCTTGCGACCCGCGGGATGTGGCCCAAGTCACGTCCGACGGGGGCGGGGGAGGAATCGTTCTCACCGCCTGTCCTCTCCCTAGCGCGGCCTCTGCGCTGCGCCTCTCGGGAGCGGCCCGTCGCCCACTCCCTCGCTTGCAATTGGACACCGCCCGCTCCCCGCAAAGGAAAAAGCTCGGCGGAGGGCGGAGTGGTGCCTTTAAAAGGCCGAGCGCCGCCTTCCTCCTGCCCACCCCTTGCGCCGCCCCCTCCGAGGCTGAATCGGCTGCGTTCCTCTCGGAACGCGCCGCAGAAGGGGTCCTGGTGACGAGTGCCGCGTTCGCTCCTTGAGTCCACTCGCCAGCCCGCCGTCCTCCGCCGCCAGATCCCGCACACTCGCCCCTCTCCTGTACCAGGTGAGCGCCCCTCTTCACGTGCGGGGACCAGGGACCGTGGAGAAGGATCTTGAGGGCAGTGGCGGGTTGGGCGTCCGCGTGGAGCCCCCCTCTCACCCCATGCCAGCGTCTCCCCACTACCGGCCACACACAGGCTCCCTGGTCCCTCCACCCTGAGGTCACCTAACTGCGCAATGCAGCCGCTGCACACGCTGAGTCATGGCGGAGGAGGAAGACAGACGAGATGGAGGACCATTCGCCTCCCCTTTTCTTGCAGGGACCCCTGTGGCAAAGGATTAGGGCCCCTTAGTCTCGGCGGGGATCCTAAGAGGCAGTGAGGGGTGAGGGCCGGCCCGTGTACACCCCCAGGGTTTTCGCAAGCGGGAGGTTGGTTCCTGCCCTGCGGAACTGGGCGCCCCTCGCGAGGACGGGAAACCCCTCGGTGGCGCTTGATGCCCCATTAACACTTTTCGTCTTTCCTTATTGGGCGACCTTGATTCTGAGCCCGGAACCAGCTACAGCCTTGCGAAGCGACAGGAGCATTTTTCTTGGAAAGGGATGGGGTGCTTGCCCCTCTGCCCCGTGGGAAGTGACCACGGCAAAGCTTACCGCTTTCCTCTCCTCGCCTCAGGCTAGGACTTGTTGGGCCCTTGCCTGGGCTTCTCCTTGCTCTCTTACCTTTCTCCTAATACTTCTTTCCTACTACCCGTCCCCTCCTTTGTGGGGAAAACCCTGACCTTGGGATGTCCTTGAAGGGTTGGAGCCCGCCAGCCTGGGATCTTGGGTGGATTGGAAGGAACGCCCCAGTCGCAGTCAGAAGAGCTGGCTTAATCTCAGATCTGGCTCCGGGGTTGCTGTGTGGCTTGAAGCACAGACCTTTTCCTTATCTGGGCCCTTTCCTACAAGGGTGTTGGGCCCTCTGCTCGATTCACGACCTTTACATTCTAAAATACTCCGGTTCGATTTTGTTTTCAGGCAAGGTAACCCCATGGCAAGGCGCAAGCCAGAAGGGTCCAGCTTCAACATGACCCACCTGTCCATGGCTATGGCCTTTTCCTTTCCCCCAGTTGCCAGTGGGCAACTCCACCCTCAGCTGGGCAACACCCAGCACCAGACAGAGTTAGGAAAGGTACAGGGGCAGGCCTAGCATAGGGAAGTCGGGCGTACGGGAGAGCTGGGGACAAGAAGTGCCCCCAGGGCCTATTGGGTGTGGGGCAGGGGAGGTAGGGAACATTTGCCCTGACCTCCAGGCAAGGGGCCCTGCTCATTGGGAGATCATGAGAAGGCCCAGCTAACCACTCCTCTCCCTCTGTTTCCTGTACCCAGGAACTTGCTACCACCAGCACCATGCCCTACCAATATCCAGCGCTAACCCTGGAGCAGAAGAAGGAGCTGTCTGACATCGCTCACCGCATCGTGGCCCCGGGCAAGGGCATCCTGGCTGCAGATGAGTCCACTGGTGCGGGCAGGAGACAGAACGAGTGGAGGGTGCAGGGTTGGGAGTGGCAGGCTGATCCCCTAATTCCCATGTGACACGTCCTCCCAGGGAGCATTGCCAAGCGGCTGCAGTCCATTGGCACTGAGAACACCGAGGAGAACCGGCGCTTCTACCGTCAGCTGCTGCTGACAGCTGATGACCGGGTGAACCCCTGCATCGGGGGCGTCATCCTCTTCCACGAGACACTCTACCAGAAGGCGGATGATGGGCGTCCCTTCCCCCAAGTTATCAAATCCAAGGGCGGTGTTGTGGGCATCAAGGTGAGGGGCAAGGCCTCAGGATGTGAGGTTTGAGCTGGAGGTGAAGGAAGGAAATCCAGGTTAGTGAGGCAGGGGATGAATGCTGGGTTGGAGGCCTAGAAACTTGCAGGGATCCTGCTTCAGACTTAGGGCATTTACTCAGCATTTTTAGTCCTCACAATTTTTTTTTTCTTTTTTTTTGAGATGGAGTTTTGCTCTTGTTGCCTCAGCTGGAGTGCATTGGGGCAATCTCGTCTCACCGCAACCTCCACCTCCTGGGTTCAAGCGATTCTCCTGCCTCAGCCTCCCGAGTAGCTGGGACCGCAGGCACACGTCACCACACCCGGCTAATTTTTCACTTTTAGTAGAGACAGAGTTTTTCCATGTTGGTCAAGCTGGTCTCGAAGTCCTGACTTCAGTTGATCCGCCCACCTGAGCCACCCAAAATGTTGAGATTACAGGCGTGAGCCGCTGTGCCCGCCCAATCCTCACAATTCTAAGAGAACAGTATTATTCCTCCTTTACAGATGAAAGTCTCAGAAGCCCAGGGAAGTGAAGTGTTTTGCCCACGGAGTTAGTAAGTGGCAGAGCCCCAGTCTCCTGATGTCAAATAACATCCCAGTGTATCCTGTCTCAGAGGATTCGTTACCGTAACTAAGTGAAAATACGTGCAAGCCCTGAGATGCAGTTTAAGAGATTAAGTACATTTGGGGCAAGATTAGGATTAAAGAGGAAAGGGGTACACGCCTGTCCCAGCTACTTGGGAGGCTGACGTGGGAGGATCACTTGAGCCCAGGAAGTGGAGGTGTCACTGAGCTGGGATCCCACCACTGTACTCCATCCTGGGTGACAGTGGAAAGGGTGCTAGAGGTCATTACTTGTGTCTTAATGTTGTTCCCCCAAACCCCAACAGGTAGACAAGGGCGTGGTCCCCCTGGCAGGGACAAATGGTGAGACCACCACCCAAGGTGAGAACTGTTTGGCTGTCTGTCCTACAAACCCAACCCAAGCAGGTTTGGGTGCAGGGAGGAGTGGAAACCACATGCCCCTCCCCACCGCGCTTTGACTCCTCCATCTTCTCCTAGGGCTGGATGGGCTGTCTGAGCGCTGTGCCCAGTACAAGAAGGATGGCGCTGACTTCGCCAAGTGGCGTTGTGTGCTGAAGATTGGGGAGCACACCCCCTCAGCCCTCGCCATCATGGAAAATGCCAACGTCCTGGCCCGTTACGCCAGCATCTGTCAGCAGGTGGGCCTGCAGGTCCCCAGTAGGCCTCCTCCCACTTAATTGGTTCCAGTGTCACTAACTTGCCAGCTACCCACCATGGTGCCTGCCTTCCCCAAGCAAGCATCAGCCTTGGCCTGTAGAGGACACTCAAGGGCTGTGTGAGGCATAGGGGCTGAGGAGGGATTGTGAGTGGATCTGAGGAGGTGGATGTGGCTGCCTCCTGTAATCTGCTGAAGGCTTTGTAGCCTGAGTCCCTGGCATCATTGAGATACCGTCTTGGCCAGTGGCTGTGTGGAGCTGTAGGTGGGACTCCAGGTTAGGAGGCCTCACAGCCACCCTGTCCCGCACCCCACAGAATGGCATTGTGCCCATCGTGGAGCCTGAAATCCTCCCTGATGGAGACCATGACTTGAAGCGCTGTCAGTATGTGACCGAGAAGGTAGGTGACTGCCTGCCTGACCAATGCAGGATGGCTGGGCAGTGGCCCTGGGGCTAACCCGTCCTCCCCTCCACCCCCCTGTGCCCCTGCTCTCCTCCAGGTGCTGGCTGCTGTCTACAAGGCTCTGAGCGACCACCACATCTACCTGGAAGGCACCTTGCTGAAGCCCAACATGGTTACCCCAGGCCACGCCTGCACTCAGAAGTTTTCTCACGAGGAGATTGCCATGGCAACTGTCACAGCACTTCGCCGCACAGTTCCCCCCGCTGTCCCTGGTGAGGCCCACACTCTCATCTTGACACATAGGCAGTAGATGAGCTCCACCCATGACCCTATGCCCATCTGGCAGATTTCCATGGCAGCTTCTACCAGCTCCTGCCAGCTTCCTGGGTCTCTGACCACAGCCCCTCCCACCTCTCGCCCCTGCTCCCCAGGGATCACCTTCCTTTCTGGAGGTCAGAGTGAGGAGGAGGCATCCATCAACCTCAACGCCATCAACAAGTGCCCCCTGCTGAAGCCCTGGGCCCTGACCTTCTCCTATGGCCGAGCCCTGCAAGCCTCTGCCCTGAAGGCCTGGGGTGGGAAGAAGGAAAACAAGAAGGCGGCGCAGGAGGAGTACATCAAGCGTGCCCTGGTAAGGATGTGGGCAGGACGTGGGCTGGGTGCCTGGGTGGGTGGGACTTGGAGAAGAACCCTTCTCATTCCACCTTCTCATTCCACTCCTCTCCCCGCTTAGGCCAACAGCCTCGCCTGTCAAGGAAAGTACACCCCAAGCGGTCAGGCTGGGGCTGCTGCCAGCGAGTCCCTCTTCATCTCTAACCATGCCTACTAAGCGGAGGTGTTCCCAGGCTGCCCCCAACACTCCAGGCCCCGCCCCCTCCCACACTGTTGAAGCGGGGGCCTCCTGCTCCGGGGCTTCAAACTGGCTTGCCCACGCTCTTGCCTCCCTTGTGACAGTCGTGTGTGGTGTCGTCTGTGAATGCTAACTCCATCGCCCTTTCCAGCACACTGCCAATAAACAGCTATTTAAGGGGGAGTCTGCCATCCGTGTCTTGTAGTGTCTTAATGCAGAGGAGGGCCTGCAGAGGCAGCAGAGCCCAGAAGAAAGACCCCCTGTTCTGCGTCCTTCCTTTCTGGGCAAGAAAGGGGTGAAAGGGCCGGGCACGGTGGCTCACGCCTGTAATCCCAGCACTTTGGGAGGCCGAGGCAGGTGGATCACGAGGTCAATTGATCAAGACCATCCTGGTCAACAAGGTGAAACCCTGTCTCTACTAAAAAAAAAAAAAAAAAATACAAAAAGTTAGCTGGGCATGGTGGCATACACCTGTAGTCCCAGCTACTTGGGAGGCTGAGGCAGGAGAACTGCTTGAACCCGGGAGGCTGAGGTTGCAGTGAGCCGAGATCGCGCCACTGCACTCCAGCCTGGGTTACAAGAGAGAAACTCTGTCTCAAAAAAAAAAAGGGGGGGGGGGGGTGAAAGGTGAAAGGACTTTCCTGCTCTGTTTTATATGCCCAGGGCTTCAAGAAAGGCTGAGAGCTTGTGACATTTTCTTCTAGCCACTATAAGGCTCCGCCCCTTCACCTAGCAGCATCAGATGGGACTCACAGTCAGGGAGTATGGTTATAACTGCTCACGTCTTACAAAGCTGCAGCCTCAGCCTCACTTTTAGGCCCAGAACTCAAGGGGGCGCAGAAGACCCCTGTGACAAAACCTACCAACTAGCTCACTTTTTCTTGAGTGACATGAGCCAGGAGACATGGGTGTTGTATATAAGTAGGTGCTGTTATTCTCAACATACCTAAGGCTCTTTTGCTAAAGATTGAATTGTTTCTTGGTGGAAAGGAGTCTCAATGCATATCTTTTTTGGCTTTTTTCCTTTTTTCTTGAGACAGTCTCACTCTTGTCACCCAGATGAGTGCAAGTGGCACCATCTCGACTCACTGCAATCTCTGCCTCAGCTACTGAGTAGCTGGGATTACAGGCACACGCCACTATCGCCTAATTTTTGTATTTTTTTAGTTGAGGTGAGCTACGGTGCCCACCAATACTTAACTCTTTATGCTATTGAGTTTTCTGTTTCCCATCTTAACGGGAGATGGAATTAGAGGGCTTCTTAGTCTCCTTTGGGCTGTGGAATCCCATGAAAAATGCCCCCTTGATAATGCAGCTACAGAAGCTCAGCTGTAGAGCTCAGGCTTCAGGTAAAGAACTGAGCCCCTACAGCTGCTGCATACCACGAAGCCAGAATGAGGCCCCCATGCCATTACTTGAGCTGTTCCCTAATGACCCAGGCTGGGACGTACAGTGACTATATTGGCTCTCTGGACTTAAAGAATCTCTGCGGTGATTCAGGTAGAATTGACTTACCTAGAACTTTCTAGGAATATAAAAACTTGGTCCTAGGTTGGGGGGCGGTGGCTCAGCCTGTAATCCCAGCACTTTAGGAGGCTGAGGCAGACAGATCATGAGGTCAGGAAGACCAGCCTGGCCAATATGGTGAAACCCCATCTCTACTAATAATACAATTAGCCAGGTGGCATGCACCTGTAGTCCCAGCTACTCGAGAGACTGAGGCAGAAGAATCCCTTGAACCCAGAAAGCAGAGGTTGCAGTGAGTCGAGATCTGCACTCCAGCCTGGTGACACAGCGAGACTCCATCTCAAAAATAAATAAAAACAGAGACTAGAGAAGCAGAGAACTTCAGATACCAGTTTGGGAGTTTTGGACTTTTTATTTTTTTTTGAGACTAAGTCTTGCTCTGTGGCCCAGGCTGGAGTGCAGTAGCACAATCTAGGCTCACCAAAACCTCCGCCTCCTGGGATTACAGGCGTACACCACTGCACCAGCTAACTTTTTGTATTTTTAGTAGATGGGGTTTCACCATGTTGGCCAGGCTGTCTTGAACCCCCAACCTCAGGTAATCCATCCATCTTGGCCTCCCAAAATGCCAGGATTACAGGGGTGAGCCACCACGCCCGGCCTGGACTTCCTAATTTTATGATAATCTGAGTTCCCGAAAAAGTAACTGATAGAAAGAAAAAACAGACCTAAAGACACAACTTTTTCTTTGAGATGGCATCTTGCTCTGTTGCCCAGGCTGGAGTACAGTGGCACAATCTCAGCTCACTGCAATCTCTGCCTCCCTGGTTCCGTGATTCTAAGCAGCTGGGACTACAATCTTAACCACTATGCCCAGCTAATTTTTTTTTTTTTGGCATTTTTACTAGAGACAGGGTTTCACCATGTTGGCCAAGCTGGTCTCAAAATTCTGACCTCAGGTGATCCACATGCCTTGACCTCCCAAAGTGCTGGGATTACAGGTGTGAGCCACCATGCCCAGCCGGGTTCAAATTTCTTATTTATTGTTTGATAGGGTCTCACTCTGTAGCTCAGCCTGGTATTAAACTCCTGGGCTCATTCGATCCTCCTTGGCCTCCCAAAGTGCTGGGATTACATGCTTGAGCCACCACACCTGGCCCCGGATTCAAATTTCAATGTAAAACCCCCAATCCACAGTTATACAAACAATAAATGTTATTTAACCTCTCTGAGCCAGTTTCCTTCCTTAAAGGTATAAACCTTTTTTGTTTTTGAGACGTCACTGTTGCCCAGGCTAGAGTGCAACTGCATGATCTTGGCTCACTGTAACCTCCACCTCCCAGGTTCTAGCAATTATTCTGCCTCAGTCAGCCTCCCAAGTAGCTGGGATTACAGGTGTGCACCACCACGCCTGGCTAGTTTCTGTATTTTTAGTAGAGATGGAGTTCCACCATGTTGGTCAGGCTGGTCGCAGACTCCTGACCTTATGATCCACCCACCTCAGCCTTCCAAAGTGCTGGGATTACAGGTGTAAGCCACCGTGCCCAGCCTAGGCATAAAACTTTCAGGCAATAGAAAGCAACTAAGAAGGTGGGCACGGTGGCTCAAGCCTGTAATCCCAGCACCTTGGGAGGCTGAGGCAGGTAGATCACCTGAGGTCACAAGTTGGAGACCAGCCTCAAGACCAGTGTGGTCAACATGATGAAACCCCGTATCTACTAAAAGTACAAAAATTGGCCAGGCATGGTGGCTCGTGCCTCTAATTCCAGCATTCAGAGGCCAAGGCAGGTAGGTCACCTGAGGTCAGGAGTTCGAAACCAGCCTGGCCAACATGGTGAAACCCTGGCTCTACTAAAAATACAAGAACTAGCTGAGTGTGGTGGTGGACACCTGTAATCCCAGCTACTCAGGAGGCTGAGGCAGGAGAATCACTTGAAGCCAGGAGGCAGAGGTTACAGTAGCCGAAATCACACCATTGCACTCCAGCCTGGGCAACAAGAGTAAGACTCCATCTTAAAAAATAAATAAAAATACAAAAATTAGCTGGGCATGGTGGCACATGCCTGTAATCCCAGCTACTCAGGATGCTGAGGCAGAATTGCTTGAACTTGGGAGGTGGAGGTTGTAGTAAACTGAGATTGTGCCACTGCCCTCCAGTCTGGGCAAAAGAGCGAGACTATCTTAAAAAAGAAAAAGAAAAAGCAACTAAGAAATGTCAAGGGGAATATTTTGGAATCACAGAAGTCATGCTGACTGAGGCGCAGGCTTGGCGTAGGAAAGGTGGACTCCAATTTGTTAACTTCTGAAGTTGTCAATGGCAAAGATTTCTCTGAAGGCACAGGAAGAGATTTGAATTGGGCTTCCTTCATCCATTGAACAAGTATTAAGTATTTCTATGTATTAACAAGTATTTCTATATGCTTACCGTGCCAGGCCTTATTCTAAGCACTGGGGCTTCAATATTGAAAAAGAGAAAGTTGGATCCTCCAAGGATTGTGGTGGCAGATAAATAACAAAAATGTGTAACTTAAAAAAAAAAAAAAAAGTGTAACATAAAGTTACAAGGCCTAGTCCCAGCTCGACTTTTTGTTTCCCTAGCTGAAATGGGAATGGCCGGGCGTGGTGACTCAGGCCTGTAATCCAAGCATTTTGGGAGGCCGAAGAGGGAGGATCGCTTGAGTCCAGGAGTTCGAGATTGAAGTGAGCTATGATCGCCCCACTGGACTCCAGCCTGAGCAACACAGCGAGACCCTATCTCTAATTTAGAAAAAAATAAAGTTGTGGCCGGGCACAACGGTTCACGCCCGTAATCCCAGCACTTTCGGAGGCCTAGGCGGGAGGATCACCTGAGGTCAGGAGGTCGAGACCAGCCTGACCAATACGGAGAAACCGTCTCTATTAAAAATACAAAACAAGCCGGGCGTGGTGGCACATGCCTGTAATCTCAGCTACTCGGGAGGCTGAGGCAGGAGAATCGCTTGGACCCGGGAGGCGGAAGTTGCGGTGAACTGAGATCGCACCATTGTACTCCAGCCTGGGCAACAAGGGCCAAACTCCATCTCAAAAAGAAAAAAAGTTGTCTAAATTTAAACATTTTTATAACATGAAATGGGAGGCGACTGGTCTAGGCTTTCTAACCGCCCAACATCACCTGCGGCTAAGCCCACAAACACTTCCGCTGCTTCCAGCGGCCACTCCTTCTGCTCCTTCCCGATTTCAGACTTGGTAAGTGGTGCTGGGGACGCGAGGAGGGAGGGAGAGGAGCGTGTATGACGCCACATCCGGCGCGCGGCGGAATTGGCTTCCCTTTGCTTCCGCGGCGGGGCCGGAAGTAGAAGCGGCAGCGGCGGCGGCCCAAAGCGGAGGGAAGTAAAGAGGCAGGGAGCGCCCCATAACCGGAACCGGAGTCGCAGCGGCGGTAATAATGCGAGACCCCTCTAGGCCACCGTCCTTAGCGCGGACCGTGGGATTCGACGGGAGTTAGTGGGGTTCCGGCTAGGCCATGGGACTCTGGGGGGTCCCGGGGCAGATGTGAAGGGAGGCGGGGGTGGGGGGTGGGGCCGGGCTGGCCCTAGAATCGAGTTGTCCGCCCCGCGCCCCTCACGGACACTCTAATCCGCGGGCTTGTCTTGGCCTTTCCCAGGAGACCCCTGTGCGGTGCGGAGGGGGCGGTGGCCCCAACTCTGACCCGCGCCGGGGGGTGGGCCATGGCGGAGATTAGCGACCTGGACCGGCAGATCGAGCAGCTACGTCGCTGCGAGCTCATCAAGGAGAGCGAAGTCAAGGCCCTGTGCGCTAAGGCCAGGTGAGCCCGTTGGCCCTACGGAAGGGAGGCCAAGCCGCCGCCCAAGGGTTCTGGCCTGGGGCAAACCCAACTGAGAATTTTGGGCTTGCCCCTTCCTGGAAGCTTTCCCAGACAGGAACAGGATGGGGCCGCTGCCCTCGAGGAAGAGCTAGCCTGCTGGGGGAAGACAGCTGGATAAAGACACTTAAAGTATTAGACGATGTGTTTCCAGTGGAGTAAGAGTGTTATGTAAAGTACTTAGGAAACTCAGGGAAACAAGCCCATCTGTCTGGGGGACAGAAGCTTCTGGGGGTGAGTGGCGAACTGAGACAGGCCTCGAATAAGGAGTTGGTAAAAGAGTCAGCAACAAAACAAAGGTTTAAGACAGAAAAGTTAAAGACGCTGTGATTTATAAAAGTCTTAATTCCAACAACCACCCATAAAGGTTGGTGGTATTGTACTCATTTTACGCGTGAGGACTGTCATGTTCAAAGTTACCCACAAGTAAGGAGTGGAGTCTGAAGCCAGTTTTTAGTGTCCTGTCCTTTTTCAGGCCGTAATGCAAGAAGGTGGATTTGGATCACTCACGTTCAGGATGGGACCCTGAGAAATCGTAGCAAGTAAGCCAGGATAGAATTAAGCATGATAGGGAGGCCAGTTTAAAGTTCTGTGGGAAGTAGGATGACCTAAGGCTCTAGGTTTTGGAGTGTGAGATGGCTCTAGGTTTGAATCTGAACTCTGCCACTTACTAGCTGTGTTAGTGATCTTAAGGTGGCTTTACTTGTAAAGCAGACTTAATAGTACTTAATAAGATGGTCGTGAAGATTCAGTGAGTTGCCGCTTGAGATAAGTTTAGCACAGTGTCTTGGTACAGCATACATGCTTGATAGTCACTAGGTGTTCTATTTCTCTTGGATGAGGGCGACGATGAGATGGGCTAAAGCCATCAGGGAAGGCTTCTGAATGGAGGTACACCTTGAAGGATGAAGATAATTTGGCTAGCTGACAGAGGCAGGGCCAGTGAGGGAAGGGCATTCCAAGCAGGACAAGTGTAGCAATGGAAGCCCTGAGAGTGATGAACAGTCAGGGGTTTAATTAATTACCTGCCTCCTCTGGGGAACTGTGTGATTGTGACTTCTACCAGGCTGGAGAATTGTGGCAGAAGAGCCCGCAGAATTACCCTATGTTTATTGAACTATACGCCCACTATTGGCCTGGCCTTATACTGGCGAAAAAACGTCTATCCATCTCTTCCTCCCAGCAATCCCGCGAGGTTGGAATTATTTGCTCCATTTTACCGAACAGGAAACCATGACTCGTAGAGGCCTGGTGACTTGACTGAGGTCACCCACTGAGGACGTGGCAGAGCTCAGTTCTGAATCTGTGGCCCCCAGGCTCTTTGCTTGGCCCTGCCTCACAGACTCCCTGCAACCAGACAGGGCCTCTGAGGGGATCGTGAGCAGGGTGGGCCTCTTTTTCACCCCATCTGTGGCTGTTTTCTTTTGCCAGCTCAAGGAAACGTCCCTGACCAGACCTGCCCCATGGTGCTTTTAGTTGTCCCCTCTCCCTCAGTCCTGCTGGGCATTTTTTAGGAACTTAAACCTGTTGTCTGACACTATTCTTTTTCCCTGAAGTCTTCTCTCCTGTGCAGGCCTGGGATCAGTGTGGTGGTGATGGTAGATAATGCTTGGATAGCATGCTGGAGTTTGCAGAATAGCAGGAGGTTATATATTCAGTCTCCATGGCTCCTCGCAAGAGCCTAAGGAGTAGGCATGACGGGGCTGAGTACTTAGTCCCATTTCGTGGAAGAAGAAACAGCCTCTGAGTAGATGATGTCTTGTCCAACGTCATGCAGCTAGTCGGAGGGGAAGTTAGTTGTGCATCCAGGTTTTTGACTGTGCTCTGTGGTCACTGAGAGCCAGGCAGAGGCATTTAGATTTTGATGTGGGGTGCGAGGCAGCAGGGAGCTGTGGAAGGCTAAGGGGTGGAGAGTCCTGCCCAGTTGAAACTGAGTGGAGCTAGGAGGTACTAGACCAAGGCCTGAGTTGGTCACTGTTGTCCCAGGCTCAGTTCTGAAATGTGGCCAGCTCTTTTACCTGGCCAAGGCCTCCTGAGGACCCACCAGAGACCCCGGCTGAGGCAGGTAGTGTCAGGAGCACCTGCTTGCCCACAGGGCACAGACATGCAGATGAAACCCACGGAAGCACAGAGGCCTGCAGTGTCTGAGCTGAAGTTGCTGCTACTAGAAATATCAGCACAGTAGAAGAGTTGAGCTTTTGAATCAGGTGGTCTTCAGTATGGATCTTTGCCTTGTCACCTAGAAGCACTATGACCCTGGTCAAGTCACTTTCTCATTTTTTGAAATGATAATGACAGCCAGGTGCCATGGCTCATGCCTGTAATCCCAGCACTTAGGAATGCCAAGGCAGGCGGATCACAAAGTCAGGAAATTGAGACCATCCTGACTAACATGGTGAAACCTTGTCTCTACTAAAAATACAAAAAATTAACGAGCGTGGTGGAACATACCTCTAGTCTGAGCTACTTGGGAGGCTGAGGCAGGAGAATCGCATGAACTCAGGAGGCGGAGGTTGCAATGAGCCAAGATCGTGCCACTGCACCCCAGCCTGGCGACACAGCGAGACTCCATCTCAAAAAAAAAAAAGAAAAAAATTATAATGACATGCAGTTGAGAGTCTGGTGATCCGGGCACAGGGCCTTCTGTGCTGGTAGCTGTTACTACAGGCAGGTCATGATAGGGCTGGTGACGTGCTGCAAGTGACAGAACTGGGACCGGAATCTGGGCCTGATTCCCAGGCCACGCTGGGGCCATGCTGGCACTGAAGGGGGCTTTGCTGAGAGCATGGGCCTTGCATGTGACCTTTCTAGGTTTCAGGTGTTCACTCAGGGTCTGCGGAAGGGGCTGGCATCAATTCTCAGGAAGTCCGGCTTCTGGATTCCAATGTAGCCACTCTCCAGTTTGGTGACCTTGATCCTGTCGCTTTTCTCTAAGCTTTGGTTTCTTTACTGTTACATGAGGCTGAAGAGAACCTCCCAGTCTGTTGGAAAGGTTACCATGAGCAGTTGACAAGGAAGGATGTTCAGCACAAGAAGCAGTGCAGGCACGAGAGCCTGGGTGCTGGTGTGGCCTCTTGCCAGTGCCGCCTCCTGTTCCCAGAAAGCCAGGGCAGACCTCCTTCATGCTGCCTGTGCCATACAGAGCAGGGAGCATAAGTGATTCTTCCTGTCCACTGAGCTCAGGAAATTCAGTCTAAGGGAAGAGATTGGCTGAAAGGCGGGGCAGCTAGGTGAGTTGGGCCTCCCACATCAGAGTATCTTTATAAAGAGTCAGACTCCAGAGCCAGGCTTCCCGGGTAAATCTCACCTGTGTAACTGGCACCAAGCCAGCCCCCTCCTGTGCTTCACTTTCTTCATCTGAGCACTGGTAATCCTCACAGTACTTGCCTACCAAGCTCTTAATAACATTCCTGACACATGGTGTGAGCTCAAATGTCTACTGCTGCTATTACGCAAAATTTGGAAATAAAATGCTGCCTAGATTGGATGTCTGTAGACCAGGTGCAGTGGCTCGTGCCTGTAATCCCAGCACATTGGGAGACCAAGACGGGTGGATCATTTGAGGTCAGGAGTTCAAGACCAGCCTGGGCAACAGTGAAATTCCGTCTCTACTAAAAACGCAAAAATTAGCTGGGATGCCATCTCAAAAAAAAAAAAATGAGATGTCTGTAACTGACAAAGTGATTTCATCTCGTGCTCAACTCAAGTAGAAGCAGACTGCACCGCAAGGAGAAGTAAAAAATATTTAAATCTTCACGGTCCATAAAGGTAATATTGAACACTTGGCAAAAGCAGGTAATTTTGAAGGCACATCCACCGGCGGGCCTGCCCTGGGCACTCGCCCTTGTGTCTGGACAGCCTGGGAGACTGCGATTGGTGGAGAGTGACTCAAATATTTGCCGAGGGCGCTGGGAGCAGGGAGCTCTGCTGCGGAGAGGATGGGAAGACCCGCCTCCCAGGAGCGAGTCCTAGATGTGGAAAAGGGAGCAGCAGTGGGGGTCAGGACTGGAAAAGTCCCAGCCTGCTCAGAAGGCCTTGAATGCTGGGATGAGAGCTTGGACTTTGTCCTTTTGGCAGCAGGGAGCCACAGAAAAGTGTTGCATGCTGGAGGGCCGTGGTCAGCCTGTTCTGGGGAGACTGTATGCTTCACTCTTGTCCCTTGGAGGTTCAAGGACTGCCTCATATCCTCCCCCCCCCCCCCCCCCAAAAAAGGTCAGGAATTGGGCTGGGCTGGCCTGGCTGTGGTGACCCTGGTCTTCTCCTGTCTCCAGAGAGATCTTGGTAGAGGAGAGCAACGTGCAGAGGGTGGACTCGCCAGTCACAGTGAGTACCTGCTATCCCTGCAGAGCCGGGCCTTGTCTTTTAGGCACATGGACTTTCCCCTTCATCTTGGGGGCTCCATAAGCCCACCCCTAAGCCCCTTTTATCTGTCCCCTTTGTCATCTTCAAGGGAGCACTGCTATAAGATATGGGGGTTGCCAGGCATGGTGGCTCACACCTGTAATCTCAGCACTTGGGAGGGCAGGGTGGGCAGATCACTTGAAAGGAGTTTGCTGAAACCCCATTTCTACTAAAAATACAAAGGCCGGGTGCGGTGGCTCACACCTGTAATCCCAGCACTTTGGGAGGCCGAGGCGGGCAGATCACAAGGTTAGGAGTTCAAGACCAACCTGACCAACATGGTGAAACCCTGTCTCTACTAAAAATACAAAAATTAGCCAGGTGTGGGTATAATCCCAGCTACTTGGGAGGCTGAGGCAGAATCGCTTGAACCTGTGAGGCAGAGGTTGCAGTGAGCCAGGATTTCGCCACTACTCCAGTCTGGGCAACAGAGTGAGACTCTGTCTCAAAAACAAAAAAAATAAATAAAAATAAAAATACAAAAATTAGCTGGGCGTGGTGTTTCATGCGTGTAATCCCAGCTACTTGAGAGGCTAAGGCTGGAGAATCGCTTGAACCCGAGAGGTGGAGGTCGTGAGCCGAGATCATGCCACTGCATTCCAATTAAGCCTGTGTGACAGAGGGAGACACCATCTCAAAAAAAAAAGAAAGAAAGAAAGAAAAATGGGGGTTGTGGGAACAGACCTTTGATTTGTTAGTGGAGACTCTTGGCCAGGACAGAAGGACTTATCTCCAGGACTCTGCGTTAGTAATTTGATTCTGGATACCTTAAGGGGAACAGAAAGAGGAGGGGGCCAGGACATACACTGGCAAGGACTTAGTTCTTCCCCACAGAATAGTTGGTACTCAGTGTGGGACGGTGGATGTGGTTCCAGACCTGGCCGACTTGGGTTGGGAGAGGAGAATTTTGGCTCTTGGAAGTAGAGGCGAAGCCAGGAGCGATAAAGCTCCCTAAAGCAATGGGTGTTTGGAGGGTAGCCCCTGGGAACTCCCACCACTTGAGTTACAACCCCCCTTCCTGCTCCGCAGGTGTGCGGCGACATCCATGGACAATTCTATGACCTCAAAGAGCTGTTCAGAGTGAGTGTGTGGCCAACACTGAAATGTAACCGGGGGATGACTGGAAGACCCCTTTAATCAAGGGTGGAGGCCTTAATTTGGGGCACAGAGTTGGGGCAAGAGGCCCTGAGTTAGATGGGCGGTTGTGGAAGAAGGAACAGGTAGGGGATAGGGGACGGTTTAGGACTGGGAAAAACCTTCCACTTCCCCACAGGTGGGTGGCGACGTCCCTGAGACCAACTACCTCTTCATGGGGGACTTTGTGGACCGTGGCTTCTACAGTGTCGAAACGTTCCTCTTGCTGCTGGCACTTAAGGTGACAGTCCCTGGCTTCTGTACTCCAATGTGGGCCACGGCCAGTCCGTTCCGCCTTCATCTCCTACCGTGACCAGCCCTACCTTGCAGCTGTGTCGCTGGTCATGGATTGCTTCTGCCTTTGGGGATGGTCAGAGATTTGGTGGTGGGGGAGGCCAGCAGAGCAGCATTCTGGGAGGGGCAGAGGCTCACTGTTGAGAATGTGCCAGGTGATTGATGCCACTGGTGGGAGAGGTGGTAGGGGTCAGATGACAAAGGGCTGTGTGCCTTGCTAAGGACTTGGTCTGTGTCTGGCAGGTGAAAGAGGAGCCATTAGGTTCATAGTTGATGGGGAACAGTCAGGTTTACATTCTCTGGAAAGGGTCCTGTGGGCCTGGGAAGTGGTTGGTGCCACACGATTCAGGTGAGAGGAGCCAGAAGTGTGCTGGGTAGTGGTTGTGAGGATGGCATGAGGTCGGCAGGTGTGAGGAAGTTTGAGAGGGATGTGTGGAGGGATGGTCTAGATGCCAGCCCTGGCTTGGTGGCCACCCTCAGGTTCGATATCCTGACCGCATCACACTGATCCGGGGCAACCATGAGAGCCGCCAGATCACGCAGGTCTACGGCTTCTATGATGAGTGCCTGCGCAAGTATGGCTCGGTGACCGTGTGGCGCTACTGCACCGAGATCTTCGACTACCTCAGCCTGTCGGCCATCATTGATGGCAAGGTAGGCCAGCCCAGGGCTCCATGGGATGGGGAGAGGAGGGGGCTCTGGGCCTCAGCCCCGCCCTCTTTCCTTGCTCTCCCCTGTAGATCTTCTGTGTGCACGGGGGCCTCTCCCCCTCCATCCAGACCCTGGACCAGATCCGGACTATCGACCGAAAGCAAGAGGTGCCTCATGATGGGCCCATGTGTGACCTCCTCTGGTCTGACCCAGAAGGTGAGGGCATGTGGGCAGGGGCAGGCAGGGACAGCCAGGAGGGTTTGGGGAAGAGAGGGAGCAGGGGTAGCCTTCATTAGTGTCCATCTTCCACCTGCCAAATGGCTGGAACCCTGGAGGAGGAACAGGGAGGCCTGCCTGGTGGATGCTTTGAGTGCACAGTGGCTTGAGGCATGGCCCAGAGGGCTGTGGAGGACCAGATCATTGCTCCCCGAAGTGAAAGGGCCTTGGAACATGACAGCAGTTTCTTCAGAGGTCAGAACCCCAGAATGATAGCCCCTTTGAGACCCTTTGTTTTGTGGGTTCTCCACTAGTGTGGAGCAGAGCTGAGATTTAAAATCAGGTCTGCTGAGGAGCAGTCCAGAGTTCCTGCTGTCGCACACAGCAGGGACAAACACACACACACACACACGTACTCTCCTCCAGCACAAGCACACACATGCACAGGCAGCCCCTGCTCCAGCACACACACACACGTATGCACACAAAGACCATATTATTTGCCAGTTATTATTTGGCAGGTAGCCTCTGCTCCAGCACACACACACTCACACGTACTCTGCTCCAGCACAAACACACATACATATGCGCACATGCACATGCAGCCTCTGCCCCAGCACACACACACACACACATACATACACACACACAGGCAGCCTCTGCTCTAGCACAAACACACATATGTACATGCACATGCAGCCTCTTGCCCCAACACACACACATATACATACACACGCACAGGCAGCCTCTGCTCCAGCACAAACACACATACATACACGCACATGCACATGCAGCCTCTGCCCCAGCACACACACATACATACATACATACACACACACAGGCAGCCTCTGCTGCAGCACACACACACACACACAGACACATGCAGCTGCTGATCCACAGCCACTCCCTACTGCTCTGTGACAGCACAGAGTGCCCTTATGTCTCTGGGAGCACCATTTTCACTCCCATAGGCTGTTGGGACAGGGAGTTGTATGATCACTGTGATTCGGAGGGGGCCCCAGCCATCGGTTCTTTCTTCTCTGGAGCTTATCTGCCCCTACCTTTGCTGTTCTGACCCCCACCATTCCCCAGACCATATTCAGGCCCCATGCTGTGGTCCCCTGGGCCTCTGGTGGACTTGGGGAGGGGCCAGGCTGCTCACCTCAAGGGGCAGCACTGGCAGCCAGAGAACCCTGAGGACATACCCTCTCCATCCCTCCCTTGCCCCATCAGACACCACAGGCTGGGGCGTGAGCCCCCGAGGGGCTGGCTACCTATTTGGCAGTGATGTGGTGGCCCAGTTCAACGCAGCCAACGACATTGACATGATCTGCCGTGCCCACCAACTGGTGATGGAAGGTTACAAGTGGCACTTCAACGAGACCGTGCTCACTGTGTGGTCAGCACCCAACTACTGCTACCGGTGAGCCGGCTGGGCCGGGCTGGGAGGGGCGGGCATCTGAGCCGAGCTGCTCCTGACCCTGCTGTCCTGCCTTCCAGCTGTGGGAACGTGGCAGCCATCTTGGAGCTGGACGAGCATCTCCAGAAAGATTTTATCATCTTTGAGGCTGCTCCCCAAGAGACACGGGGCATCCCCTCCAAGAAGCCTGTGGCGGACTACTTCCTGTGAGCCCCTGGCCCCTGCCCCCTCCAGCCCTTTTGGCCCTCGGACCACTGTGACTCTGCCTCTTCCCCAGACGGAGGCTGGGCATGGGGGGTGCTGTCTCCGGCTCTGCTCTCCCCCAAGAGGGTGCTTCGAGGGTGAGGACTTCTCTGGAGAGGCCTGGAGTCCTAGCTCCACGTTCCTCCTCTCCTCTCTCCCCACTTGAACCATGAAGTTTCCAATAATTTTTTTTTTCTTTTTTTCCTTCCTTTTTCTGTTTGTTTTTAGATAAACATTTTGAGAAAAAAAAAATGAAAAAAAAATTCTAATAAAAGAAAAATGGTCTTTGGGTTTGTGCCAGACTTGGTTGGGATGTGCAGGGTTGCTGGCCTGGGACCTCGGGAGGACGTCAGGGCCTTGACTGCCTCAGGGCCCGGACCTGGCAGGAGGGCCAGGGTCAGGCCAGTCAGCTTGCCCAGGGCCTCCAGGGACTGCTGTCTGCTGGCTTCCCCAGTGCTAGGGAGAGGCTCGGTTCTCATGGCAGCCTTATCTTATTAATGACTGGCATCATGAGATTCTGATTTCTCCGAAGAGGAGATGGGCCCAGAGAACCGGTGGATTCTGTGCTAGGTCAGGCAGCTGGAAACGCAGGTTTAGATCTGGGCCCAGGTCTTCTAGCAAAGCCTTTGCTCACCCAGCCCCGCCCAGGGCCAAACACATGAGCCCAGTGTTTCCTGAGCACGGATGGCTTTTGAATTTTATTAACAAAAATACTCTGGTCCCAGAACAACAGACTGGCGTGGCCTGCACTGGTGGTGTCGGGGGCGGTGGGGACTGAGCCTCCCAGAGCCCATGGAGAGGCCTGGGAGGTGGGGATGCTGGTCTGTGGCCCCATTTGGCCAGGCAGAGTCCCCTCCATTCACACAGAGGTGATAGCCGGGAAGGGGAAGCTGGCCCCAGCTGGACTCCCAGCAACCCTAGTTGGGCTTTGAAGCCAGAGGGGGGTGGGAGTGAAATCAAGGTGTGAAGTTGGGGGCTGGGGGGCATGCCCAAGGCAGCCATTTGGTGTGGGGGATGGGGCCAGTGGAGGTAAGGGGGCTCCAGGGCTGGGGGAAGGGAGCAGGAGGTTTATGATGGAGGCAGAGGGGCCCAGCATTGGCTCAGTACATGGGTTTGGAGCCCACATCCAGGTAGCCCCCAGGACCTGGGTATGGTAGAGGGAAGGGGCTCCCTTGGAGAAAGTGGGGGGCAAAGGGTGTCGCTGGCAGAGCCGCTGGGTACCCAGAGCCCCCTGGTCCAGGTGGCAGCTCCAGAAATGCAGCTGAGTAGGGGGCTGAGCGCCCAGAGTCTGGAGCCTCCGGGAAGCTGGAGCTCCTGACATGGAGAGAGGGATGTCAGGGCAGGGCAGAGGGACCCACAGCATCACCTGGTCCCCTGTCCCACTCACCTGGTGGGAAGGTGACTGGGAGCCCCGTGGAAAGCTGCAGGGTGCAGGAGGTAGGCCTCGGCACTAGGTCCACCGCACGGAGGCACCGGAACAGAGGTGGCTTCCCCAGGGGCTGGGGCCTGCTCTGGATCTGATTCACGAATGTCTCCACCCAGGGTGGAGTCGCAGGGACCACCTGGGGTTTCTGGGGAAAGGGAAGGGAGAGGTTGGGCTAGGCAGGATTGGTGTCTCAGGCCTGGCCCCGTCGCCATCGGGACTACACTCACCTCCGCTCCCATAGGCCTCTGTAGCTGCTGGCTCTGGGCCCTGCAGTTTCCTCTTCACACGGGCGTCTCGCTCCCTGGGGAACAGTGGTGGTGGTGATGATGACGATGATGGCCATGGTCGTGGTAATAACAGTACTTACCCGGTGGCAGGCATTTCACCCTCCCAGGGACCCTGTCAGGTAGGGGTCATCATTATACCCATTTTACAGATGAAGAAACTGAAGGCCAGAAAAATAAGTAGAAAGTGGCAGAGCTGGGATTTACTCCCTGCTTAAGCTTGTCCATGCTTTCCTATTGCGTTTAGTATCAATGGAAACTCCTTCCCAGCAACGAGACCAGGGCACGGTCTCACCCAGCTTATCTTTCTGCCCCATCTCCAGTCTCAGCCTCTTTGGAACCCTCTTCTGTCCGCTCTTCATTTGCTAAACCTTTTTTCTTTTTTTTTTTTTTTAATTTTTGAGACGGAGTCTCCCTCTGTTGCCCAAATTGGAGTATAACCTCCACCCCCTGGGTTCAAGCAATTCTCCTGTCTCAGCCTCCCAAGTAGCCTGGGATTACAGGCACCAGCCACCATGCCCGGCTAATATTTTTTTTTTTTTTTTTTTGAGGAGTTTCATCATGTTAGGCTAGTCTCGAACTCCTGACCTCAGGTGATCCACCTGCCTCGCCCTCCCAAAGTGCTGGGATTACAGGCGTGAGCCACCATGCCTGGTTTTCTTGTCATTTTAAAAATTTGAGGTGGGGTTTTACTCTGTTGCCCAGGCTGGAATGCAGTGGCACAGTCACAGCTCACTGCAGCTTCCAACTCCTGAGCTCAAGTGATCCATCTCAGCCTCCCAAAGCACTGGGACTACAGCCATAAACCACAAAACCCATCCTTGTCTCAGTGCAAGCACAAGTTCCTCAAGGAAGTCCTCCCTGACCTCTGAGAGCACACACCCCACCCTCATAACATCTGTCACAGTTCTGCTTTTGCATTTGATGGAGTGACTCCTTGGTTCATGTCTGTCCCTTAAGCTCCTTGAGGGCAGGAGCCAGCTCTGAGGGGCTGCACTTAGAACAGTCCCCACGACCTTACTGAACCTTTACTGTTCAACATAACCTGGCTTTCCATCCCCTGTCTGACTCCACTCACTCCACTACAGCCATGCTGCAGGCACAGTCCCACCACAGGGCCTTTGCACATGCTGTTCCCACTCCCTAGTGTGCTCTGCCATATACCTACCTGGCTCCCTCTTGTACTTCCTTCAGCTCTTTTTCTTAAGTGTCCTCTTACCACTGAGGCCTTTCCAGGCCTCTAATACCTCACCCCAGTCCTTCCTATGCTTCCCTGATTTATTTATTTCTTTTCTTTTTTTTTTTTTTGAGACAAAATTTCGCTCTTGTTGCCCAGGCTGGAGTGCAATGGCACTTGACTCACTGCAACCTCCATGTCCTGAGTTCAAGCAATTCTCCTGCCTTAGCCTCCTGAATAGCTGGGATTACAGGCATGCACCACCACGCCTGGCTAATTTTTGTATTATTAGTAGAGACAGGGTTTCACCATGTTGGCCAGGCTGGTCTCGAACTCCTGACCTCAGCTGATCCACCCGCCTTGGCCTCCCAGAGTGCTGGTATTATAGGCATGAGTCACCACACCTGGTCTCTCTTCTCTTTAGCTTCCTAACAGACCACATTTGATTTATTTCTCTTGTCTGCTTGTCTGCTCTCTCCACTAGAATGTCAGTTCCATGAGGGCAAGGGCTTTGGTTTGCTTTGATTTATTTCCAGTGCCTGGAACTGTCCCTGGCACAAAGCAGGTACTAAATAAGTATTTGCTGAGTCAGAGAATGAATGTTTTTACTTACCACTGCATGCCTGATGTCCAGCACAGTGCCTGGCACACCATGAGCGATTAATAAACATTTGTTGAATGCATGAACGAGCGAATGAATAATGCCCACCTCTTACAGTTTCTGCCGTTCTCCCGGAAGCCTTTGGCAAAGGGATTGGCTGCAATCTTCAGTTGTGTGATCTGGGAGCACACGTCCAGGGTCAAAGCTCCTGTGGCCTGGGCAGGGCGCCACCACCCCCTCAAGCAGGGGCACTCACCCGTGGGTTCTGGTAGGCTGTCACAGAGATGAATGTGGTCTCAGGGAAGCGGAAGGAGGCCATACCTCCCCAGTGCTGGCTGCAGAGCTGGGCTGCTCGAACCAGGTGTATGCGGGGCTGGTACTTGTGCATGGAGTGCAGGATCAGCTGGGAGGGAAGAAATGGGAATGATTCCCTGCCCCGTGCCTCAGCCTTGACCTCCCTTCTAGCACCCCCATCCCCTATCCTGGAGTCCCAGCCTGGGCCTCACGTGGCCGTGGGGGTCCAGCGTGCTGTTGGTGAGCTTGACACGATGGAAGGACACAGGCTGCCGCATCCAATGGGCACCCGTGGCAGGAGAGTCGGGGTGAATATAGACTCGGTCAGGCAGGCGGGGCTCTGCCTTGCCGCTGGGCTCCCAGCGCCGGCCCTGCCAGCGGTAGCGAGCCCCATCCACCGGAACCACGTCCAGAAGAAACAGGTAGCGGGCCTCTGGGTCCAGGCCGGTGACTGACACTCGACAGGCAGGGAACATGCGCCTGTGCAAGGGAGGGAACAGGAGAGGCCTGGAGCTACCCACTGGCCAGGGGTGAGCCCAGCACCACCAACAGGACATAGCAGTAGGCTCCCCAGGGCTGTCAGATAAACATCCAGGGCAGTGGAATTAGAACCCAAAGGGCAGGCTGGAGGCATTGGTTCACACCTCTAATCCCAACACGTTGGGAGGCCAAGGTGGGAGGATCTGTTAGCCCAGGAGTTCAAGACCAGCCTGGGTAATGTAGCAAGACCCCATCTCTACAAAAAATTAAAAAATTAGGCACTGTGGTGCACACTGATAGTCGCAGCTCCTCGAGAGGAGGCTGAGGCAGGAGGGTCACTTGAGTCTGGGAGGACAAGACTACAGTGAGCCATGATTGCACCACTGCACTCCAGCCTGGGCAACAAGGCAAGATCCTGTCTCTAAAAAATGAAAAAAGGCCTAGGTGCGGTGGTTCATGCCTATAATCCCAGCACTTTGGGAGGCCAACCAAAGTGAGAGGATCAAGAGGTCAGAAGTTTCAGACCAGCCTGGCCATATGGTAAAACCCCTCTCTGCTAAAAATACAAAAATTAGCTGGACGTGGCGGCATATGCCTGTAATCCCAGCTACTCGGGAGGCTAAGGCAGGAGAATCGCCTGAACCCTGGAAGTGGAGGTTGGGGTGAGCAGAGATCACACCACTGCACTCCAGCCTGGGCAACAGCCTCAAAAAAAACAGTAATAATAATAAAGGAAAAAAGAACCCAGAGGGCAGAATCTTAGAGCTGGAAGGTTTTCTTGTCTCATTTTACATTTGGGGAAACAGGACAGATGGGTTAGGTGTTCTGTCACACAGCAGGTTAGGAACAGAGCCATGATTCCTACCCCTCAAAGCCTATTTACAGAAACAGGGGTGACTAACTTTTCTCCCTGAAATATTGCCAGGAGCTTCGTGTCCCCACCCTCCTCTCCTCCCCTGATCTCCAACACCAGAATCTGCAGCTTTTATATGAACTTGCTTCAGAAAAAAATATGCTGCCTGCAGTAGGGCTGAGGACTTTCCATCCTAGGGCTTGAGCTCCTGCCCTAGATGAAGATCTCGACTCAGGCCACACACTGACCACATCCCTGCCTTTAGGGTGATCCTGAACCTAGTCATACACTGACTCCTATTCAAGGTACATACTGACCCTGAACCTAGTCATATACTGACTCCTATTCATGGTGCATACTGACCCTGAACCTAGTCATATACTGACTCCTACTCAAATCGCCAGACTTCCCTGATGCTGGTCACTGGGCTGGCCCTTGACCCCCTGTCCTTGTCTGAATGCTGATCTAGGCCACACACTAACCTGTAACCCAGCGGGACTTCCTGACCCTGCCCCAGACTGACCTATGACCCTTGCCATACATTGGTCCCTAAACTCAGCCACAGACTCCACAGACTGACCCTTGACCCTTGTCACAGAATGACTCCTGATTCCAACCGCAGAGTGCCCCTTGCCCCCAGGCCATAGATTCTAAGCCTAGGCAGAGCTCTACCCCCTTAGAGAACCTCCCAGACCTATCCCCCTCCCCAGGGACTCTGCCTTTCCCAAGAGACCCCCCACCAGAAACACAGACCCTGGCCAGCCCCTCACCTCCCAGCTTTGGTGATGATCATTTCTGTTCCCACAGAGCTGAACTCCTTCCATAGCTCCCGGTTCTCCAGGATGAGGCTGACCCCAGGGAGGGAATGGAGGGCCTCTGGAGCTGATGGGGCCGGCTCTGTGCCCATGGCAGGGGGCAGAAGGGGCAGAGGTGGGGGAGCGGCCAGGGTGCGGGGAGCAGCCTCCATCCCGGAGAGGAAGCAATCCAGTTTGGGGGTGTCCAGATCTGGAAGTCGGGGAAGAATGAGGAACCAGCTGAGGGCCACAGTGCCCCCATTCTCCTACCCAGGAGCTGGTCCCAAGGCTCACCAGGGTAGCGGTAGCCCTCAGCTAGGGCAGGTGGGAAGCTGGAGTCCGCCCCGGGTTGGGGGGGCCCAAAGCGGTAGCCGGCCCCCAGGGACGGGTACAACTCTCGTGGATGGTACATGTTGTAGTTCCGTCTGGCCTCAGGTCCCGCCGCCTAGAGCCCCCGGTGCTGTGAGATGCCCCCTTTATAGCTCACAGCTCAGACCCAGGATCGCAGCCCCTCCCCTCTTTGGGGCCCTGGAGTTGGGCTGGGGTGGAGACCCCTGGGGCCTCGAAGGGGTCCGAGAGGGGGCCGGATACCTGGGTACGGTTCCCTCCTCCCCTCCCTCCCCACCCCGGGCGGCTTCATTAGCCTCGACCCCCTGCCCCCTCATTACATAATTAACTCCTCGGCCTGATTGATCCCCGGGGCTCGGACAGGGACGCAGTTTGGCGCTTCCGGCCAGCTGGTCCCCGTTCCCACGGTGGGGAGCCCAGCCTAAGGATAAGCTGGGAGGCGGGGCCTGGAACCTGGACGGAGCCTGGAGTCCCAGGGCACACCTTGGCGCCCCAGACCTTCTGGCAGGTGACCGCCCTCCGTCCCCCCTCACTTGGAGGACAGGCCCTGGAGAGAAGCAGCATGACCAGAAGGAAACTGCAGGCTGGAGGGACGTGGCCTAAACTGATTTCACAGGGCACTCGGGGCCGCGAGGAGGCCGCAGCCGAGGCCCTAGTCCCGGAGTCCTCCCTGGTCCCCATGCTAAAAAAAAAAAAACAACTCCACCCTGGGCCAAGCCTCAAAAGTTCAGAGGCGCACACAGTCCGACAGCTTCTGACGCCTCGCGCCAGGGTTTCCCAGAAGGTCCCGCTCTGACGAACCCTCGGAACTACACTTCCCGGCAGGCACAGCGCCCGAAGGAGCCGGACGGACCACGCGGGGGCCGCTGGAAGTTGTAGTCCGGCCGCGAGGGTCTGCGGGGCCGGCGGCGCGGTTGCCTCCCGGGGTCGCTGCCCTTAGGCGGAGGCCAAACGCTGCAGCCGAGCAGACGCAGACCAGCCACGGTCAAGGCGTAGGCAGCCAGAGTGGGCTCAAGACCTCCGTCGACAATGAGACCGTCCCAGTTTCTGGAGCCCCAGCTTGGACAGCCGTACCTACCCCATTCCCCGCCGGGGTTCAGAACCGCACAGGTCTATAGGGGCAGAAATCTCGGCTTGTATTCCCCCTTCCCAGAATCCACGCGAGCCTGGGCTGTCTCCACTCCATTGTTTTATTATGTACAAACGCTACAGAACGAGGGGGACAGACACGCGTGGGGTAAGAGGGGCCTGGTGGGAGGAGAAGTTCACAGAGCAGACGGTGCACTGGGACCAGGGGAGCAGCACACAGGCCATATCTATAGGGCAGGCGGGGCAGGAAGGGGTTAAAAACGAGATCCAAGCCAGCCAGATCGCAGGAGGTGCGGGGGCGTCGTCCCCCTTCTGATGTCCCACCAAGGTCACAGTGCATGCAATAAAATATATGTACAGGAGCCGGATCCGTCCTCTGCAGGGGCCCTGTGGGTCCAGAGCTCCCTTCGGGCGGAGGGAAGCCGGTGGCGCTCCCTGGCGGCCAGGCCGGGCTGGAGCCACATGCGTCGGGGAGCTGGGGTCAGTCCCAGCCGTTGTCTTTGATCATGTGGTTGAGTTCAATGATGTACTTCCCCTCTTTGTACTTCTGGCTGCTCTCAAAGGCCTGTTCCTAAAAGGAGGGGCGGGACCGTCATCCCCGGAGCAACAGTCTCACCACAAAGCACAGGGGATGGGGAGTGGACATGAGTGGCCCCATTTTACATATGAGGAAACTGTGGACCGGAGGGGCATGGCTGTGTTTCTCATAGGTAGAACAGAACTTCCTGACTCGAAGGTACTTTTTAAGTACTAATGATGGCTCCAACAGAGAAGACAGGGAAGTGGCTAAAAGATTTCTCAGTTCAGAGTTTGCAAACTGGTGGCTTCATGGCCATTTTGGTCTATAACATATGTTATGTTTGGACAGCAGAGGGTTTAATAAAAATAATTTAAGTATTAAAATACAGGCAGGCCAGGCTGGGTACGGTGGCTCATGCTTGTAATCCCAACACTTTGGGAGGCCAAGGCAGGTGGATCACCTGAGGTCGGGAGTTTGAGACCAGCCTGACCAACATGGAGAAACCCTGTCTCTATTAAAAATACAAAATTAGCTAGGCGTGGTGGCACATGCCTGTAATCCCAGCTACTCGGGAGGCTGAGGCAGGAGAATCACTTGAACCCAGGAGGCAGAGGTTGCGGTGAGCCGAGATCACGCCATTGCACTCCAGCTTGGGCAACAAGAGCGAAACTCCATCTCAAAAAAAAATTAATAAAATATATATATACCCACACACATATATATGCAGGCTTTGCTCACTCCAGTTTGCCCCAGCCTACCCCCAACCCCCAGCCCCTTGAATCTATGCTGCCCTTTACACATCTACAGTATCTGCTTGGCCTTGCAGGCACTTGAGTTTTTGACCTCTGGTCTAGGCCAGCTCTTTATTTGATAGAGGTCCGGAGTGGCCAAGCCACCTGTCCAGAGACAGAGCCAATCTGTGGCAGGGTCAGTGGTAAGCTCAGGTCAGGGCTGGCTGGCTGGCTCTGCCTGGGACATCCACCTCACAGAGGCACCACAGCTCCAAGCGACGCCTGAAGAATCCTGTCCCTTGCAATGTCCCAAAAGCATCTTCGTTTGCCACATCTAATCTGATCCCTGTAACAATCCTGGGTGCTAGGCAGTGGCTTTATCTTCCACTGACAGATAAGGAACTGAGACTCAGGGTAGTGAAATCACACCCTGGACAGCAGCAGTGGCAGCGAGGGCTACGGAAAGGGAGACTGGTGCATCCAAGCCCAGGGTTGTTGTGGAGTCTGGGGCAATTTTTCTGATCCTCTGAATGACAATATAAGCTGGTGGCCAAGGGTTTGGAGTGAAAAAAAAAAAAAAAAATCAACCAACTAGGATTGTGGTCCCTATTCTGTTACTTACCAGTTGTGTGATCTTGGCCAAGTTACCTAACATCTCTGGGCCTCCCTGTCTTCTTCTGTAGAGATAATAATAGCTTCTACCTACAGGATCGCTGCAATGATTGAATGAAATAATAGATGCCAAGCACACAACAGTGCACGGCACATAAGCATTCAATAAACGGTGACTCTGATGATATCCTTACTCTCAAACGGGGATGCAAGTGCCTGGGAGAGGAGGGATGGGTTAAGAGAAAAATTTCACAGCCCTTGCAGGGTGCGAGAGAAGAGAACGTGGTCAGAGATGAAAAGATCGTCTAACTTGTGTGAGCTGGGCCTATGCAATCTGAAAGGTTATCGGATGACTGCTTGTCAGGAGGAGGTGTTGGAAGGTCAGATCAAAGGCTGGCCTGGGGTCAAAGGTGGCTGACTCACATATTTCCAGCCCAAAGTGGTCTTGCAGTTCTCGCAGTGGATGTCGGCAACAGCATGGAGGCCGGTCAGCAGCACCCGCTCCTCGGCTGGCCCGCAGCCCACGTTCACCCTGTGGGGACATAGGGCAGTCCCAGGGAGGGTCCTGACATCACAGGGCCCCCCTCAAGCACTATGCCTGTCCTGAGCATCCAAGAGAGGATGCTCACAGCTTCCTGCCTGCACCGGGGAATTCTGGGAGTCTCAGCAGGATGCCAGGGGTCACAGGTCACAACAGAGGTCAGGGAAAGCAAGAAGGGAGGCCAGATACTCACACAGAGTTGAAGAGGTAGGCACGCCCCTGACTGCCCTGGAAGGACTAAAGAGTCGGGGGTGGGAAGAGAGGAAGGGGTCAGGGCTGCTGGTGGGGAGCTGCCAGGCAGCCCCTATAACTTCCAGCCCCACTGTGGCCTGGTTGGTTACCTTGGAGATGAGGTCGTCGTGGTTGGCCAGGTGAGCGCGGCAGTGGGCACAGCTATACCTCCGGTGACAATCATCCAAGTAGGCCTGAAACGTCTTGGGCTTTGAAATCCGCACCATGGCGGGGGCCGGGGGCAGTGGCCCCACGCGGGGAGCGGCCCACGGGGAGCAGAGGGAGCCCAGTGCCTGCCAGGGAGGGAGTAGGTGGGCTGTCAGGACCTGGGCCACACACATGCAAGGCACTCCCAGAGCCGTGGGGACTCGCTCTGTCACACTCGGCTGCTCTCTCCTTTCCCCAGAGGCAGCAGCCTCTCCAGGGACCAGAGGCTCTTGGTTTTGACTCAGTGAGGAGGCCTCAGGTTGCATCAATGGGGAAACTGAGGCTCGGAGGAGCCCAGTGTGAGTCACCCGCTTGCTTCCTGCCTCACCCTTGCTGACCTGGCACTGAAGCTGGAGAAAGGGGCTTTGGAGGGGCTGGGCTGTCAGTTCCCAGTTTCAGGGGAGCATAGGCGGGTTGGCATTGGTTGGTCCTTGCAACCTCATCTGGAGGGCAGTGGGGGTTCTCTGGGGGTTTAGGGGGTTCATAGGCGGGAGGGTCCTCCACCTGGAGGGGGCGGGAGGCTTCGCAGTGAGGGTGGAGGGTCACCTAGGAGGGGAGGGGCTCTCACCTGCGGGCGCCGAGGCCTCCTCTACACCCAGGGGCTCTTACCTGCGTCGCGGAGCCTTACCTGGACCCCGGGGCTCACCTGGGGCGCGGGGGTGGGGGCGGGCGCCGGGGGCGGGGGCGCGGGGCGACGCGCAGCCCTGACGGCGCGGGCCTCACCTCGCCTGGGCGCGCGGGGCCCGGTCCGCCGGGGTGGGCTGGCCTGGGAGTGGGGGGCGCTCCTAGCGGGCGCCGTCCCCCCCGGCCCGGGTTCGCAGGCGCCTGGACTTGTTTACACCGAGCCCAGCTGCTGCCGCCGCTGCGGCGGGAGGGGGAGGGGACCCGCCTCCCGTCCCGGCGGCCGCCGTGGCCAATGGGCGCGCCGCATGCAAATGAGGGGGCGCGTCACTCGGCCGCCGGCGCAGGCCCTGGCTGCCCCTCCCCCGCCGCCCGCACCCGCCGGCCCGGAAATGCGGCGGCGGCCCGCGCGTCCCGGGCCTGCTAGCATTCCTGCTCGCGGTCCGCGCCGGGGCGGGGTCGGAGGGTCTAGGCCGGGCGCGGGGCGGAGAACGGGATGGCGCTGGGACGCACGCCCGGGGGAGTAGAGTCATAATGACCCGCGTTTGCCCGCCGCCCAAGCCCTGCTCAATCCCCGCATCAATCCGGTGAGGCCGTTTCTCCCGTTGGTTCCACTGTTCCGGGGGCTGAGGCCCAGGGAGGTCTCGCGGCTCCCCAGGTTATCCAGCTGGTACGGGGCGAAGCTGGAATTCTCAGGGTGGGCCCATTCCACGGCCTATGCCAGAGCGCCAGGGACACACTCAGTTCACCTCTTAGCAGGGAAGGGCCAGAGGGGCGCATCCCCCCTGGCAGCCAGAGCCTCGAACCAGGCAATTCCTACATCACCTCCCTCCAGGCACCCTTCCGATGCCCCTGTCTTCCAGGCTGGGTTAGATCTGATCTCAGGGCACGTGTGTTTCAACACGCTTCTGCAGTTCTTACCCTTGTCTTTCTCACTGCAGTGGGCCTGGCCTGGCCTAGAGGAGGCGCTCAATAAGTGTCTGTGAAATGTGAATGTGTAGTTCATTCAATGAATGTGGCCCTGGGGCTGGAGAGGGCACAGGCGTTCTGGGAGCTTCTGGAGAAGGAGACCTGGGAGGAGAAGGTTGGAATGGCGGAGGCAGCAGAGGGGCTGGGTGAACTCAGCTGTTCCACCAAGGCCCATCCTCTGCAGCACGAGGAGGAAGCTCACAGGGCAAGACATGGGAGAGATCAAGCCCCCTGCCCTGTGCCTGGGCTGTTGATGGCCTCAGGAAAATGGAACCATTATCTATCGCTGTCAAGTGGCTGGGGGCCAGGACACCTGGGTTGGCAGTGAGGGGACATTCCTGAGGAGAGTGGAGGCCAGGTTGACACAGGGTGTGCTAGGATGACGGGAATGTAGTGGAACCAGTGGGTCAGGCTCCTGAGAACCCCAGGCTCCAGCCTCAGGGCTGGCCTGTTCCCTCCTAAGCTGCCATCTTGACATCTTCAGGACCCACCCCTCTACTCCTCACTCTCAGCACAACGATGTGATCCAAAGGCAAATATTTATTTTTCAGGAAGAGAAACAGGAGAGGGTGAGGCCTCTGGACTTAGGAGGTCCGGGCAGCTGGTTCATGGTTGTCCAGGTAGTGCCTCAGAGCTGTGGGGTAATCCGTCATGACGCCAGAGGCTCCCACGCTGAAGGCGGCTTCAAAATCCGACTCATCATTAAGGCACCAAAAGACCACCTGAGCAGGGAGGGAGGGGGCTTGAAGTTTCTGAACAATTTTACATCTAGACCTGCCTCCTCCTCTATGGAGACCTCCCAGCAGCAGTACGCTGGTGCTGATTGTTAAATTCTCAGGAATTTTGCAAAGTGGTTATTAAACCCAGCCATTATTAAAAATTAAATCATAGCCTGGGTACCGTGGCTCATGCCTGTAATTTCAACACTTGGGGAAGCTGAGGCAGGAGTTGAGGCCAGGTGTTTGAGATCAGCAAGTAAGACCCCCTCTCTACAAAACACGTTTTAAAAATTAGCCAGATGTGGTGGTGTGCGCCTGTGCTCCCAGCTACTTGGAAGGTGAGAGAATTGCTTGAGCCCAGGACTTTGAGGCTGCAGTGAGCTATGGTTGCGCCACTGTACTCCAGCCTGGGCAGCAGAGCAAGACCTCATCTCAAAAAATAATAAATAAATTATATAAACATAATTAAATGAATTATTAAAACAACAGTGGCTGGGGTGGTGGTTCACACCTGTAATTCCAGCACTTTGGGAGGCCGATGCAGGTGGATCAGCTAAGATTAGGAGTTCGAGACCAGCCTGGCCAACATGGTGAAATCCATCTCTACTAAAAATACAAAAATTAGCCGGGCGTGGTGGTGGGTGCCTGTAATTCTAGATACTCGGGCGGCTGAGGCAGGAGAATCACTTGAACCCAGGAGGTGGAGGTTGCAGTGAGCCAAGATTGTGCCACTGGACTCCAGCCTGGGTGACAGATCGAGACTGTGTCTCAAAAAAAAAAAACAAACCTCAAAAAACAAACACTAGTAAATACTCAAAGCATATCTCTTCCTAATCTTCCTAATCAATTTCCTATTACTCTGTTCTTGAAGTTATTAAGTCTGCTGAAGCTGTAAAATGGAAATACTAGATGATGGGGTGCCACCACGAATCTCTTCCCATTCTTCATTTAGTGGCTTCATGTTGGCAGCCTGAAACTGGCCAAGGTGGGAATATTTAAACCAGGAAAACTAATGCTCAGATCAGGGCTTTATTTGTTCCTCTTTGAGAGCTGGTTGTTGACCACTTAACCAGCACCGCCTTCCCCCAGCCCCCTTGCCCCCACTGCCTGCCCCAGCTCCTGCAGCTCTGTCCCTTCCCTGCCCTCCTGCCCTTTCCAGTGGGCACTGAGATTGGAATTTTTTATTTTATTAAAAATACAGCCAGGCGCAGTGGCTCACGCCTGTAATCCTAGCACTTTGGGAGGCCGAGGTGGATCACCTGAGGTCAGGAGTTCAACACCAGCCTGGCCATCATGGAGAAACCCCATCTTTATTAAAAAAAAAAAAATACAGACAAGACAAATTCTCACTGTTTTGCCAACGCTGGAGTGCAGTGGTATAATCATGGCTCACTGTAGCCTTGACCTCCCGGGCTCAAGGGATCCTCCCACCTCAGCCTCCTAACTAGCAGGGACTATAGGCATGCACCACCATGCCCAGTTAATTTTACTTAATCAATTAATTAATTTTTGAGACAGTCTTGCTCTGTCGCCCAGGCTAGAGTGCAGTGGTGCGATTTTAGCTCACTGCAACCTCTTTCTCTTGGGTTCAATCAATTCTTGTGCTTCAGCCTCCCAAGTAGCTGGGATTCTAGGCACCCACCGCCATCCTCTGCTAATGTGTACCTTTTTAGTAGAGATGGGGTTTCACCATGTTGGCCAGGCTGGTCTCTAACTCCTGGCCTCAAGTTATCGGCCTCCCAAAGTGCTGGGATTACAAGCATGAGCCACCGTGCCAGGTCTCTGCATTTTTCTTTCCTTTCCCTTTTTTTTTCCTGTTTCCCTCCCTCTCCTTTCCCTCTCCCTCTCTCTCTCTCTGGCTTTCTCGCTCTTGCTCTCTCTCCTCTCTCTCTTTCAAGACAGAGTCTGGCTATCTCTCCCAGGCTGGAGTGTGGAGTGCAGTGGCGTGATTCTAATTATAGCTAACTGCAGCCTCAAACCCCTGTGCTCAGGTGATCCGCCCATCTCAGCCTCCTGAGTGGCTGGGACTGCAGGTGCAAAAACCACTGTGCCTGGCTAATTTTTAAATTTTTGGTAGAGATGGGGGTCTTGGTATGTTGCCTAGACTGGTCTTAAACTCCTGAACTCAAGTGATCCTCCCACCGTGGCCTCTCAAAGTGCTGGAAGTACAGACGGAAGCCCCTGTGCCCAGCCTCTGCCTACGGCATTTCTTCCCTGTGCCCTTGATGGTAAGCTCCCACCCCTAGTACCATAGTGCCTGGTACATTCTCAAGGATGGTTTATAAATTAAATGATCTGGTTGAAGCCGATGCTTAGGGGAGAGGGTGGGTGGGCTGGCCTTGGTTTCTCCCTTCTCTCATCTTTCCATGGCCCCTCTCATCAGGGATGAGGATACATCATTGTTGTCATCATAATATCTAACATTTATCAAGCCCTTAATAAATACTGGTTACAGCTGGGCTCGGTGGCTCATGCCTGTAATCCCAACACTTCGGGAGGCTGAGGCAGGTGGATCAAGAGGTCCGGAGTTTGAGACCAGCCTGGCCAACATGGTGAAACCCCGTCTCTGCTAAAAATACAAAAAAAAATTAGCCAGGCGTGCTGGCGCATGCCTGTAATCCCAGCTACTCAGGAGGCTGAGGCAGGAGACTCACTTGAACAGGGGAAGCAGAGGTTGCAGTCAGTCGAGACTGCGCCATTTCCTCAGCCTGGGCAACAGAGCAAGACGTCTCAAAAAAAAAAAAAAAAAAAAAAAGAAGCACTAGTTACATATCCATATGTTGGCAGTGTTGGGTTAAGAAAATGTGTGTGTGGCCAGGTGTGGTGGCTCACACGTGTAATCCCAGCACTTTAGGAAGCTGAGGTAGGTGGACCACCTGAGGCCAGGAGTTTTAGACCAGCCTAGCCACCATGGTAAAACGCTGTCTCCACTAAAAAAACACAAAAATGAGCTGGGTGTGGTGGCAGGCACCTGTAATCCCAGCTACTCAGAGGCTGAGGCAGGGAGAATCACTTGAACCCAGGAGGCAGAGGTTGCAGTGAGCCAAGATTGCACCACTGCACTCCAGCATGGTTGACAGAGCAAGACTGTCACACACACAAAAAGAAGAAACGAGAATGTGTGTGTGTGTGTGTGTGTGTGTGTGTGTGTGTGTGTGTGTGTGTATCCAGAAGAGTTAAATATACCATTTTCCTATTTTAGGGATGAAGAAACTGAGACTCAGACGAAGTCACCTGCCTGAGCTATGCAGCTAACTGGCAGCAGAGTGGGACCAGAACTGTACTGCCAGGCCCGCATGCAGTGGGAGCAGTGGTCAAGGCCTCACCTGCACCCCGCGCTCCTCCAAGTGTCGGATCAGACTCTTCCTCATGATCATCCTGGGGATGGGGACAGGGGAGGTGATGATAAGAGGGGACCTGGGAGAAGGGCAGCAGCAGGTCTCTATGGGGACACTCCACCTAACCGTCTCGCCCACCTCACCATTTCGAAACCACAGCCAACAACTGGTTCAGGCAAGAGCAGGAAAATGGGAAATAGGTCCTGCAGAGAGAAGGAGGTGGGGGTCAGCCCCTAGGGTCTCCCATCCCAGAGGTGGGGTGGGGTGGTAGTGTCCCCCTTCCTCTGATCAGGGTAGCGCTGCCCTCCTGCCCCCCAGAGTCCCCCAGAATAACCTTTGCAGTGGCCCTCATGAACAATTCACCCATTGTTCAGAGAGCCTGACCACCACACTTTGAGGGTGTGGCCCTCCAGTCACCATTCAACAGATAAGAAGTCTGGGCCTTAGAGAGCTGAAGGGACTTGCTAGACCCAGAGCAGAGCAGTGGTGGTGCTGGGGCCAGGATCTGGCTCAGTTCCAAAGCTGGATACCCAGGCTGGAGGTCCTCCTGGTTGGGCCTGGCCAGCTTCTTATTTATTTATCTTACTTATTTATCTTATTATTAATTTAAAGCAATTTTGTTTTTTTTTTAAATCAGATTCTCGCTCTGTCGCCCAGGCTGTAGTGCAGTAGCGTGATCTCACAATCTCGGCTCACGGCAACCTCTGCCTCCTGGGTTCAAGCGATTCTCCCACCTCAGCCCCTCAAGTAGCTGGGACTGCAGGCACACATGACCACATCTTGCTAATTTTTGTATTTTGGTCAAGCTGATCTTGAACTCCTGACCTCGTGATCCGCCCACTTTGGCCTCCCGAAGTGCTGGGATTACAGGCGTGAGCCACCGCGCCTGGCCTAAAAAAGTTTGTTTTTAGAGACAAGGTCTCGTTATGTTGCCCAGGCTGGTCTCAAACTACTGGACTCAAGCAGTCCTCCTGCTTCAACCTTCCAAAGTGTCAGGATAGTAAGCGTGAGCCAGCCGATGCAGTGCCTCATGCTTATAATCCCAGCATTTTGAGAGGCCAAGGCAGGTGGATCACTTGAAGTCAGGAGTTTGAGACCAGCCTAGCCAACATGGCAAAACCTTATCTCTACTAAATACAAAAATTAGCTGGGCATGGTGGTGCACTCCTGTAATCTCAGCTACTTGGAAGGCTGAGGCAGGAGAATTGCTTGAACTGGGGAGGCAGAGGTTGCAGTGAGCCGAGATTGCACTACTGCACTCCAGCCTGGGCGACAGACAGAGCGAGACTCCATCTCAGAAAAAAAAAAAAACAAAAAAAATGGGAGCTACTGTGCCCACTGGCCAGCTTCTTGAGACCAGACATCGCGTAGTGGGTTGGTCCCTAATTATCCTACTCCAGGGGTGACTTTAGAGGCCCTTTATAGTGTCCTAGGGCAGGCTTTGGAGTCAGACCCAGGGAAAACCCAAGCTCTGAATTTCTGGCAGTGTGACCTTGGGCAAATCACAGAACCTCTCTGGGCCTCAGATTCTCTAGGGTACCATGGGGGTCACGATTCCTATACCTCCTGAGGGTGCTGCAAGGTAAAAGTCAAATAACCCTAAAGATGTGAAAACACTTTATAAATCCTGTATAAAAGGTGGTACACAAACATCATTGAATGACTTCTTTGCAGCAAGGGATTGTAGGGGCTGAGCGGGACTTTCCTCTGGACCACAGAGGGGAGCAGAAAGCTCTCGGACCACCACAGAGAAGCTGTCAGAAAGCAAAGGGAGACCAGGCCCTGGGGCTCAGGCCTGTAATCCCAGCACTTTGGGAGACTGAGGCGGGAGGCTTGCTTGAGCTGAGGAGTTCAAGACCAACATGGGCTTTGGTAGTATTGTTTTAAGGGACTAAGGAAAAAAAAAAAAAGCCCAACATGGGCAAAGTGAGACCTTGTCTCTACAAATAATTTAGAAATTAGCCAGGTGCAGTGATGCACGCCTATACTCCCGGCTACTCAGGAGGCTGACGCAGGAGGATCTCCTGAGCCTAGGAGGTTGAGGCTGCAGTGAATCATGGTCTGGCCACTGCATTCCAGCCTGGACAAGACTGTCTCCAAAAAAAAAAAAAAAAAAAATTGTTTTTAAAAAGCAAAAGGAAGGACTAGGCCCAGGCATAAATGCCAGAGAAGTATCCAAATTCCTGATACTTTCCCCAGCTGTTACTTTGTTAACCCCTGCCTTCCTGCAGAAGAACATTGACTTGCCCTTTTCTTAGAGTCTGAGACAGCCATGCTATATAATGAATGAATTAATGTCTCCCCAGCCAGACTGTAAGCTCATGGAGGACCTTCTCCCACCCTCATTGGTTTTATTGACATTATAACTGCACCTTGGACAGAGCAGACATTCAATAAAATAGGCTAGATGAACTGAGATGGATAAATGAGCCCTCTCTTCTAAAACTCATCAATACACATTTGCACAGAATTTCAGGGGGTTCACAGTTCCCTTAGTATTCATGAATACTGGGTAAGAATCACTGTCCTTAAAGTACCTTGGGGGTTATCTCTGATGGGAGCCAGCTGGGGAGATCCGGGCTTCTCCTCCAAAGGGTACCCTACGCAATGGGGTGTTATTCTGAGGTCCGCCCCCATCAACCCCGTACCTGTTGATGATGTTGGGCAAGAAGCAGAAGAAGAACTTCTCAGGGATTGGGATGAAGGGCAGCAGCCCCAGGTAGTAAGAAAGGAGCACCCAGAATGCTCGGCTTATTGTGAAGGACTGGGGCATCTCGGGGTTCTGGGGAGACAAGGAGAGGTGTGAGAGAGGATCTGTCTGCTCTGGGGAAGCAGAGAGGAGGCATGGGCTGCAGGGGGGCCATGGTGGGCATTTCGGAGGCCCTAGCACCTGCAGGATCCAAGTTACATCTTGGGGATGGGAGGGGTGGTTCACGTCTGTAACCCCAAGCACTTTGGGAGGCTGAGGCAGTCAGATCACCTGAGGTCAGGGGTTCAAGACCAATATGGTGAAACCCCGTCTCTACTAAAAATTAAAAAATTAGCCAGGCATGGTGGTGTGCGCCTGCAATCCCAGCTACTCAGGAGGCTGAGGTATGAGAATCGCTTGAACCTAGGAGGCAGAGGTTGCAGTGAGCTGAGATTGTGCCACTGCACTCTAGCCCGAGCGACAGAGAGAGACTCTGTCTCAATAAAGAAAAACAAAGTCACATCTTGGCTTTGTGTTCAAGGCCTGAGTTCACACCCTTTCCATTGCCATCGCCATGCCACTGAGAACGCTCCCGGACCCCTCTAGCTTGGGTCGACAGGCTGGGTGGGCTCCAGCTCCCAGGAGGAGGGGCCGCTAGAGCAGGAAGGGGATGGAGGTGGGGGGCAGGGAGGACGAACTCACAGCAGCCTTGCATTTCTTCATGATGGAGCTCTTCTCCGAGGCCCAGACGGTGATTTCATTACGGTCAAAGCGCCTCACCAAGCCTGCTATCTGGAAGAGGAGAAGGAGATGACGGGAGAGCCACGCCTCTCTCCCGCCCCGCGTCACCACGCTCGCCCTGCCTGCAGCACCACCTCACGGATGAGCTCTTCGTTCTTCCCTTTGATCTCCACGCTCATGGGTGTCCTTGGGAACCTCTGGAACAGGTCCTCCAGACGCACCATGCGCCGGTCTGTCCCGTGAGCAAAGTGGCCTGGCAGGTGTGGGAAGAGGGGTCAGAGAGGGAAGCCAAGGTAGAGGTCTAGGGAAGGCGGGCATGGCCCAGGCAGGGCTCGAAGCCCTTGCTCTCACCTGGAGAGAAGTAAACCTCCAGCTCCTCCTTGTAGAGGGGCAGGTCCTGGGGAGGACAGGAAGGATGTCACTAGAGGCTGGCATCAGGCATGGCGACTCTCAGGGTGAGGGGTGGGGCATCAGGGGAGGGCCCACCTCAAAGTCCAGGCTGCTCACATCCCTGTTCAAGCCTGACTGACGGCACAGGTTCTCATCATGTGACACCACAACCACTCTGTCCCGTGTCAGCTGACAGTCGAGCTCCAGGAGGTCCGAGTGCTGGGCCATGGAGCTGTGGGGGCGAAGGTCAGTGGGGGGCAGAGGGGCAGGGGACTGGGATGATGGGCATGGTGGTGGGGAGGTGGTGGAGAATGTGAGGGCAGAATTCACGGTGGGATGTGCAGGCCACCTTGACGGGGTTCCAGTCACCAGGTTAGGAAATGAATGGCGTCCCTTGCTATGATGCAGTGCATGACCTGCACACCCTCACATGGTAGCCTGGCCAGGGGCAGATACACTCACTTCTCCATGGCCTCCATGGTGTTCTCCAGCAGCTCTCCAGATCCTGTGGGGGGCACTGGAGTGGGACCCTGGGGCTTGGGGTCTAGGGGCCTGGCCCGACCTCATTACCCACATTCCCTCTCTGGGCTCTATCCTCGCTCTGTCCTCACCTCCCCAGCCAGCCCAGGCTGCGCCAGCCTCTTCTTCCTTGTCCACGCCCTGCCCTGCCACCTCGCTCTCCTTCTCTCTTGGTCTCTGCCCTGTTTCTAGCATCCACCCCTTGGACCTACCCCTCTCTGCTGTCCACTTTGGCGCCTGTTCTCACCCCACCCAGCTCACCTCCTCGGTGGGCTCCCAGGCGGATGCGGAAGTTGGGAGCCCGGGGCGTGTGCAGCAGGTGAGGCCGGCGCAGGAAGAAGACGGAGAGCATGGCATAGCTGCCGAGGGCGGGGAGGGCATAGTAAAGGAAAAGGCTCATGACTGCACTCCTGCAGAAGCTCCCACAGCCGCACGCTCAGCCGTCCAGGGACTCTGCTGCCTGCCTAGCCGGTGTGGGCCGGCTCTACTACTGGCCACTGCCACGCCCCTGGGACCTGCTGATCCTGCCGCTGGGCTGGCTCGGAGCCAGGCTGCAGGGTTCGGCTGAAGCCAGGGTAGTATCAGGAGATGAGGCAAGCAGCCCTGACCCTTATATCCCTAGGCCCTTCCCAGACCCCGGCACCCACCCTGTCCTGGCCACATGAGGGGAGTAAAAATCACCCAGGACTGTTAGTACCTCTCCCTCCCACTGGCGCTTGGTGGCCAGGGCATCCAACATGCCCTGTTCCCTTGCCATTTCAGAGGATCCAGGGGTATGTAGGGTGCCCCTGAGTCACCCCGAATCACCCCTAGCCAGACAGGAAGCCATTAGCGAGAGGACAGGACAGTGACTAAGGGGAAAATTGATCCCCTTCTTTCTAGGAGTCTGGAGCTCCTCAGAGGCCCATCCCCAGCCCTGGGCAGTGTGAGTGGAGGGCACCAGGCCCTGGAAAGCCCGAGCCAAGCAGCAGCTGGGGTGCTGGAGTCTGTCTTCAGAGCCGCACGGGGCAGGGCGGGGCGTCGCAAACACAGACAGAGCCAGGGTCAGCCATAGACACAACTCTATATTTATATATTAGACGGGCCAAGGAGGTGGTGGGGGTGCCGGGCTCTCCACGTCTCCCAGCTCTACTCCGCTCACCACACACAGAAGCAGTGAGGGCACTCAAAGTGGCAGCTTCGACGAGAAGGGGATTCAGCTTGGCCCGGCTCCTGGGGATGCTAGCCCTTGAGACTAAGGAATGTTCCTTCAGGGAAACTAGGGAGGGGTTTGAATGAGATGAGGAGGAAGTCCTGGCCCTGAGTCCTACTCAACGCCCCCCACCCTCCACCCCCGCCCCTCAGCAGGTCGGGCAGCCAGAGCCCTTCCATTCCAGAACTGCAGAGACTGGGACAATGGGGAAGGGAAGGGCACAGCAGCAGCAGCGGGAAATTGAACTGGGGCCACCTGAGCCTCCGACGCCCTGTGGGGAGGGTGGGCAGGGAGGAGGAGGCCTTGGCCTGCCTGACGCTGCAGGCCTGAGCAAAGGAGAGAGGTGGCCAGGCCCGTGTTCCACCCCGGCTGGGCTGCCAAGGTCTGAGCTGGGCACAGTGTCCATTTTCTAACAGTCCGGCGGGAGAGGGGCAGGAGGGAGGCAGCTCCTAAAGAGAGAAGCAGGCAGGAGAGGAGTCATCAGCACCCTCGGGCAGACCAGATGGAGCCCATCACCCTCACAGCTGGGCAGGCTGGAGCTCAGTTTCCTTATCTGTAAGTGGAGATAATAATAGTGCCTAGCTCGAGGTACTGCTGTAAGATTAAAAGAATTAATACATGTAAACCTCTTAGAACAATGCTTAGGGCTTTATGCTTTCATTATTAGAACTGTCTCGGCCAGGCGTGGTGGCTCATGCCTGTAATCTCAGCACTTTGAGAAGCCGAGGCAGGTGGGTCACTTGAGCCCAGGAGTTGGAGACTGACTTGGGCAAATAGTAAGACCCCAACTCTTAAAAAAAAAAAAAAAAAAAAAAGGCCGGGCGCGGTGGCTCACGCCTGTAATCCCAGCACTTTGGGAGGCCAAGGCGGGTGGATCACGAGGTCAAGAGATCGAGACCATCCTGGTCAACATGGTGAAACCCCGTCTCTACTAAAAATACAAAAAATTAGCTGGGCATGGTGGCGCATGCCTGTAATCCCAGCTACTCAGGAGGCTGAGGCAGGAGAATTGCCTGAACCCGGGAGGTGGAGGTTGCAGTGAGCCGAGATCATGCCATTGCACTCCAGCCTGGGTAACAAGAGTGAAACTTTGTCTCAAAAACAAACCAAAATTAACCAAAAAAAAAAAAAAAAAAAAGCCAGTTGCAAAGTCTCGTCCAGGTACCTGGGAGGATCCCTTGCGCCCAGGAATTTGAGGCTGCAGTGAGCTATGATTGTGCCACTGCATTCCAGCCTGGGCAACAGAGTGAGATACTGTCTCAAAAAAAAAATAAAAACAAACAAAAAAAGATAAAACTGTTTCCAGGAAACTGAGGCATGGAGAGGCGAGGTGCCTTACCAACTATCACACAGCACTTACTAAGTGGCACAGCTGGAGTTTGAGCCCAGGTGTGCTGCCTTCTTCCTATCAGGCCATACCTGGCCAGAGACAGGAAGAGACCGGAGGAGGCAGTGTGGGTGGGGGCAGGCCCAGCGGGGTCCCACAGGCTATGTGAACTGCTGACCTGGCAGCAGGTGTGAGGAGGCCTGGCCATCTGGGTCAGGCTGGGTGATGCTGGGCCCCTCCCAAAGCAATCATGGCTCCACCTGCTTCTGCCACACCCAGAGCTGAGGCCTGGCTCAGGGCCTTACCTGGGTGACAGGGGCCCTCAGTAACCTCTTGCCTCTTTGCTAGTTCTGTTCCCAGAAGGAGATTAGAATGGCTCCTGGGGCAGGAGGATGCAGGGTGTTGACAGGTGGAGACATCTGGGGTTGGAGGACTAGGTGGGCCACGAGTCTGGGTAGTCCGTGGGCATTTTTTTCTTTTATTGAGACAGAGTCTCACTGTTGCCCAGGCTGGAGTGCAGTGGTGCAACCTCTGCCTTCCAGGTTCAAGAAATCCTCCCACCACAGCGTCCTGAGTAGCTGGGTCTTACAGGTGTGCACAACCACACCTGGCTAATTTTTGTATTTTTAGTAGAGACAGGGTTTCACCATGTTGGCCAAGCTGGTCTCGAACTCCTGACCTCAGGTGACCCACCCGCCTCAGCCTCCCAAAGTACTGGATTACAGGAGTTAGCCACCGCACCCAGCTAATTTTTGTATTTTGAGTAGTTTTTGTATTTTTTTGGTGTGTAATTTTTGCATTTTTTTGTATTTTTAGTAGTTTCACCATGTTGGCCAGGCTGGTCTTGAACTTCTGACCTCAGGTGATCTACTCATCTTAGTCTGTCTCCCAAAGTGCTGGGATTCCAGGCATGCGCCACCATGCCCAGCTCCCTGGGCACCTCTGATGTCACCAGACACATGGACCATGGGTACGGGGTAAGCTTGCAGCTTTAGAGATAGATAAAGATAGAGATAGATGGAGACAGAGATAGAGATAGAGACAGAGATAGCTGTAGGTGTGGATATAGAGATAGAGATCTATATTTAGTATCAGTGTGTCTGTGTGCGGGCCATGGGGACACTCACCAGGCCCCAGGGCACAGGATGTCTGTCCAGGTTAGGGGGCCTCCAGCGCCCCAGGCTGGAAGCGTGCTGTCTCCTGGAAGATGAGCTCCTTCAGCCGCTCCTTGGGTAGGTCGTCCAGCTCCATGTCGAAGGTGAAGGGCTCCTCGGCCACTGGCTGGGGTGGCAGAGATGGCAAGGCTCAGGCCTGGCGTGGGGAATGCCCACTTGCTCCCTTGCCCCCAGCCCCGCTGCTGCTAGGCGCTGGCCCACCTCATCTGTTGGGTCATAGTACTGCTCCAGGTAGGGGTGGGCCAGCGCTTCCTCCACTGTGATCCGTTTGTTGGGGTTAAAGGTTAACATCCGGTCCAGCAGGTCAAGGGCTATGGAAGGGCAGGAGTCAGGGGTCACACGGAAGGCTGGAGGAGCTCCCAGAAGCATCGCTTTGCTTCTCCATGCCCAGGGCCTGTCTCCTCTGGTGGCTGCTGGGCTCACGCACCCTCCACGGCTCCCAGGGTTTATCCCACACCCGCCCCCACGTCTCTCATACCTTTGGAGTCCGATTTAGGGAAAAGCTTGGCCCAGGCCACCTTGGTCTTGGAGGGCAGAGACTGTAGGTAGTTTCGGGCCTTCATGTTGATGATACAGTTCAGGTCCTCCTGGGACGGGGAGCCCAGGATGCCTGTGGATAAGGAGGTGACTTGGTAAATGATCACCTCCTCCTTTCTGGGAACAGAACAGGCAAGAGGGCAAGAACAAGACCCCCAAGCCCAGCAACCCATGCCAATCTCTTAGTCACCTCCTGGTCATTAGCATGGAGGTGCAGAGCAAGGGGCTGGGTTCAGGCAGACCAAGGCTCAAATTGTAGGTCTGGTGTCTCCTTAGGTGTAGGACTTAGCCTTGCTTTTCCCATTTATCCAGTGGGGATAATATCTATACCTCGTTGAGGTACTAGGGGATGCTGGAGGCACCCTGTACGTGGTGATGATATCCCTGACTTGGACTCTCAAGAAATGTCACCTAGGAAAAGCTAATTATCCCCCACTCAGTCAGCCAGGACTCCCTCACCCAGAATGTGGTTGAGCTGATCCAGGTAGTGCTTGCCAGGGAAGATGGGCCGGTTGGAGAGCATCTCAGCCAGAATGCAGCCCACAGACCAGATGTCGATGGACTTGGTATAGCCCTGGGAGAAAGGAGGAAGTGATGGGCTCCCAGGACAGCCTCAAGAGGGTCCTGCTGTCTGCGCCAGGTCACCACCCCAAGCTCAATCCAACACCATGCAGAAGGCAGAGGCCTGGAGGGCTCCACTCTCAGCTTCCTTGCAGAGCCCAAGGCCCAGAGGGTGGAATGGGGGTCAGTGCCTGGCTCAGAGGTAGCTCCAGGGCTTCCTGGGACCTGGCCCCTTCCCTTCAGGAGTGGGCAGCCCCTCCTACCTTGGAGTTCAGCATGATCTCTGGGGCCCGGTACCAGCGTGTAGCCACATACTCCGTCAGGAAGCCAGTGTGGTCGTGCTCAGGATCAGCAATCCGGGCCAGGCCGAAATCGCAGATCTGGAATCAGACCCAGCTGCTAAGCTCGGTGCTCAAGGCCTCCGCAGCCCAAGCAGTCACTCCCCCTTGTCTTTGCTTCTGCTGTTCCCCTGGCTTGCAATGTTCTCCTGCCCATGGCTTCCATTGGTCACCTGGAAGCCCCAGACCCTGGGGGAGGAGGAGACAGGTGCCCAACCCTCTGACCTTAAGGTCGCAGGTGGTGTTGATGAGCAGGTTGGAGGGCTTTAGATCCCGGTGGAGGACATTGGCGGAGTGGATATACTTGAGGCCCCGCAGGATCTGGTAGAGGAAGTAGCAGATGTGGTCATTGCTCAGCTGCTGGCTTTTAAGCAACTTGTACAGGTCAGTCTCCATTAGGTCCTGCACAATGTAGCTGAGGATGGTTCCGGAGACCCCCGGGCAAGGGGCATCGGGAGGCACTTGGTTAAGGAAAATAGGCTCTGAAGGCAAGGCTGCACACCTCCTCCAGCCAGGGCCCCTGGGGCTCAATAGAACTTCCAACCTGCACCACCAGCTGGGCAAGCTGCCGTCATCACCCAGCAGCAGGGCTCTGAGCCTCTGTCGCATCGCAGCGGCTGGGCCTGAGCAAAAGGCTTCATTTCTGTGGCCTCAGTTTCTCTACCGGGAAAATGGGGATACTAATAAACTATGGGAGGCAGGAGAACCTCACAGTTAAGAGCAGCAACTGGGGCTGGGCGCAGTGGCTCACGCCTCTAATCCCAGTACTTTGGGAGGCTGATGCGGGAGGATTGCTTGAGGCCAGGAGTTTGAGACCAGCCTGGGCAACATGGCACAACCCCGTCTCTACTAAAAATTCCAAAATTAACTGGGCGCGGTGGCATGTGCCTGTAATCCCAGCTACTCAGGAGGCTGAGGCATAAGAATCACTTGAACTCGGGAGGCGGGGGTTGCAATGAGCTGAGATCTTGCCATTGCACTCCAGCCGGGATGACAGAGTGAGACTCTGTGTCAAAAATAAATAAATTAATTTAAAAAAATAAAAAGAAAACTACAAGAAGAGCAACAACGCTGAAGTTAACCTATGGATGTGTGAAATCCTCTCTCTACTACTCACTGGCTTTAAGATCTCAATTTGTCTGTGCCTCATCTTTCTCAGCTAGTATGTTGAGGAAATCATGTTTTTTGTTTCTTTATTTGCTTTTTTCTTTTTTGTGGAGATGGACTCCTGCTATGTGCTCAGGCAGGTCTTGAACTCCTCAGTTCAAGAGTTCCTTCTGCCTCAGCTGGAAATTACAGGTGCAAGCATGAAATAATGGTTCTTTCAAGGGTGGCTGTGAAGACTAGATGAGGTGGTGCATGTGAAGCTGTCAGCCCAGTGCCTGGCAAGTTGTGAGTGCTGAAGAAACATGAACTATTATTACCAATATCAATGCCTGAGTCACATGGACACTGAGGGAGTTAAATAAGATAATGTATGAGCACCATCTGGCATGCAATAGATGTTTGCTTAAAAATAAATGCCTGCCTTATGGGAATGGTTTGTGCAAGAAAAACGAGGAGACACTCCCAACAGCACACTCCCACTCAAAGAAGAGTACTTGGCCATACCTCAGAAGATGGAGGAGTAAAATGTCTTTTTCTATTTGAAGCTAAAACAAAGACTGTGAGTAAATAAATAAATAAATAAATCCACAAATGTCTTTGGCTTGTGTCTGGAAAAATAAGTAAGGGCTATCTTTTAGAATCTGCCTTGAGGCCGGGCGTGGTGGCTCATGCCTGTAATCCAGTAGTTCGGGAGGCCAAGGTGGGTTGGTGATCTGAGGTCAGGAGTTCGAGGCCAGCCTGCCAACATGGTGAAATCGCTACTAAAAATATAAAATTAGCGAGGTGTGGTGGTGCACACCTATAGTCCCAGTTATTTGGAAGGCTGAGGCAGAACTGCTTGAGCCTGGGAAGTGGTGGTTGCAGTGATCCGAGATCTAGCCACTTCACTCCAGCCTGGGCAACAGAGGGGGGGAAAAAAAAGAGTCTGCTTTGAAGGAGTCTTCAGAGAACATCTGGACCAGCCCTGCTGTTTTAGAGCTGGGGAGACCCAGCGAGACGCAGTGACTTGCTTCAGATGACATAGCGAGCTGGGGGTGAACGTGGAGATTTGCTGTTCACAGTTTGTGGTGGGGGTTATGGACACCAGAGTACAAATCCCCTCTCTTGAGTGGAGAGTGATTGGGTGGGGCAGGGAAGAGGTGAAAGGTGTCACAAATTGCTAACAAAAAAGCCAGGCAGGAAGCGGATAGCAAACCAGGAAAGCAATATCAGGGGAGGACGACCAAGGCTAGGCTGTCCCCTCCCTGGGCAAAGTGCAAGTCCACAGGTGATTAGGGTGCTGCTTGGAGTGAGAAGTCCTAAAGGAAGGACAAATTCCCATCTGGAGGAGGGGAGGAGGAGACAGCAACAGAAACACTTGATTTTAGGTTTTCTGGGCCTTAGCTTCCTCATTTTTTTCAATTTTTTTGAGGCAGGATCATGCTCTGTCCCCCAGGCTGGAGTACAATAGCACAATCAGAGCCCACTGCAGCCTCTAACTCCTGAGCTCAAGCCATTCTCCTGCCTCAGCCTCCCAAGCAGCTGGGACTACAGTCATGCACCACCAAACCTGGTTAATTTTAAAATTTTCTGTAGAGATGGGATCTCACTATGCTGCCCAGCCTGGTCTTAAACTCCTGGTCCCCAGCAATCTTCCAGTCTTGGCTTCCCAAAGTGTTGGGACTACAGACGTGAGCCATTGCGCTCCATCCCTCATCTTTGAAATGGAGCTGAAGGCTGGGCACGGTGGCTCACACCTATAATCCCAGCACTTTGGGAGGCCGAGGCGGGTGGATCACGAGGTCAAGAGACCAAGACCATCCTGTTCAACATGGTGAAACCCCATCTCTACTAAAAATACAAAAATTAGCTGGGCATGGTGGCGCGCGCCTGTAGTCCCAGCTGCTCGGGAGGCTGAGGCAGGAGAATTGCTTGAACCCAGGACGCAGAAGTTGCGGTGAGCCGAGATCGAGCCATTGCACTCCAGCCTGGGTAACAAGAGTGAAACTCTGTCTCAAAAAAAAAGAAATGGAGCTGAAAAACCCATCTCATAGCTGGAAGGTGTAATAGCAAAAAATAAATAAAGCATTGGGCATACATAGTACCTGACCCACAGTAGGCCCTCAAGAAAGGTAGTTTTTTTGTTTTTTTTGAGACAGAGTCTTGCTCTGTCACCCAGTCTGAGATGTAATGGCATGATTTTGGCTCACTGTCCGCCTCCTGGGTTCAAGTGATTCTCCTACCCCTGCCTCCAGAGTAGCTTGCCCAGCTTTTTTTTTTTTTTTTGTATTTTTAGTAGAGATGGGGTTTTACGATATTACCATGTTGGCCAGGCTGGTCTCCAACTCCTGACCTCAAGTAATCCACCCGCCTCAGCCTCCCAAAGTGCTGGGATTACAGGCGTGAGCCACTGCACCCAGCCAACAGCTTTCTTTCTCCCTGTCTCCCTTCCAGTCTGGGGAAGGAGAAAAGAGAGGAAAGAATCGTCCATTTGTTATCAAGAAGTGACTGTGGGCTGTGCCTGGGTCATGTCTCAGAACTGCAGATGTCAGAAGACAACACTCCCATAGAGACCATCCTGCCCAGCTCTCCCCCTGGGGCACAAAGCAGAGAACCAACTTGCTCAAGGCCATACTGCCCGGCTGCCACAGGCCTGGATTCATCAGAGGCCTCCAAGTCCTGTTACACTGTGGCCTCTCCTCTGCAGAAAAGTTTATTTTACTGGGTTTTTTTTTGGAGGGTGGTGGGGAAGATGGAAACAGAACGCAAGCAATGGTTCCCCAGCCCAGCTCGGAGGCCGTGAAGGCCAAGGTGAAGGATACACATCCCTCATGGCTTCCAGGGTGGACGCCCGAAGAATGTCTCGGATGCCGATGACATTCTCATGGCGAAAGCGCAGCAGGATCTGGATCTCCCGGAGTGTGCGCTGGCAGTAGGTCTGATGCTCGAAGGGGCTGATCTTCTTGATGGCCACTCGAGTCTTGCGCACGTGGTCATAGGCCGAGCTGAGGGGACCAGAGAGAGGCTGCTGCTGTGGCCTTACAAAGTGGGAGTCCAGGCCTGGTGGCCCCACCCAGGCCTTGGCAGGGAGGGGAGGGAGCAGGAGCTGGCTCTGGCCAATTCATAAACAATGCTGGTTCCTTCCTGCTGTGGAGGCCTGGGATCTCTAGAGAGAAAGCTGGGGACCAGCCAGGCGCCCCTTCGGTGACTTTACAAACAGAGGAAGAGACTGACCGCTCACTGACTTCCCCTCTCCTCAATCCCCTTCCATTCTACTGGCCCTGAACGCTTCGCCCCACTTTCCAGGAAAGGCTCCTTAACCCAAGACAGGTCCAGGGGTACAGATGCTGGGGCCACACCATGGGGCAAACACAGTGGGAAAGCGGCAGCCAGGGGAGGGGCAGGAGGGAATGGACAGGGCAGGGGTGGGTCCCAGAGTGAGGGACCCAGGCAGCCGGGCTGTCCCGGAGCACACGGAGGGGCGGGGGGCACTCAGAGATCCCTCCCAAAACATGCAGGTGGCACTCCTGGCCCCCTCATCCCTCACTGAGCCCTTGGCGGTGGCGGGAAGGGGGGGCCAAAACCCTGCCACACCCTGATCTCTGTTCTTCTCCCCCAGGCTTCCTAGCACTGCCTCACTGGGAATCCAAGACACCCTTTCCCCCAGAACGACCCTCCACTGTCTCTTCACTAAGGATGTCGCCTCTCCAAGAGTACTCATCATCTGGGCCTCGCCCCGTGTCTCTAGGGTCCCCGCGGTCCCCCACATGCACTCAGATGCCCCTCCCGTCATTACGGAGTGGTGGACTCAAAGCTCCAAACCCCCTCCCCTGAGGACGTAGGCAGCGCCCCGTCCCCCAGAAAGCATTCAGGGGCCCCCTCCCTGGGACGCTCCCGATCGTCCCGAGTCCCCTGCCTCCTCGGGACGCTCCGCGTCTCCACATCCCGGAAAGCGCTCGGCGCCTCCCCCTCCTCTCTCGCGAAGCCCCCTCCCCCGAGGGCGCCCCCTCCCCAGGAACGCCCCCTCACCTGACCATGCCGTAAGCGCCCTCGCCGATGTACTGCAGCTGCGTGTAGCGCGGGCCCACGTCGAACGGCTGCCCCTTCACCATTTCCACTTCCCCGGGGACCCCCGGGCCGACCCCCTCGGCTCTCCGGGGCTCCCCGCCCCCGCCCCCCTGAGCCGCCGCCGCCGCCATCTCCACTCCTCCCCTCCCGCCGCCCTCCTCCCCCCAGCGGCCCCGCCCGAGGCCCCGCCCCTTCCCGCCCGCCAGTCACCCGCGGGGCCGCGCGCGCCAGGCCCCGCCCCCGCCCCGCCCCACCCCCGCGCGCCCCCGGCCCCAGGCGGGCCCGGGGCGGTCACGTGAGCAGCCCTGCGCGCGCCCGCCCTTCCAGCCCCAGGTGCCGGGGCCTAGGATCCCTGCGGGCTCCGTGGCCTCCAGGCCACTGGGAGGCTCGGCAGCGCCGCCTCAGAGACCGTCTTCACCCTCTCCTCGATGATGAAGCGGTCAGCGCGTGACCTCCCAGAGCCAGCCAGCCAATGTGTGCGGGAGCCCACCAGAACCCGGGCCTGGGATCACCCTAGATCAAAAAAATGTTGGAATAAATGAATCAAATTTTACAGATCGGGGATCTGAGAGTTGGGTTAACTAACTTGGGTAAGGTCCCTAGTAATGACAGAGCTGAGACTCAAAATGATGTCTTTTGACACAGAGGCTCTTTATAATTCCATGCCTTTCAAAATCCTAGACTGTTTTTTTCTTTTAGAGACAGGGTCTCGCTCTGTCGTCCAGGCTGGAGCGCAGTCGTGCAATCATAACTCACTGCAGCCTCAACCTTCTTGGGGTCAAGCGATCCTCCAACCTCAGCCTGGGACTACGAATGGACGCCACCATGCCCTGCTAATTAAAAAAAATTTTGGGGTCGGGCACGGTGGCTCACGCCTGTAATCCCAGCACTTTGAGAGGCCGAGTTGGGCGGATAACTTGAGGTCAGGAGTTTCAAACCAGCCTGGCCAACGTGGTGAAACCCCGTGTCTACTAAACATACAAAAATTAGTGGGGCGTGGTGGTGGGCGCCTGTAATCCCAGCTACTCGGGAGGTGGAGGCAGGAGAATTGCTTGAACCCAGGAGGCGGAGGTTTGCAGCAGTGAGCCAAGATCGCCCACTGCACTCCAGCCTGGGTGACAGAGCAAGATGCCATCTCAAAAAAAAGAAAAGAAGGCCGGGCGCGGTGGCTCAAGCCTGTAATCCCAGCACTTTGGGAGGCCGAGGCGGGTGGATCACGAGGTCAAGAGATCGAGACCATCCTGGTCAACAAGGTGAAACCCTGTCTCTACTAAAAATACAAAAATTAGCTGGGCATGATGGTGCATGCCTGTAGTCCCAGCTACTCGGGAGGCTGAGGCCGGAGAATTGCTTGAACCCAGGAGGCGGAGGTTGCGGTGAGCCGAGATCGCGCCATTGCACTCCAGCCTGGGCAACAACAGCAAAACTCCGTCTCAAAAAAAAAAAAAAAAAAAGAAAAGAAATAAAAGAAAATATGCTTTTTTGTGTGTGTGTAGAGACTGGGTCTTGCTACGTTGCCCAGGATGGTCTGAAACTACTGGCTTCAAGGGATCCTCCCACCTTGGCCTCCCAAAGCTCTGGGATCACACCTGTCCATCTCAGACTATTACCACCGAAGAAAGGGCCCTCGGAGACCATCCGGTCTACCCCCGTCATTTCACAGCGAAGATGTGAGCTGCAAGCTTCACAAAAACACACAGCTCCCAGGCTTCAGTAAGTAATCATGTTGTGGGGATTTTTTTTTGTCCCTGAGAAGCTGGGAGTAGGTCCTTGGATGCATTACAGATCAAGAGACAAAATGGAACAGTAATTATGATTCTGAAGTTGCTTATAATTAGATCCACAGCCAGGCAGTCTCACTCAGATTAATGAGACTGAGTTTCTGATTCCCAGTAGCCCATAGGTCAGTGAAGGTTCAAGAGGTGCTAATTAGATCAATGAGTTTTTTTAGTTATTCATTTGATAAACCATTGCATGGCCCTGTGTGCAAAGCTCTGAGCTAGGTACTGGGGCTGATAAAGAATTACTGTATAGTATGAATCTGTGCTTAAGAGTAAAAACACCCTGGAGCCTGATTGCCTGGGATAGAATCTCATCTTTCAAGTTCAAGTTGAATGAGGAATAAGAAAAAAAAGAAAAAATGAATCACATCTTTGCCACTCACTTACCTGGTTACCCCGGGCAAATTACCTACTGACTTCTAATAGAGGCCTCCACTCTATTGAAGAGAGAAAATATATAAATCAATTTAGATCCCAGTGCAGTGACTCACTTTCAGTGCTCTGTTTGGGAGGCCGAGGCAGGAGGATCACTTGAGCCCAGGAATTGGAGTCTGCAGTGAGCTATGATTGCACCACTGCACTCCAGCCAGGGTGACAGAGTGAGAAACCTGTCTCTACTTTTTTTTTTCCTCCCTTCTAATAATACTGATACCTTGTCTTTAAAATAATAAATACACAGGCTAGGTGTGGTGGCTCACACTGGTAATCCCAGCACTTTGAGAGTCCGAGACAGGAGGATCCCTTGAGACCAGGAGTTTGAGACTACCCTGGGCAACATAGGAAGACTCCGTCTATGCAAAAAAAGACAAAAATTAGCTGTGTGTGGTGATGCGTGCTTGTGGTCCTGGCTACTCCAGAGGTAGGAGACTTGCTTGAGCACAGGAGGTCAAGGCTGCTGTGAGCTATGATTGCGCCACAGCACTTCAGCCTGGGCAACAGAGGGAGACACTGTCTCTATAATAAAAAAATAAAAAAAGCAAAAGTAGGCTGGGTGTGGTGGCTCATGCCTGTAATCCCAGCCCTTTAGGAGGCCGAGGCAGGTGGATCACAAGGTCAGGAATTCAAGATCAGCCTAGCCAACACGGTGAAACCCTGTCTCTACTAAAAATACAAAAATTAGCTGGGCATGGTGGCACATACCTGTAATCCCAGCTACTCGGGAGGCTGAGGCAGGAGAATTGCTTGAACTGGGACCTGGGAGGAGGAGGTTGCAGTAAGCCAAGATTGTGCCACTGCCCTCCAGCCTGGGCTACAGAGCAAGACTCTGTCTCCAAAAAAAAAGAAAAGAAAAGAAAACATAGGTTGGTTGCAGTGGCTCACGCCTGTAATCCCAGCGTTTTGGGAGGCCGAGGCAGGCAGATCGCCTGAGGTCAGGAGTTCATGACCAGCCTGACCAACATGGTGAAACCCCGTCTCTACTAAAAATACAAAAATTAGCCGGGTGTTTGGTGACATGTGCCTGTAATCCCAGCTACTTGGGAGGCTGAGGCAGGAGAATCGCTTGAACCTGAGAGGTGGAGATTGTGGTAAGCTGAGATCATGCCACTGCACTCCAGCCGGGGCAACAGAGCAAAACTCCGTCTCAAAAGCAAGAAACAAAAAAACAAAAAGAAGAAAAGAAAAAGTAGGGTTGCAGAAGGTTGGGACTGAAGAAAGCCATGATGGAGAAGGATCGGGGTGAGCCGAGGCGTAGAGGCAAAGCATGATTTGTCCAGCGTGGCTGCAGTGAAAAAATGATGGGGATTCAGGCTGGAGAGCTAGATTGGGCCAGATTGAGGAAGGCTCTGG